>NC_073388.1:32479336-32806003 GCF_028641065.1 Leucoraja erinaceus | reverse complement strand
GTAGAATAGGGGTGAAGGAGAATTAAAGTGACCAGCAACCGGGAGACAGGTTGATTAACGCGGGATACTGAGATCCGAAACGACACCCAGTTTGCTGAGGTCGCTCACATCTTGATGGATGTAGATGGGGTTGGAGGGGTGCGTGAACCTCTGCCTAAGCTGAAAGGACTGTCGGGGGGTCCCTGGACAGAGCCCCGAGGACATCTTGGGGAGGGGTGTTTGAGTGGGAAGTATTAGGGGAGTTGCCAGTTAACCAGGTAGTTGGGCCGATCCCCTTTGGCATCAAAAAAAGGCTGATGGGGTGGAGTTAGGACTAGGGGGACTTACCTTTCACGGGGTGACAAAGACATGTCTCGGAACTACATTAAATTTCTATGATGCACAGACATTAGTTCTAGTATTAGGCTGTGGGCCGAATCAAAAATTGTATAACTTTCATTGTCTCGGAACTACATAAATTTTGCACAGATTTAGTAAAAATATAATTGTATATATTTGTATATAATTGTATATAAAATATAATTATCTCGTCAGTGCCAAAAGTTGCACATTAATTAATTAAACTAATTAGAAAATTTGATGGAAAAAGTAAGTGCCATTAGTGTCCAATGCCCATATTACACTATGGGGAGCCTATTACCGTGTTGCAGTCTCTTTAACCCATTTGTTTTGATACTATATATATATATATATATATATTGACGTGAATATGACTGTAATCATATATAATTACATGTAATTATATTATATAAAAATAATACAATTAATATAATTGTGAGGTTTTTTTTGAATGAGACGGCCGCAGAGGTCCGGCTCCTGAACCAGCCTAATTAATGGGTGAGGGCAGTTCCTGTGGGTTCCCGTTTACTGAACCCCACTGCCAGCGTGCAGAGTGGGGGTCACGGCCATAGTGGGATGGGGGCAGTGCCAGGCTGGGGGACGGCTAAGGCATCTTCAACTGACAGGAAAATGCCTAACCCTAACCCTAACTCGCCCCCCCCTTCCAGAGCTGCCCACGGCTGGAGCTGGAGCTGGAGCCGCTTTGGGACCGGCTGCGGGCTCCGTACGTGTGGCCTGGCAGCGCGTCCACCTCAGCCAGCATGCCGTTGTGGTGGTGATGATGGTGGGGAGCAGCACTGCACTGCACGCCGCCCGTGCCGCCTTCAGCACCACCATAGCGCCGGCTCTGTCAGACCACCCGCACGCTTACTGCAACACCGGCCTACCAACAGCCCGACCGACCACTCACAGCACCAAACAGAGGCCGGCCCAACACTCACCACCCACCGGAGGCCCGACCCGACCGACCACTCTCATCACCCACCTGATGCCCGGCCCAACAATCATCACCCGCCGGAGGCCCCGGCCCGACCGACCACTCTCACCACCCACCGGAAGCCCGGCCAACGCCCGATAGCCCGACCGATCCTCCACGCCCAACAAGCCCGACCGACAGACTGACAGACAGACCGATTGACCAACCGACTGACTGACCCTAATCCTAACCCTAGCTCTACATTTGTTGTAAATACCTTAGTCTCACACAGGTTGAAGCATAAGCATCTTTATTGTCTAGTTCATCATCACATATGCAGTACATCACACGTTCAGTTCAACTGCAACTACTGCTAGGCAGCAGGCGGGTTATTACTCTATAAATCATATAATTGGGCGGAGTTATGATTACTAAGCATTCTGATTGGCGAACATGCAATAGCCAATCTCTTCTTCTATAAATGAAAAAGCAACTAAGGTGTTTCAAACTATAAGGAGTAAATAATAACGGGGTTAAACATAATCGCCATATCTAATATTACTAACCCGCCCTGTCCTCGTACGGTATGGGGCTGCCTCATCAACCTTTTCCTCCGAAAAGTTGAGGGCTGGGGTAGATAAATCCGTGGGTCTGTGTGAAGAGACCACAGGGGAACCTGGGATAGACCGTCGCGGGGATCCAGGGGTGCCGGTTACAACAGGGGACGCAGGGACAGACCGACGCGGGGACCGGGTGGAACCGGTAGCGGCAGGTGCTGGAACGGCTGCAACAGGCGTTGGTTTAAACTCGAGCGGTGGGGCATCAGGACCCTGAGACGCCAGACGCCGCTCCTTCACAGGAAGATGTTGACTGTTGCGTCGATAGAGGACACCAGCGACTTCGACCAGGTAGGAACGTGGTTTGTTAGAGGGGCTGTGAATGCATCCCAGTTTGGTATGTCCTTTATCTATTTGCAGTCGTACCATTTGACCTTGTATAAGTGTTTTAAGTGGTTTGCTGGTCTTGTCATAACAGCGTTTCTGCGTGCCTCGACTAAACTGTACACTCTTTTGTATGACGGCAGGGGGGCAGACTTTTGGTCGTAGCTATTGCTGAGAGACAGGCAGTGTAGGGCGTGTCCGACGGGACATCAGCGCTGGGCTGGAGAGCCTAGAATGTTATCTCTTGCAATGTTTCGCAGGTTCAACAGGTCCAGTTAGACGTCAGATTTAGCTAGATAGGAACGCTCCATGAGGTGTCTTGCGTTCCGAACAGCACGCTCGGCAAGTCTATTGGACTGTGGGTATTCCGGGCTGCTGGCGACGTGTTGGAAGTTCCACCGTTTTACAAAGTCTTTAAACTTTTGGCAGGTGAATTGAGTTCCGTTGTCAGTCTGCATGCGAACAGGAACCCCATGCACAGAAAGGTGTATTTTCAGCTTTTGGATCACTATTCCTGAGATAATCGTTGGCAGAAAGTCAATTTCAAACCAGTTAGAGTACGAGTCCACTAACACAAGGTAGTGTTTCCCATGCCATTCAAAGATATCGGCAGCCACTGATGACCATGGTAGAGAAGGGGCTGACTGGGATAGGAGGGGCTGTTTCTGCTGATGGGGTGATTGACTGTTGCAGATCGCGCACAATTCTGCTTTCTCATGTACGTCCTTGGTCATCCCGGGCCAGTTGATCATTTCCTTGGCTCATTTTAGGGTAGCTTCCGCGCCAGGGTGGCCTCCATGGATTTCCTCACAGTACTCGTTTCGCAAGGTTGGGGGAATGACCGCCTTGTGACCCTTGACAATTATTCCGTCCTGCACCAGTTCGTCACGGACCAGGAAGTAGGGTCGTATTTCAAACAGGGTGCCTGACTGCTTGTTTGGCCACCCGCCTCTTATGACGGAGGTCAGCAGCTGTGAGGTTTTGTCTATAGTTGTGTGTTCGGCAAGGCGGCGCAGGCGATCAGTAGGCACAAACGTGACCTTCAGGACAGAGAATTCGTCCTGTTCAAACGGGTGTCTTTCGCTGGTGGTGCGTGGTGCTCTAGATAGCGTGTCTGCGATGTGCATGTCTTTACCTTTTTTCTAAACAATGCGGAAGTCAAACCGTTGTAACTGCATCATCATTCGCTGGAGTCGAGCTGGGGCAGCATGGATAGGCTTGCTCAGGATGGTGACTAGTGGCTGATGGTCGGTTTTGTCCGTGAATGTTTTGCCAAAAATAAAGTCTTTAAATTTTGAACAGGCAAAAACCACGGCGAGCAGTTCCTTCTCTATCTGAGCATAACATGGTTTAGTTTCAGTCAGGGTGCGTGATGCGTAGGAAATGGGCATCAAGTCACCGTCGAAGGATGTTTGTAGGCATGCTGCGCCTAGCCCATACTGGGATGCATCGCAGGTGATAGTGACTGGCAGATTGAGATTGAAGTATGCCAGTGTAGGCGCGCTAGCTAGCTGTAAATTTTAAAGTCTCGAAAGCTCTTTGGTGTTGCGGGGACCAAGACCATGCATTGTCCTTGTGGGTCAGTTGCCATAAGGGAGCAGAAAGTTTATTGAGGTTGGGAATAATCTTGCCCAAGTAATTAACCGCACATATGTCTTTCCACAATAAGATAGTTTGGAGGTACAAACTGAAATTGAAAATTTTTCATAAGAAAGAGGTTACTGAGTGGTCATCTCATGAACCTTACCAATTTGGAGGATGCCGTATCATCCTAGGCTTGACTGAACTCAACAACTTTTGTGCAGTATAAAACACTTTAAAATGAATAATCTTTGTTACTGCCTTACAACTGGTCTCTAAAGGAGGTTATATGGCATGCATTGACCTTAAAGATGCATACTTCTCGGTACCCGTTCACAGGGAGCACAGGAGATATTTGAAGTCTAACTGGATGGGACAATTGTTGGCAGCTTTTAAAGCATTGCCTAATGGTCTAACCTCAGCCCCAGCCTATTCACATATGATTGAAACCAGTCCTGGGACTACTTCGAACCCAGAATCATATTGTCATGGCATATTGGATGACATCTTGTCATAAGGGAAACTATGAAATTACCTGAATCATCTGTTTCAGCCACCAAGCTCATGCTTGAAAGATTAGGGTGTCTCATCCGTCCAGTTAAGTCCAAATTGATACCTATCAGAGTAATTGATTACCTGGGATTCACCATTATACTAAACTAACATGTCAGTGACTCTGCCCTGGGACAAGGGATCAGGTTTGATAAAAGCTTGTAACAAACTCTTTGTTAAAACAGCAGCATACGATTAGCAAGTAGCTAGTGCAATTGGCAAACTAGTGGCTGCCTTTTCCAGCAGTCCAATTTCGGGACTTTGCACTTTCAAGTTTTCAATGTGCCAAGGAGCAGGCACTCAAACTCAGTACAAGTCACTACGGTAGACCAATGCGATTGCCAGCAGAGGCCACTGCTGAATTACAATGATGGGCAACGAATATTCGTGATTGCTCCAGAAAAAAATTATCAATTCACTGTTGGTTATTTTACAAACCGATGCAAGAGCCCTCGGCTGAGGAGCTACCAATACCACCTCTAGCTGCGGTGGTAGATGGAATGTGCAAGAGTCACTAACTCTTCAGCAACATGGTATTAACTACTTAGAGGTATTGGGAGCACTCTATGGACTGAAGGCTGATTGCAGTAATATGCAGTATGTGTATGTTCAACTACAAATGGACAACACTACAGCGGTGGCATATGTTAATCACATGGGTGGAATCAAGTCTATATCTGGTGACAAATTGGCTAACCTTATTTGACATTGGTGTAATTACGAGGAACATTTGGGTTTCAGCCATCTATCTACCAGATAGAAACAATATGTTGGTGGATACTAGATCACGGGAATTAATGACGACTCAGAATGAATGTTCAGCCATGAAGTATTTCAAAACATTGTTGACCGGTATGGCATATTGATTTGATTTATTCGCATCTAGGCTAAGCTACCCAAATATGTATCACGAGAACCAGACCCAGGACCGGTGCCAATAGATGCCTTCTCGTCGCACTGGGGAGGAATATTTCTGTATGCTTTCCCCCTCTTTTTTGCCGTATCAGTCGCTGTTAGGCAAAAGCAAGCAAGTCAATGCCACAGGCATTTTTAGTAGTACCTGACTGGCCTACACAGTCTTGGTTTCCACTAGTGCTAGCTATGATGACACAGCCTTACATGGCTGTTTCCCAAAAGCAGGAATCTGATGGTTCACCCAGCAACAGGGAATAGCCATCCATTTCATGACAGATTCAATTTATTGATTTGCCGATTCTGAGGAAACCATACCTGGGACTTGGATTATCAGAATGAACAGTGGATATGATAACTGCGACCTGGAGGTACAGTACTAAAAAAACAGTACATCTCTCACATCAAGAAGTGGGAGATGTTCTGTTTATCCACAGGCATAACGTATGAAACAACACACAAATTACAGATGTATTGGAGTTTCTATCTACCCTATTCTATGATCTGAAACTGAGCTACAGTGCCAGTAACAGTGCCAGGAGCGCATTATCCTCATATTTAGTGCTGGGTACGGGCCATCATTCTGTTGGATCACACCCGTTGATAACGAGGTTTATGAAGTGTATTTTTAATACCAATACCACCCAGACCCAGGTACACGGAGGTATGGGATGTAAGCGTGGTATTAACACTGCTTCGCCAGTGGGCACCAGCTTCGTCCCTCCCTTAATCCAAACTCATCCTCAAAATGGTCAAGCTTATGGCGTTGGTCTCAGCGCAACGTGTCCAGATGCTACACAAGTTACGACTGGACAACATGGCCACATCTGTTAATAATATTACTTTTTACATTTATGATTTACTTAAAGAGAGCAGTCCTGGGGTGTCAGGGCACAAATTTGTGTTTTTAGCATACCCCATGGACCCACGGTTGTGTGTAGTAACAGACATTCTTCAATATATCAAGGTCATCAAGATCCTTAGAGGCACAGAGTTATCTGTACTCATTAGCTTCAAAATAACGTACAAAAAGGTATCAGTGCAAACCATCTTTAGATGGCTAAAAGAGTTCCTGGCCAATGCAGGAGTGGACACTGACATTTTTAAATATCACTCCACCAGGGCTGCATCTACGTCGGCAGCAAGGGCAATGAACGTCCCCATCGACCTCATCCTAGCGGCCGCAGGATGGGCCAATGAACAGACATTGCAGAGATTTTACAATAAGCCCATTGCCGAACCAGGAGTCTTTGCCAGCTCTGTTTTAAGTTCTGTCTTACAGTTTCCCCCCCAGGACAGGAGGGGTCACTATTAATTTTTCTTTTTGATGATTAAAGCATCAGCATTATTTTTAACAATCTCGTCATGTCTGAATGCTTAAATCATTCTCACTCATCCATGGTCAATTGGTGCAGTGTGTGACGCTTGGACTCGTTTCCGGCATGAAATCACAGAGCTTCAAAGTCTTCACGTAGTCACTCACGTGATTCCGAAATACAATAGTAAGTTTAAACGGGAACTTACCAGTTTGAAGTTTGATCTTTATTTTATGAGGAGTTACGACGAGGGATTACGTGCCCACCGCTCCCACCCTCATATTATAAAGGTCATCTGGTAGGTTGGAGTCCTCTCTAATCTTACTATGTTCAGGTCAACTGCTACTATCTGTGATTTCACTCCGCTGCTTTGACGATTGACACGCATGCGGGCTGCCGGCCTTCTTCACGTAATCCCTCATCGTAACTCCTCATAAAATAAAGATTAAACTTCAAACTTGTAAGCTCATTTAATCTTACTATTTCTCACTGTTCAGTCCCAAACTCTCTTCCTAAGTGGAACAGCTGTTTGCATGCATTTCATGCATTTTCATGCTCTTTTGTTTTGCTTACTCATAATGTGGATGCTTTTACACTGGACAATGCTCACCAAAATATTGGCTGAACAATTTCCAAAACAGATCTAGTGGCTTTCCAGTCCACAAGTGTAGTCTACAGTTCCCAGTCACCTATCACTTTAATTCCCTGTCTGGGTGTCACTCCCACTTTGAACTTTGAGGCTCAGAACTATTCCAATTAAACTCAACAAAACCTTAAGAATATTTATCATTGTCCACACTAACAAGTATACCTGGTTGGTTACTGATGGGAAGAACAGCTTTCAAAGGGGCAAACAACAGCAACAGTGCAATTAATGGCACCTCCAGATTTCTTGAGACATTGAAATAAAATTAAATAAAAGGCTAAAAAAATAATTAGTTCTGATAACAATATTTTTTGTAGTCATTAGCTCGGTGTAATTTAAATGGAAAATTATTATAGGGAATTTAGAGGGAAAACAAAACCTTTTCATGACACGACTTCTTTGTTTATGGTATTTAAGCTTCTATGGAAGCAACTTAAGCATGACATTTTCACAAAAAAGGTTGGTATATTGTGAATGTTTTCCCATCAAGAAAAAAATGAAGTTCAACATTCATTATTTCACAACTCATATTTTTAGAAAAACGGAGGTAAAAAGTAACTTTTATATATGATTACAAAATGCTCAGATGTATGAAGCTATAATGAATCTGTTCTTTGTTTTTATTTTATTTTCTATTTCTCTGAAGAAACTGAATTACACCAGTTATTCAACTACTGATAACCCAAACCAAACTTCAGTTCACGTGATCTTATACAATTAATTTAGGCAAGCTATTTCATGATGAGGTCTGGAAGTTCATTTCTGAGCAACGTTCTACCCTTAACTTCTCAACAGCAATTATTAAATGTTGTCTGCAAAGTAAACATTTGTTTCCTCTACCTAATGCTAAGAAGCACTAATAACAGTTTTAAAGATATGCATCTTTGAGTACTTACATTATCAAACTTAGTGCAGAACTTTTTGAACTTTCCCAATCTTGGGAGTAATGGAGAAAAAAATATACAGTAATTATTTTCATTACCAATAGCTTTCATTGCAGCTGATAAGTAAATTCTACACCACCTTCAAATAGAAAACCTAATTCCAATATCAATGCATATGGTACAGCATTCTGGCATTTGTTCACTTTGTTCCCTGATGTGTCCTGCTCTGAAATCTTGCAATGTATTGCAGATGTTGAAAAACTGAAAGGAAAAAAAAGGAACTGTTCCACAAATCAAGAAGGATTTATGATGAGCAAGAGAGTTCATGTTTCAAGTTGTGACATGTCATTGGACTATGCAAGGACATATTTAGGGCAAGGCAACAGAGGTGAACTAAGGGGTCTTCTTTCTAACAAGCGAAAGGCCTGAACGCCAACCTAATTTCTTATTCCAATACCATATTAATTCAACTTTCACTATAATGTATTTGTCATTCCATCCCTCCTAGCATCCATCACATCACAGACCATCTATTTTCCTTTCTCTCTCCTTGCTGTTTCTTAATTCTTGCTCATCTTTAACTCTCACCAGTTTTAATGCAAAATCAATCCAAAACACTGAGCCACATCATCAAACTGCCAGGGGTCACAAGGCAGGGAGATCATGATACTTCAACTTCAGACACAGCACAAACCTTCTGACCACCCACTCGCAGGCAAAGCTGGTCCTTCAGCACTCTCTGGACATGGCAAAGGGAGCTCAATCAATCATGACCTAGCATGGTCTCCTCTTCTAGAGGTTGGCCTCCAGCAAGATTTTTCTGTGTACACAGATCGGTTATGGGGGAAAGGCGTCAGGCTGAGTAGGGAAGCAGGAAGCAGCAGTGAGGTCTCTGGCTCAGTTTGGACTGAGAGCATAACAACGATGCAAGAACATAAAATATTTTTTTCTGAAAGGAGTTTGGGGAACAGTGCTTAAGTAATCTACAGACAAAAAAATAGGAACATGGACCTTGAAAGTACATCTCTAAATTATTTATTGATTTTCAGCCAGGGATAGACAAAAAAAGGACATTTGTTTATTAGACAAATGTTGATGTCTTGATGCATGTATCTAACAGAAGAACTCAACCAATGTTGAAAAGAAAAAAAAAACAATGTTTCAAGTTACTGACCGTTGCCCAGAATTGGGGATAAGAGTAGAGAATTGAGTTTTGAAACTAGAATTGAAATTCTAGTTTTCAAAGACTAGAATTAATTGTAAACTTAGTTTTCCATTTAGATTAATGCGTTTAATGAAAAATATGATTATATGATGAGAATATGGGCTAATGGAATCAAGGGATATGTAGAGAAAGCAGGAAGGGGGTGCTGATTTTGGCTCAAAGGGCCGAATGGCCTATTCCTGCACCTATTTTCTATGTTTCTATGAAATGTTACAATCCTGGTTTTCAATCAAGTAGTAGTGATCATCACCAAAAATTAGATGATGAATGCCCATCTTTATCTCTTAATGTGGTCTTTTTACATAGGAAGACAGACTGATTTTACTGATTTTGAGCATAATTGGCACCACAATGTGGTTTCATGCAGCAGTTTGAAAGTACCGCCCCTCTTCAGCAAATCCATTACCAAAAATAAATTCCAATGCAGCCGAGTAGTAGTTGCTTCATATTTGGCAAATAGAATGATGTAAAGGTTACTTTAACACATTAGCTGTTCTTAATTGAAAAAAAAATGCCAGGCAAGTTAGTTGAAAATAGGTTGCTGGTTAACCTTTTCATTGAAGAATATATAATAAATCATACAAAAAAATCCTGCTCCACTCATGTATAAGGACTACAGGCATATGAAATTAAGAAATGGGTATTGGCAACCATCATCTTGTTCCTTATCAAATGCTGATTACTTTCCTTCAAAAATAAAGAAAGTGATATGAAATATAAGGAATGGAAATGTTACCTACATTGGGTAATAATTAACTCCCAGTCGGAGTATGATGAATCAGTCATATTTTAAATGAAAAAAAAAATGTTAAGCGAGTAATTAGCAGTAGTGGATGTGGCTAACTACCCCTCCCTTCTACTGTGGTCGAGGCTGGTCTGGTCCAGTGGGTTCTGAAGGGGCTCAGGTGAAATTGACAGTATCTGCAATAGATGGGATGGGTGGTGTTTGACATGGTCAGGTGTGTAAAAAGGAAGATAATGCTCTTGCCACAGTTCTATATCATCCAAAGGAAATTTGAAATTTGCTGTATCAACCCAGATGCTCCTCCTCCAGTTTGGTCAATTGCAAAGATTCCCACTAGTTGATAAGGAGGTCACTTCCCCCTCTCGCTGTCTAAATAGCCCAAGTCTCCAAACATACAAACCAGGACAAGGTTTGTCCAATTGGCCTCTCAAGCCTGCTCTGGCATTTAATACAAACACAACTGATGTGATTGTAATCAAAGCTCCATTCTAATATGTCTGTGGCAACCTTTCACCTCCTTATCCTGAATCAATCTACTTAGATTCATAGTCATAAAGGTGAAAACCAGCCCTTCGCCCAAACTTGTCCACACCAACGAACACACCCTATCTACACTACTCCCACCTGCTGCATTTGGCCAATATCCCTCTATACCTATTGTATTCTAGTACCTGTCTAAATCTACCTATCTATATTACTAAAACTCTGTTCTTGACCGGTTTTGGCGATCTGTGCTGCGATTTCCGAGAGAACGCCGCCACCTACGGCCGTCATTTTTGGCCACCTTGCTCAGAGCTCGCCTTCGCCGCATGTGTCCTGAGGATTTTTCCCATTGATGAAATATGACGGAGATATTAATGTTTTTACACAATTCCCCATTCTCTCTGCTGCTAGGGACTATAAAACCAGGAAGTGGTGTGCCTCAATCAGTCTCTGGAAGTGGTGTGCCTCAATCAGAGCTCTGAATGACACTGAACAAATATCTCCACAGCTGTGAGTACCCATAATGTGGTTTGAAAATGAATATATGGTTAGTTGGACGAAAAAAAGCACTGCCTGCAAATGGTTGTTTGGGTTGAAGTAAAAAGGTACTCTCTCTCTCTCTCTCTCTCCCTCCCCCCCCCCCCCCCCCTCTCCCCCTCTCTCTCTCCGTCTCAACCCCCTATCCCTCTCTCTCTCTCTCTCTCTCCCCCCTTCCTCTCTCTCTCTCCCTCTCTCCACCCTTCTCTCTCTAACTCCTTCCCCTCTCTCGCCTCTACCCCTCCCCCCTCCCCTCCCCCCCCCCCCTCCCCCCCCCCCCCCCCCCCCCCCCCCCCCCCCCCCCCCCCCCCCCCCCCCCCCCCCTCCTCCCCCCCCCCCCCCCCCCCCCCCCCCCCCCTCCCCCCCCCCCATCCCCCCCCTCCCCCCCCCCTCCCCTCTCCCCCCCCCCCCACCCCCCACGCCCCCCCCCTCTGCCTCCCCCCCTCCCCCCACCCCCCCCTCCCCCCCCCCACATCTCACCCCCCTCTCAACACACCCTCTCTCTCTCCCCTCCCGTCTCTCCTCCCCCACTCCCCTCCCTCTCTCTCCCCCTCCATCCCCTCCCCCACCCTCCCTCCTCCCCTAAACCTCCTCCCCTCCACACACCCTACCCTCTTCCTTCCACCCTCCCTGCTCCCCACCTCTACCCCTCAGCACGCCCTCTCTCTCCCCTTCACTCTCACCCTCTCTCTCTCCTCCCCTCCTCCCCCACCTTTCACCCCACACCCACCCCCCCTCTTCTCCTCCTCCCAACCCCCCTATCCCTCTTGCCCCTCTCTCTGTGTGTCTCTCTCTCCCTGTCTCTGCCCCTTCTCTCTCTGCCCTCACTCTCTATCTCCCTCCCCCCCTTCCCCTCTCTAGATGTGACTGCAAGTTGGGGGCTATGCGTCAGTAGAGAGGGTGGTTATGGGGTAAAAGGAGCAAATTAATAATATTAATATAATATCAAGGGTGGTAATTAGCATGAGTGCGGGGGGGGGGGGGGGGGGATTTAGGGGGTGGGACGCTGCATGCCGCCTCCCCCCCACAACCGTACGTTGGGGGAACAGACCCAACGGGTCTGCACTTGGTCTAGTACATAACTAAAACTCTGATATTGTAATCTTCCGGTTTGGCGGTCTTTCTATTTGCACAAAGTTTGCAATAGAGCTACGATTTTTTGCAAGTTCACTCGCAGTTCTCCTGTACTGTGAGTGCGCCAAGATTTGTTCCGATCGGTTGAATGTCGTAAAAGTTAGCAAGGTTTAAAAATCTTAAAAACCATGCGTGCGCAGATCGATCTCTTCTCCTGCCAGTCTGCACCGTATGGATTAGTCTCTTCCCCGTCACTCCCCGAAACAGTCCGCCCCTTCCTGCGCCATTGCATCGTTACTGGAGCTAAGGGTGGCTGGTGGACGATTCCAACTGGACTTTCGGTGGGACCCTAAGCAGCCCAGCCCCAAGCAACCCAGCCCCGCCCCAAGCAGCAGCCCAGACCCAAGCAGCAGCCCAGCATCGGAGACCCGACCCAGTCCAGCATGGGAGACCCAGCCCAGCCCAGTCAGAGATGTCGCCAAGCGGAATGCGGAGACTGATCCCGGCCACATAACCACCCCGCCCGCACACCTCTCCCCCCGCTCACACACCCCTTCCCCCCACAACCGCTCCGCCTGCACACCCGCCCCTGTGCAGTTAGGAGCTTTGGGTGAGTGGTGGAATATTGCATTGGCGGAATGGGTTGCGTTGGGGGAATGGGTGAGTGGAGAAATATTGCGTTGAGGAATGGGTTGCAGTGGGGGACCGGGCCTCTGTGTGACTGGTCCCACTTAGTCCAGTGTTTTTTAAATGTTGTGATAGTACCTCCCTCAACTACCTCTGGAAGCTTGTTCCATATACCTACCACCCTCTGTGGAAATATTGCCCTTCAGGTCCCAATTAAATCTTTCCCTTAGATTTCACCTTAAACGTATGTCCTATGGTTCTTGTTTCCCCTGCCCTGGCTAAATGACCCTATAGATCCACCCTATCTGTTCCCCTCGTGAACTTATACACTCCATAAGATCATCCTTTATCCTCATGCACTCCAACAAATAAAGTCCCTGCCTGCCAGAAGCGCTGGTGTGCTTTCTTGGCTATTGCTTCAATATGGGTGGTCCAGGACAAGTTGCTGGTGATATTTATTCCTATGAATTTACTCCAGCAATTTACGTTTTATGCAAGATGCCAGCATCTGCATTTCCTCGTCTTCAAGGAAATGGCAAATTCCACCATGATCATCTGGACTGTTTACAAGGACCCATAGATAAACAAAAGTGGTCCACTTATTCCAATCTTGGCCTGGATCTTTATTGTCAGGAGTTGTTTTGTGTAGTGGGGAAAGGATGGGGTTGAGGATTTTGGTTTGCAGTTGCTTTGCATATGGTCCACTTTCTTATCCCTTTCATTGAACAAGTCATCATCATTGGAACTCTGCAACCAAAGATGCACATAATAAAGCATCATCAACTGCAGTCAACAACTGCATCTTCAGAGGCTGAGCTCTGGTGTGGAGACATGCTTGCCAACTCTTGCTCAGTTATAAAAGCAGGTCCCAGCTCCTGCATTAAGAGTGTTGCCATGAGGTGTATTGATTTATTACTTTGAAGCGAGAAAGTGCAGATCTTGACAATTTTACGGTCGATGGCATTGAGGTCACTGAGGAAGATCAGTTTATCTCCCTCAGTGCCAAATGCCAAGGTTTTCATGGCTGGAGTAGAAACCCTCCCCAGTCCCGTTTATTGCTTCCTGGATTGGGCTGATGACTGTAGGGTATTGGTTCCATGTAAGCAAAACCCAGAATGTCATGAGATTTTCACTTATCCTACAGGGGAAATTACAAATGTCTTATTGTTAATATTATCAGCACATGATGCGTGGTCACTTGTATACCAGGTACACTTTAAAGGATAGGTACACTTTAAAGGATTAAGATTTTTATAGTGTAAGTGAGTTGATTGAATTTGGGGGTAAGCCATGTCAGTTGAGATCGGCCCCATGGTTTGCTCATCCTGCAACACGTGGGAGATCAGGGATATGGTCGGTGTCCCTGGTGACTACGTGTGCAGGAAGTGTGTCCAGCTGCAGCTCCTGGCAGATCGCATTGAACGATTGGAGCTGCGGTTGGATTTATACTGGAGCATCCACAATGCTGAGAAAGTTGTGAATAGCACGTACAGTGAGTTGGCCACACCGCAAGAAAAAGTTAAGCGGACAGAAAGGGAACGGGAGGCCACTAGCCAGCGTAGCAGTAGGCAGGTAGTGCAGGAGTCCCCTACAGTCATCTCCCTACGAAACAGATATACCATTTTGGATACTCTTGGGGGAGATGGCTCATCAGGGGAAGGCAGCAGCAGCAGCCAAGTTCATGGCACCGTGGGTGGCTCTGCGGCACAGGAGGGGAGGAAAAAGAGTGGAAGGGCAATAGTAATAGGGGCTTCAATTGTAAGGGGAATAGATAGGCATTTCTACGGCCGCAAAAGAGACTCAGGTATGGTATGTTGCCTCCCTGGTGCAAGGGTCAGGGATGTTACTGAGCGGCTGCAGAACATTCTGGAGGGGGAGGGTGAACAGCCAGTTGTTGTGGTGCGCATTGGCACCAACGATATAGGTAAAAAACGGAATGAGGTCCTACAAGGTGAATTTAGAGAGCTAGGAGATAAACTTAAAAGTAGGACCTCAAATGTAATAATCTGGATTACTACCCGTGCCACGTGCTAGTCAGAGTAGAAATAGGAGGAAATTGCAGATGAATATGTGGCTTGACAAATGGTGCAAGGGGGAGGGATTCAAATTTCTAGGGCATTGGAACCAGTTCTGGGGGAGGTGGGACCAGTACAAACAGGATGGTCTGCACCTGGGCTGGAATGAAACCAATGTCCTTGGGGGAGTGTTTGCTAGTGCTGTTGGGGAGGATTTAAACTAATGCGGCAGGGAGATGGGAGCATGAGCAGAGGGACAGAGGGATGTAAAATGAGGGTAGAAGCAATAGGTAGCAAGGTGAAAAATAAAAGTGGGTGGCAGGCAGACAAATCCAGGGCAAAAATCAAAAAGTGCCACTTTTCAATATAATTGTATAAGGGCTAAGAGTTGTAAAAACAAGCCTGAAGGCTTTGTGTCAATTCAAGGAGCAATCGTAATAAGGTGGATGAGTTGAATGTGTAGATAGTTATTAATAAATATGATAGTGTTGGGATCACAGAGACATGGCCCCAAGGTGACCAAGGCTGGGAGCTGAACATCCAGGGATATTCAATATTCAGAAAGGATAGACAAAAAGGAAAAGTAGGTGGGGTAGCGTTGCTGGTTAGAGAGGAGATTAACGCAATAGAAAGGAAGGACATTAGATTGGAGAATGTGGAATTGATATGGGTAGAGCTGCGAAACACTAAGGGGCAGAAAACGCTAGTGGGAGTTGTGTACAGGCCACCTAACAGTAGGAGTGGAGTTGGGGATGGCATCAAACAGGAAATTAGAAATGCGTGCAACAAAGGTAAAACAGTTATAATGGGTGACTTCAATCTACATATAGATTGGGTGAATCAAATTGGCAGGGGTGCTGAGGATGAGGATTTCTTGGAATATATGCAGGATAGATTTTGACTTGTTGACTTCAGGCAGACCAGAGGAGGCAGTCATACCGCCATCCATATAAACAGGACTGAGGTGGAGCGCGTCTCCAGCTATAAATTCCTCGGAGTACATATCTCGGAGGACTTGTCCTGGTCCCTCAACACCTCCAAGCTGATCAAAAAGGCACAGCAGCACCTTTACTTCCTGAGGAGGCTCAAGAAAGCCCATCTGTCCCCCCAGATCCTGACCAACTTTTACCGCTGTACCATAGAGAGTATCCTGACCACCTGCTTCACGGTATGGTACAGCAGCTGTACTGCTGCGGACAGGAAGGCACTACAACGGGTGGTGAAAACCGCGCAGCACATCATCGGTGCCCCGCTCCCTGCCATGGATGCCCTCCACCGAAAACGGTGTCTGAGACGGGCTGGGAAGATCATCAAAGACCCCTCACACCCCAACCATGGACTGTTTGCCCTCCTCCCATCAGGGAGGCGGTACAGGAGCCTCAGGTCACGTACTAGTAGGATGAGGAAAAGCTTCTACAACAACACAATCACACTGCTGAACTCGGAGTCCCGACGATAGATTTCTCTGGTCCCTCCGTCCCCTTTGTTTAATCATTCTGTATTTCCTGATTATTCTGTATCTTCCCTCTTTCTATTTTTTTTGTTTTTCTTTATGTACAACTACTACGGACTGACGCAAAACTGCATTTCGTTGTACTGATACTTGTATTTGTGCGATGACATTAAAGTTGAATTGAATTGAATTGAATTGAATTTCTAAACCAATATGTAGTGGAACCAACGAGATAGCAGGCTATTCTAGACTGGGTATTGAGTAATGAGGAAGGGTTAGTTAGCAGTCTTGTTGTGCGTGGCCCCTTGGGCAAGAATGACCATAATATGGTTGAGTTCTTCATTAGGATGGAGAGTGATTTTGTTAATTCAGAAACAAGGGTTCTGAACTTAAAGAAAGGTAACTTTGAGGGTATGAGACGTGAACTGGCCAAGATAGACTGGCAATTGATTCTTAAAGGGTTGACGGTGGATATGCAATGGAAGGCTTTTGAAGACTGCATGGATGAACTACAACAATTGTTTATCCCAGTTCGGCAAAAGAATAAATCAGGGAAGGGAGTGCATCCGTGGATAACAAGGGAAATCAGGGATAGTATCAAAACAAAAGATGAAGCATACAAATTAGCCAGAAAAAGCAGCCTACCAGAGGACTGGGAGAAATTCAGAGTCCAGCAGAGGAGGACAGAGGGCTTAATTAGGAAAGGGAAAATAGCTTACGAAAGAAAACTGGCAGGGAACATAAAAACTGACTGCCAAAGCTTTTCTAGATATGTTAAGAGAAAGAGATTAGTTAAAACAAATGTAGGTCCCTTGTTCTCAGAAACAGGTGAATTGATCATGGGGAACAAGGACATGGCAGACCAATTGAATAACTACTTTGGTTCCGTCTTCACTAAGGAAGACATAAATAATCTGTCGGAAATAGCAGGGGACCGGGGGTCAAATGAGATGGAGGAACTGAGTGAAATCCAGGTTAGTCGGGAAGTGGAATTGAATGGATTAAAGGCTGATAAATCCCCAGGGCCAGATAGGCTGCATCCCAGAGTACTTAAGGAAGTAGCCCCAGAAATAGTGGATGCATTAGTGATAATTTTTCAAAAATCTTTAGATTCTGGAGTAGTTTCTGAGGATTAGAGGGTAGCTAATTTAACCCCACTTTTTAAAAAGGGAGGGAAAGAGAAAACGGGGAATTACAGACCAGTTGGTCTAACATCGGTAGTGGGGGAAATGCTAGAGTCGGTTATTAAAGGTGGGATAGCAGCACATTTGGAAAGTGGTGAAATCATTGGACAAAGTCAGCATGGATATATGAAAGGTAAATCATGTCTGACGAATCTTATAGAATTTTTCGAGGATGTAACTAGTAGAGTGGAGGAAGGAGAACCAGTGGATGTGTTATATCTGGACTTTCAGAAGGCTTTCGACAAGGTCCCGCATAAGAGATTGGTATACAAACTCAAAGCATACGGTATTGGGGGTTCAGTATTGATGTGGATAGAGAACTGACTAGCAGACAGGAAGCAAAGAATAGTAGTAAACGGGTCCCTTTCAGAATGGAAGGCAGTGATTAGTGGGGTACCACAAGGCTCAGTGCTGGTACCCCAGCTATTTACAATATATATTAATGATTTGGACGAGGGAATTGAATGCAACATCAGCTGGGGAGCAGTGATAGCTGTGAGGAGGATGCTAGGAGGTTGCAAGGTGACTTGGATAGGTTAGGTGAGTGGGAAAATGCATGGCAGATACAGTATAATGTGGATAAATGTGAGGTTATCCACTTTGGTGGCAAGAACAGGAAAGTAGACTATTATCTGAATGGTGGCCAATTAGGAAAAGGGGAGATGCAACAAGACCTGGGTGTCATGGTACACCAGTCATTGAAAGTAGGCATGCAGGTGCAGCAGGCAGTGAAGAAAGCGAATGGTATGTTAGCTTTCATAGCAAAAGGATTTGAGTATAGGAGCAGGGAGGTTCTACTGCAGTTGTACAGGGTCTTGGTGAGACCAGACCTGGAGTATTGCGTACAGTTTTGGTCTCCTAATCTGAGGAAGGACATTATTGCCATAGAGGGAGTACAGAGAAGGTTCAGCAGACTGATTCCTGGGTTGGCAGGAGTTTCATATGAAGAAAGACTGGATAGACTCAGCTTGTACTAGCTAGAATTTAGATGATTGAGGGGGGTCTTATAGAAACTTGCAAAATTCTTAAGGGGTTGGACAGACTAGATGCAGGAAGATTGTTCCTGATGTTGGAGAAGTCCAGAACAAGGGGTCACAGCTTAAGGATAAGGGGGAAATCCTTTAAAACCGAGATGAGAAAAACATTTTTCACACAGAGAGTGGTGAATCTTTGGAATTCTCTGCCACAGAAGGTAGTTGAGGCCAGTTCATTGGCCACATTTAAGAGGGAGTTGAATGAGGCCCTTGTGGCTAAAGGGATCACGGGGTATGGAGAGGGCAGGTACAGGATACTGAGTTGGATCATATTGAATGGTCGTGTAGGGACGAAGGGCCGAATGGCCTGCTCCTGCACCTATTTTATTTGTTTCTATGTTTCTATACACCTATGATCAGCAAGCAGATTGTAATCCACCGCAAGATCAGCAATAGGATCAGTCAGAAGGTCGCCAGGCTTACCAATCATCCTGCTGCAGCTACAATCAAATGATGACTGGCAGGCAAATGTAGGATTGCACAATTCAGCCCGTTGCCCGTGTCTCCATCCATCACTCTCTCCACAGACATCTTGTTGTGTTGAGAATTTTCAACATTTTATGCTTTTGTAACACGTGTAGTTCAACACAATTGCCCCATTAATTTCCTTCTGTCCACAATCCAAAAAGCAACAGCTTTTACCACCGACCTTGAATAAAGAGGTAGTCACCTCCATAACCCAGAGTTGATCTTGTCCAAAGCATGCTGCTGTCAGGTGTCAAATGTAAAAGATCCACGAGAACCAGCAGTAACAAAGTCCAAAAACAGATAATTCTTGTAAATAGCTGTCATTTGGACTTGGGAGGTGATAGACAAATTTTCTCTTAAAAGCTCAGTGCTGGGCCAGCTGCTGATTTTTGATGTATGTTAATAATGTAGACATCAGACACTAAGTGAAATTCAAAATGTACAAATGACATATAGCTCAAGAATTCAGTTAAGTGAGGAGAATAGGGGTACTATAACAGAGGATATAGTTACAAATTTCAATCCATTTGTTAAATTTAACTTGCAGCAAGTTAGATTTTATGCAGATATAATTTGGAAGGAAGAACAAAGATACAATAAAAACTAAATGGCACAATTCTAATCGAGACAGACCAGGTACATTTATACATAAATCCTTTTAGACATCAAAGCTGGCTGGGAAAATGATTAATATAATGGTATCCTGGACTTTGCAAGATGAAGTATCGACTTATGGAGAGGCAATAATCATTTTTTTTTAACTATTAGATCACAATTTGCGTATTATAACTAATTCTGGTCATGTACTTTAAGGAGAGTGAGAAGGGCACAGGAAACATTTACTGGATTGATCAGGGATGAGGGATTTCAGTTACAAGTACAAGTATAGAATCTAGGGTGGTCACCTTGGAGCAGAACGTAACAGAACGTCAATAACATTGCAGCTGAAGCAAAAATGATGAAGCACAATAATCACTTAAAGTCTAAATAAAGTTCATACCTATTCTGAGAAACATATTCACAAAAATACAGTTAAACACAAAATCTAACTGTAATTGCATGTTTTCTATTCTTAACTGGCTGTACATTCAAAAAAAGCCACCAACATGAATTTGGAATATATTAGAACAAAACATTTACAAATTCTGTCCATGCAATAATTATGGAACTTATCAAATTGGAGCAATTTTGGCCCAGTGGCAAAACTCTCTGATTTTTGCATCTTTCAGCTGCTACCAGACAGAAAGTCAAATGCCCTGAACAACACTGCTTCTTAAACTGTCCCAGGCTTTGCTATTTCACTTCAAGTATAATATAGAAGGAAAGGTTATGTGTTCTACCTGATTACTTTTCAAACCCCCACGTGTTTTTTTTGGGGCTGAAATGTCGTTAAAAAAAAGGAAATATATGATCCAAATAACTATGCGAGAGAGAACATATACACAAATATAACCATATAACAATTACAGCACGGAAACAGGCCATCTCGGCCCTTCTAGTCCGTGCCGAACACATAATCTCCCCTAGTCCCATATACCTGCGCTCAGACCATAACCCTCCATTCCCTTCCCATCCATATAACTATCCAATTTATTTTTAAATGATAAAAACGAACCTGCCTCCACCACCTTCACTGGAAGCTCATTCCACACAGCTACCACTCTCTGAGTAAAGAAGTTCCCCCTCATGTTACCCCTAAACTTCAGTCCCTTAATTCTCATGTCATGTCCCCTTGTTTGAATCTTCCCTACTCTCAGTGGGAAAAGCTTTTCCATGTCAACTCTGCCTATCCCTCTCATCATTTTAAAAACCTCTATCAAGTCCCCCCTTAACCTTCTGCGCTCCAAAGAATAAAGCCCTAACTTGTTCAACCTTTCTCTGTAACTTAGTTGCTGAAACCCAGGCAACATTCTAGTAAATCTCCTCTGTTCTCTCTCTATTTTGTTGACATCCTTCCTATAATTAGGCGACCAAAATTGTACACCATACTCCAGAATTGGCCTCACCAATGCCTTGTACAATTTTAACATTACATCCCAACTTCTATACTTAATGCTCTGATTTATAAAGGCCAGCACACCAAAAGCTTTCTTTACCACCCTATCTACATGAGATTCCACTTTCAGGGAACTGTGCACAGTTATTCCCAGATCCCTCTGTTCACCTACATTCTTCAATTCCCTACCATTTACCATGTACGTCCTATTTTAGAATACGAGTATTCTACTTAATGTACGAACATTGCTATCACCGGTACCATGGAGATAAGTAAAAAATAATACTCCAAGAACGAGTGCAACTAATTGCACTCATAAGGAAGATCCATGCAGCATAACTGAATCATGCCAAAAGCAATTATTAAGCTTCAACACTCAAATAAGCTTTAATATAAACTTTTGGACATTTCCTTAATTTATGTTTTCATGGATGAGTTGCTAGTCATTATCAGTTTCAATGGCAGGTGCGGTAATTTTTACTCTTGCCAAGCACTTGAAAATAGCTGTGGATTTCTCCAGTTGGTTTAGAATAACCTTCAATTGAATATCTGGGGGTCTAATTGTTTTATTAAAATGTTTAATTGGCAGAAAAATGTGAAACATCCTGATGTACATTAGTTAGTTTTAAAATGGGAAAATCAGAGTAATTAAAATAGTTCATTGTTATTTCTATAAATAGTATATTTAAGGAAAGTTGACATAATATAACTGTATGAGCATATTGCACTAATTGTTATTGCTATGCTCTTAGTTGTCAGCACAAATACCTTTTTTGTACAAACAAGTTGCAACCTTCTGCAGTAATTTTCAATACAAATTTCAAGCTATGGCAAGTCTCAATTTCACTGTGTTAAGGGTTTCTCAAATATCAGTATTTTGAAATAGTTTATTTCATATTAATATTCACTTTTCCTACATAGATCCTAAATGTGATTTTCACTATCAGAAGTGCCATTGTTTGAATCATATATAAAACCGAGACTACATCTGCTCTCTCCCGTAGCCACAAAGTGTCCTATTGGACTATTTCAAAAATAAGCCAGTGATATATCCACTGTTAACACCAACATTATTTTTTCAATTAGCATCACTGAAAAAAATGATATTGTTATTGTTATTCAATTGCTCTTTGTGAGAGTGGCTGTCATTTGTCATACATGAGTATAACAGCTATTTCTTTCACGTGCTTCATTGGCTACAAATGATTTTAGGACAAGCTGAAAAAGATATGGAACGGCTATGTGTAAACGTACCTACTTATTTCATAAGATGGCTCCAATCAGCTCAAATAAACATTAGAACACAAAGGATACACAGCACAGACATCAGCAAGGAAAACATATAAAAGCACTATGAAGTACCTGAGGTAGACTAGGAAACAATCTAAAAATTAAGGTTTTGGAATTCTCCCACTCACAGTATTTTACTTAGCTGGTTGTTAAAAAACACAATGATCTTCAAATTATATACTCTAAATAATTAAAAAGGAATAATAACTTAGAACAATTAAGTGAACTCAATTCAAAAATGGATTTACTTATCCTTTGTCCTACATAGCCATTTATTAACAAAAACATGAATAAAATGTCTGTTTCTATGACAGGTATAATGTGCCAGATTCATCATACATGTCCCCACACGTAAGTGCTTGCGTTAAGCACCAAACCGTCCTGAAAGGAGGGGAAATTATGTCTTTCACACATGGGACCTCAGGAAAATCTAAGCCATATTAACATGAATTATTTTATCAGTTCAGTGGGACAAAAAAAAAGGTGGCACCGAGTTAGTTGCAGATTTTGTCTCAAAATAACCAGCATTTTTTGATTGCAGAATCAGTTTTTTTTTAAAACTTCATCATTCCAACTTAATTTAGTTTTGAAATGTTACTTCACAATATATTACAGAGGTCCTTTATAGGTTCCCTGCCAGTAGCATTTCATAAAATGTTGCACATCTTCCATCATGCTGTAAAATGTATTTATAATGCAGAGCAATATGGCCAGCTAGCGGCGTGCAGGGAATTAAAGTTGTCTAAGGGATTCAGATTATTTAAATTTACAGGGTAAGGTGCGGCAGATGGAGTTTAATTTGGATAAATACAGAGTAATTCAGTTTGGAATGAAGAATAAAAAACATGCACATACCATAAATTAACTATAATAATCAAGATTAAAAGAATTTAGATGTGATTATTGATCATTCATTGCAGCCATCTTCCCATGTGAAGCCTATTAGTCAAAATCATTAAGCACTGAAATCACTCAAAGACATCTAATTATCTCAAAACAAGGTAGTCAGTTTCGGAATTTGGAGGGAATCGTGTTCAGAATATTAAATGCAAATGGAATACTGATTTCAAAAATAATACTGCTGCTTTGTACTCATGTAAAATACTGCAGGCAAGCTGAAATTCAGAGACAAAACAGATAGTATTGAAAACAACATCCATGGGGAGTCAAACTGATGTTTTCCAGATCACTTAAAAAGTTATGTTATCAAAGTTTTAAAGGACAAAAAGTAGCATAAACAACAGTATTTATTTTATCCCCAAAAGGAAAATAAAAGTATGAGAGATGAATAAAGTATATAAACAAATATAATCATAGCTAGAAATGCCAAATTAGCAAGCGGAACATTTAGCGATTATGCTTGGGGCTTAGCAAAAGTCCCCAAAAAAGTATTAAATTATTTAAAGCAAAAATAAATATATAATTTGAAAATTAGTGCAATAGACATGGACAACAAAGTACTTCACAAAACATAATACATTTTTTCTTGTTAAAATGATACACAAACAGCTCTGGAATTGGCAGATTTAAGTGTGACGACTATGAAATATGATTAATATTTTGAAGTTGTGATCAATTATTCTCTATGATCCAGGAGAATTTAGAAACATAGAAACATAGAAATTAGGTGCAGGGGTAGGCCATTCGGCCCTTCGAGCCTGCACCGCCATTCAATATGATCATGGCTGATCATCCAACTCAGTATCCCGTACCTGCCTTCTCTCCATACCCCCTGATCCCCTTAGCCACAAGGGCCACATCTAACTCCCTCTTAAATATAGCCAATGAACTGGCCTCAACTACCCTCTGTGGCAGAGAGTTCCAGAGTTTCACCACTCTCTGTGTGAAAAAAGTTCTTCTCATCTCGGTTTTAAAGGATTTCCCCTTTATCCTTAAGCTGTGACCCCTTGTCCTGGACTTCCCTAACATCGGGAACAATCTTCCTGCATCTAGCCTGTCCAAACCCTTAAGAATTTTGTAAGTTTCTATAAGATCCCCTCTCAATCTTCTAAATTCTAGAGAGTATAAACCAAGTCTATCCAGTCTTTCTTCATAAGACAGTCCTGACATCCCAGGAATCAGTCTGGTGAACCGTCTCTGCACTCCCTCTATGGCAATAATGTCCTTCCTCAGATTTGGAGACCAAAACTGTACGCAATACTCCAGGTGTGGTCTCACCAAGACCCTGTACAACTGCAGTAGAACCTCTCTGCTCCTATACTCAAATCCTTTTGCAATGAAAGCTAACATACCATTTGCTTTCTTTACTGCCTGCTGCACCTGCATGCCTACCTTCAATGACTGGTGTACCATGACACCCAGGTCTCGCTGCATCTCCCCCTTTCCCAATCGGCCACCATTTAGATAATAGTCTGCTTTCCTGTTTTTGCCACCAAAATGGATAACCTCACATTTATCCACATTATACTGCATCTGCCAAACATTTGCCCACTCACCCAGCCTATCCAAGTCACCCTGCAGTCTCCTAGCATCCTCCTCAAGGACCCGCCAGCTTAGTGTCATCCGCAAACTTGGAGATATTGCCTTCAATTCCCTCATCCAGATCATTAATATATATTGTAAATAGCTGGGGTCCCAGTACTGAGCCTTGGGGTACCCCACTAGTCACTGCCTGCCATTGTGAAAAGGACCCGTTTACTCCTACTCTTTGCTTCCTGTTTGCCAGCCAGTTCTCTATCCACATCAATACTGAACCCCCAATGCCTTGTGCTTTAAGTTTGTATACTAATTTTTTATATGGGACCTTGTCGAAAGCCTTCTGGAAGTCCAGATACACCACATCCACTGGTTCTCCCCTATCCACGCTACTAGTTACATCCTCGAAAAATTCTATAAGATTCGTCAGACATGATTTACCTTTCGTAAATCCATTTCTTGCTCTACGATCTCCAATTGTTCTATTGTTTAATGTTAAGATAAGTTTTCATGAAAGAGAAAACCAAATTAGAGGACTCAATAGGTAAAATGCCTTTTTCTGGTTACATGCTTGTTTAGCATTCCTTCCTGACTATATCAAGATTAAAACATTGACATACTGAAAATCATATATATAGCAAAACAATGGTATTCGCACAGATCTAATGCGCAATTCATTCTGATAAGAAAATAAAGTCTGTTCAATATTCAGACAATAAGTCTGATCTTTATTTCATCAAAATAAAGAAGGTTTGAACAAACTACATTTTGGACAACATTAACATATAAACAATTGCCACACAAAAATCAACTCTTCACGCTGATGAATATGAAAAAAACTGTGATGAAGTGCCTTGAAAATATATTCACAATTTAACAAATGATTTCCTCAAATCTTACTTCAAGACCTTATCCATCCTGTCTCCAAAAGAACATACTTTCATCATCCAAAGGCAAAAAATATATATATATAAGTGTTTTTATAAATGCCACATTTAATTCAAATACTGGATCACTAGTTCACAGTTGACAAATAAAGCAAATGTCATTCCTGTTCAGAAGATTCCATTGTTTTTTTTGGTGACATCAAGAATTACATCCACATGTGTGGATTTCTGTAAAATCACAGAACAGCAGCTTGTATTACATTATTAAATACATTATCATCACATTTTCACCAAATTAGGAAAAATATTCCAACATCCAAAAGGAAGCATCTCATGTTCCCTGTGCAGTGAACCATATTAAGTAAAATTTGAGCTGGTAAAGATATACTGGAGAAAAGATTCTCACGGAAATGATAATGATCGCTTTGAAAAACAGGACTAAGAGAAAATAGCTTTATCAAGGACAGTTAAGGAGGTTAAAGGGGAATGTTACTAAGTATGTAAAATTATAAGGAGTGCTGGTAGGATTGACTGCAAAAATCTTTTCCCATATAAGAGGTTGATAAAACTAGGGGACATAGATTCACGATAAGGAGGATGAAAGAAGAGATTTTGAGCGGATATGAAGGACATTGCGTCATCCAATGTGATACGCACTTGGAATTCACTGCCTAAGATGGGTCACTGACAGCATTTAAGAAATGTATGGATGAGCATTTGAATCACATAGGCATGGAGAGCTATGAACCAAGAGCTGTGAATGAGATGAATATAAAAACATGCCCACTGGTCAATGTGGATGAGCTGGGTTGAATGTCCTATTTCCATGCTCACAATTCTATGATTCTAGGATTTGAAAATCCCAAATAACAATGTATGAACCCCAAAATAATGGTCCCCGGTGAAAATGTTTGAATTGATACTGAAATTTACAGCTTTCATGACAAAGAAGGTCTGAAGGGTCTCGATCCGAAACGTCCCCCATTCCTTCTCCCCAGAGATGCTGCCTGCCCCACTGAGTTACTCCAGCATTTTGAGTCTATCTTTGAATTAAATCAGCATATGCAGTTCCTTCCTGGGCACTATGTTGGTTGGTTTACTGAAACTTTGAATTTGACAATCAAAGAAACTCTTCAAATGTGATTTATCCAAAACTTAGCGGAGCTGAGCACCACTCCATTGTGCAGAGATGATAGAACATGGATACTAAACTAGGACTTCTCATACACTGTAATTTATAATCTAGCAAGTAGGTGCTAAACAAAAATCTTAAGTTTCCTCTATACTGTTCTGTTCATATAAAATCAGGCTAATGGAGGAAACTGGATTATTATGGCTGACGTACATGTAATGCTTCAAATGAATCACCAGGGACCGAGTGAATAAGGATGCAGCAAGACCACATTTAGTTCCATTTAATGCTAAATCCAATGAAGACAAACTGAATGGCGTAATAGATATTCACCTGCAATTGAAGTGCTTCATGATTGTCCAGTCCTTCAACAATCGGTGCAAATCGTTCTCTGTTATTCTGTTCTGCGGCTGTGGTTATAGCTTCCAAGATTTTATCAAGGCTAAAGGATTATTGAAAATGTGTTATTAGCGTGCAAATAAAGCCAATTTCCAATTTAATTCTTCTCAGCTACTGCAGATTTTCAAAATAAATCAATTACTGTGTTTATTGCACTGCTACACTCAAATTCATTCAGGATGATTTAAAAAGGATCAATTAAATTAAATCAGTAAAAGTAATTCCACAGCTCACATTCACAGAAAGAAAAACAGTAGAACAATACAGTTGGATATCAATATTGTGTTGTGTTATTAAGATTAAATGCATTAAAAAATAAATGACTACAAACATATCAAAGGGTGAAAGCAAAATCCAGTACAGTAACAGAGTAAAGGTTTAAGTGATTTCATAAATATCTGTAACAGATTCTATTTAGAAAAATGTTATTTGTTGGTAATTATTATTTTCAACTTCTGGCAAATCGAGTTACACAAAAAAAACATTTGCTTAAGTGACACAGTATGTATTTTTTGTAAACAAATTTCATTTAATTTTAACTGAATAAGAACAAATATTTATTACTTTCAAGAAAAAACAGTTGAAGGATATGTCAACTGAGATACCATGCACTATTGGAGATTATTTCACGTTAAGTAATTTACTGAAAACAACATAAACAGCAATGACAATCAAATCAAGATGAACATACAGCTTTAATTTTCAAAACTATAATAATTTAATGATGTTCCTCTGTCTTTTCAATTGCATCTTTACACTCTTCAACAAGACAGATGATGCAATATTTTTGAGTGGGAGTGATGTAGGGTTTAATTATTTACCTGCTTTTCTGCCCAAGGCCACGCCATCAACCACCTGAATCCGAGCCTGCTAGTGCAGGAATACTGGGTTTAGAAACCTACGATATGTTGCACATTGGGCAGATGGTAACTGCAAGAGTGGGAGGTCAGATGTGGGCAGTGATTTGAAAAAATGAGAAAAAATGCAGGAAGAATTTGAAGATTTGTGCTAAAGTCCATCATAATAAGCACCCAAGACACTCTTCCTTTCCAAAAAAACACCAACTGTGGTTTAAGGAGAATGCCCAGGAGATCAGAAGATAATTAACCTCAAATGCAAGAAACCCTTAAATTGGAAGCACCCTTCCCTTCATTCCAGCGTAAACTATTTAGTCCTGCCTCACTAAAGCCTTTGCTTGATGGGAACAAAATAGCCTCCTCTCTGAAGCAAAAACAATTAGATTGCCAGGTACCTGCAAAATTATAGTTCAACAGAAAAAATAATGATGTGATGAACAAGCTAAACTAAACTAAGTATGTGGAAAACTGTAGCATCCAGCAACTCATTGATAACCATCAAGGACATCTGTAGTTCAATCACCCAAGGACCCATTCACAGATAGCTAAGAACAGAATCGAAGTAAGCAAGAATATAGAGGAAGCAGTTATCACCTGGTGGAAGAAATATTTAAACTACCTTATTAACCCTGACTTTGTCCTTGAAAATATTCCACAGCAATCTATTCACTGCCGCCTCAGATTGACATGAACAAAAAGACCATATGACAAATTAAAAACAATAAAACCTCAGGAATAGACAGTATCTGTGCTGAAGTTCTGAAACTTGACAGAGAGAAGCTTCAGTCAAAAATTCACAACTTCATCTCCTGCTTCTGGGAAGAGACAAATATGTGAGGAAACCTCAGATACAATAATCATTACCAGGCTCAAGAAGAAATAGGAATATGAGGAGAATCAAATATGACTAGTAGTGTGGTCTCATTCACCACTTGAGAGCTTCTGAGGGACTGACTCAGAAATTACCTAGAATAAGCAACAGTTAAATTAATTTAAAGTTTACAAATACAATTTCAGAAGAAAAGTTTATCACAGAATACCAATATATTAATGGGTTTCAAAAGACAAAGACATTTGAACTCACATATTTTCTTCTCCAACGATGCAAACTGCAGAGAGAATTTTGACAATTTCGATCATCATGTTTGTTTGCTTTGGATCAATTGCTCTTGCCAATAACAACAAGCTTCTTTCATCACCCAGTATCCTCTGCAGCCCAAACTAAATGGGAAGACACAAAAACAGATTATAGGTTAGAAGATAATTCTGATAGCTTTATTGAGGTGCCTCACAAAATGTTTAATCATAATAGTCATAAAGGGAATTTCAATTTAATGCGAGTATATCAACATTAAATTTTCCTGAGTTAGTGAACAAAATGTTTATCATTTTGTCCTCCAGCTGCCCAAAGACAATTTGCTGCAACTGTTAAATAACAATGTTGCAGCAGCTTCTAAATATTTCCATCTGTGAACAGATTCAATCAAATTTCATCTAAAGATGGGCGCTTGATTTTTCATGTTATCTTGCAATCACAATACCTGACAGAAATTATTTGGCCAGTAAAAATGTTGTTATTTCCGATCCATGACCAAACTTTATAACCCCATGTTAATTGATCCATTTCTACTCCTCAAATACAATTTGCCTTCTCATTGTTGTTACTGCCTGTTAAATCTTTGGCTTCTAGTCCTTCAACTGGCCACAGCACCTGCAATGATTTGATCTAATCCATCAATATGCTGTGCAATTGTCATCAAAGTTCTCTTCCACTGGCCCATTCGGTTTTATCTCTTTTACGTGGTGAGAATATATCATCATTCTGTTCTCTAATGTCAACACTTCAGTACAGTCCATCCCCACAGCACAGCAATCTCATAGTTCTCAGTACCCTCGCATCAGATTTCTCAGCATTATGCAACTGAAAATCAATTTATTCCCAAAGTGAAAAATGATAAAGAACATTTAAAAACTCTTTTGCGTCATTCTGAAAATTCAATTGGTCTTAAGTGATCCTTGCAGCTGACACAATTTCCTTGTTGGGATGCTCTTCATCCAAGAACATGGATGAATTGTTGAAGAGGGGACAAACTGTGTAAAAAGAAGCTATCATTGATCACTCCCAGTACAAGAACCACCCTATCTTACAATGGACTTACTTTTATTCATTCTACTGCATCTAAGCTTAGCAATGATTCATGCCAATAATCATCCAAGACCACACTGCCCAAATCAAAACCCAAACCCTCCTCCTCTCAATGCTATCAATCCTACCAACTCGCCCACCTTCCAGCCAATGATATTCCCTGAATTCAATTGTATAACACATCAACACCAAATGCAACAATCCATGGGACTCACACTGTCACCACTCAAGCTATTCTCTCAGTTGATTGGACAGATCATTCTTCCCTTACAGCACATGTGGATAAATCAATTTTAATTTCATCATGCAACTGTTTGGATTAAAACCATCAACATCCTCAGCGAAAGTCTTATGTATCCCCTCTCCTCCTGGCCACAAGATCTTTGAAGCACTCTCCTCTGGACTGTCAAAGCCACCTCAGCCAGACATAAAAACAGCTTTTTTCCACGAGCAGTAGATCTACTCAATAACCAAAAGTCTGTAGCCTCCTTTTGCTCTGGTATTTTATTTCATTCACATGTTTAAATTATAATGTTTAATTCTTAACGTTGTGTATTTTATTCTTAATGTAGCAATGTTACAAAATTTTGAGATTTAAAAAATCAAGTCTGCAATTTATCCCATCAGATAAAGCATAACAATAAGTTTAATTTGACACCTAATTCACTTTCATATCTCAAGTATTAAAAAAGTTATGACCATTTTCATACTTGGAAATTAGCATCTTGTTCCCTATTGATTTTCAATGGGCATTACAAAAAAGCTGTGATCTTAGATAGTCAAAAGCACATTTCTTAAGGAAAGATTAACTTTTTAAATAGCCTACTGTCAAAGATTATTCACAAATAATTCACAATATAACATGATTTTTATATCTAATTTACATTAATTTATAGGCCAAATGGAAGGAATAGTGTTCAAAACAGCCCATTTAAATTTTTCTAGTGGGTTTCCGCGCTGGTTTAGCATGTTGACAGCGCGCGCTAGATTAGTGCTCAAATCAAGAAAAATACTGCGGGAAAAAGCCCAAAATGTATTCGTTATAGATAATTATAATCCTTTATATACATCCCCATTTAATGTAAAAATAAGGTACATTTTATTGTTTGCTTTATTGGGGCTGCGAAAACTGTTTTTAAATTTATTATATCTTTTCGAGGCCTATAAAAACTAATAATAGCTTTTAACCGTTGTGTCTCCGTTAATGATTTACTAGGCTGAACATCTGCTTGGAATGCCTAGTAAAAATTTTTAAACCCGTAAACAGTCCAAAATCACACACAAGGGGTGGGGCAGATGCTCAGCCACGATTCAGGTAGGTTTTGTAACATACCTACTTAATGGTTTACTGTATGTCGTGGTGTTACTTGCGAGCGGAGCACCAAGGCAATTTCCTTGTATGTGTACATACTTGGCCAATAAATCTATTAATTAATTAATTACTTCATTCATTCATTCATTCCCAGTACATTAAATCAGAATTCATGGCATGTTAACACTTTCCAGTGCTACTAAAGTCCCAAATAAATTTTAAGGATTCTTCGCAACCTCACGATGAACAACTGGAAAATGCATATTCTGGAAAATCATGTATTTCCCCTTTTCCACATTTAGTCTCATGAATATCACTCCCTGGCTTCAGAGAGCTTAATGCCCAAATAAAATCCAGATCAAGACAATATTTTTGTTCAGATTTTATCACTACCACTAGCATCTTCAATGCTTTTCTCCAATTAACCACATGAGCAATATTATTCACACAATCTTGGTAAACAACTCCAAATATGTCCCTTCTAAAAGTAGTATGGATAATTAAACATGTTTGTATTGTTTACTTTGAAAGTAACAGGTATAATATTCAGTGGGAAGAGTTTTTAAGTCAATTTTGAGTACATTTTGGAACATTCAATTAAAAGGCCAGTTTTGTGACATGCAACGATGTGGGACAAAATTCTAATATCAAAACAAGGTAATAACCAAATGTTGGTTTTCTTTAGACCTAAATTAATAGTTAGCTTCTTCAACAGACTTCCTTTAACATCCAGCGATACAAAGGGAAACACAGTTACATGTTATATCATATATTACTGCAGGACTTGTTGTCCTTTTTGTGAAGTAGCATTTGCAGTTCCTTGTTTCTACATTGATATATTGTTTATTTTTGTTAGAGTGCAGTGATTTACTATGACTTATTTATTTATCCCTATCTCATTTGTAATGTTTCTCTCTTTGTCCATTAACATCCATGACACATGCAATGCCATCCTTCACTTTGACAGTTTTAGTTCCTGGTTTCATCGGGCTCTTTATCATAATGAACATCCAATCCCTCTGCACTTCAGATATATAGACAAACTACTGAAAGATGCCAGAGCAACAGGGGTGTCTTAGTGGGTGACTTTAACTTCCCCAATATTGACTGGTCCTTGCTCAGATCTCTAGGGATATACGAGGCAGAATTTGAGAAGTATATCCACGAGGGATTCTTGAAAGAGTATGCGGATAGTCCAACCCGAGAAGGGAACATACTGGACCTCGTGTTGGGAAATGAGCCTGGCCAAATGACTGGATCCAAGATTGCTGGAGTTGTGGACTGTGAGGAAAGCTGTCAAAGTATACAGCAGGATATAGATCAGCAACAGAAATGGGCATAGAAATGGCAGATGGAGTTTAATCCGCACAAATGACACTTTGGGAGGCCAAATGGCAGGGGGAAATATATAATTGATGGCATGACCCTTAACAACATTGATGTACAGAGGGATTTTAGGGTCCAAGTCCATAACTCCCATAAGTGAAAGTGACAACACAAGTAGATAGAATGGTGAAGAAAAGATACGACATATTCTACATTTTCCTTTATCTTCATCTCTTTTGATCTCTTACACTTCCTTATCTAAGTAACTCTATTTCTCTTGACGATCGGTCTGAAGAAAGGTCAACTAGTTTCAATGGCTTCTGTGCTTATTAGAGATTTACTTGAGCTGTTTCACAGGTAACATTCTCAAACTTGAAACAATTGTATTGCCTGCATGCCCTTTTGATGCATGGTAAATCATAAGCCTTACCTTGTTATTCATAAATGCTTTCAGACACTGAATGAGTTTATGTTGATTTTTTTTATCAATCATTTCTTGTCTAGAATAAAACAAATACAAAATGCATATTTACTTCAAAGTTTTTCATTGGTGATGGAAACAGATAAAATACATGCTTTGAACTGCAACATGCTAATTTAAATAACATCAATTTATTGTTCCAAGGGTCGCCTGTACAATTGCAAGAATAAGAATTACATTTTTAGTGGTTAAAGAGAAACATAGCTTGAATCAAAGTATATAGCATTTATTACAGCTCCAAATAGAGAATTATACTGAGAGGCGAACCACCCAGAGCACAATATACACAAAGACTAAAAATGTTGGTGAATTATTAGCATGGAAAATTGGGCATTAAGAAAGTGCTTAATGCCTAATTTGACCATAAAGTTTTTATCAATTGATAATGTATGGCATTCCAAAGGACACTCACACATTTCACTCTCATGAAAGACGTGAGAGTTGTGAGAGATCAGATATGAGAGTTTTGACAGCATTTTAGTGAAGTCTTGCACATACAGCAAAAACATTATTTGTTTACAGTTGTAGCTATAAATGTCTTTGTAAAATAGGGGCAAGAACTTTAACTGGTAAAGGAAATATGTGAAAGCAAGAGAGAAGGGTGTGAGACTGAGAAAGAAAAAAGGAGATTATCTGAGTGTAAGAAAGAGATTGATTGGCCACCTAGTACAACAAAGGACAACAAAGCACAAGAGAGTGACTGAAAACTGGAACTATAAACCAGCACAAACATTTACAGGATAGAAGCAAATAAAAATTGTTATAAACTCCAAATCACCCAATAATGTTAGAATAAATACAGTCATGTTAATGATTAACAACCCAGAGTATTCTATACATAATATTCCTAAATTTAATTTAAGTATTCGAATGCCATGATGCAATTTAATTGTTCTACCTCTACTGTGCCCTCATTTAAAAACTTACTGTTTTTTATCCAATAGCTTCTCCAAAGCATCGAGCATGAGACCGAGTCCTTCATGGCCAAAATTATTAACCCAGCTGAAAAACAAAACACATTTATCGATTATGCTGCTCTGTTTAAATAATCATGAATGAAAATGTAGATAATTACAGAATATAATTTCCATTCATATTTATATTGGAAACTCTCCAAATCACACTAGCTCAAATTTCACAGATGATTTCAGAATGTTTAAAAAAAAAAGGTCCAACGTATGGCTGATATTAATGATTATGTTTAATGACAAACACATTCCAATAGTAAAATTTCAAGATTATTTTGATTGTTACATATATCAGTTACTACGAAAAATAGTAAACAAACGGATTAGAAATATTCCCTTGAGCAATTCAATTGGTTCACTTTCACATTTCTAATCACACATTACACAGAATCAGAGTATACGGAAATGTGCCCTTTGGCTCAACGAGTCTAGCAGACATTTATACTAATCATGCACTGAATTTTTTATTATGCCCTACCCCAAGATCCAACCACTCACCACATGAGTAGAAATTTACAGTGGCCAATTACCCATCAATCCATGCATCTTTGGGATGCAGGAGTTCCGTAGCATGGTGGTGCAGTCAATGTTGGTGTCTAACTGATCCAGCAACCTGCAGTCAATTCCTACTTTGGCTACTGTCTAAATGGCTATGATGCTTATCTTGTAACCATTACGGCTTCCTCTGCGCGCTCGCTTTCCCACATGCCAAAATGTGTGGGGTGGTAGGTTGATTGGCTGCTGTAAATTGCACATAGTGTGTCAGTGAGTTTTAGAATCTGGGAGTTAGAGGGGTGGATGAGAATGTGGGGAGAATAAAATGGGATTACAATAAGATTCATGTAAATGAGTGATGATCAGCACAGACTCAATGGGTCTGAGACACACAGAGGAAATTCACACAGTTAGCAGGAGAACATGCAAATATCTCTTCAAATAATTTAGTTCTAATGAATCATGGCTCACTGGTGGTTTTGTTGCTTTGGAGTCAGTTAAGACTATATCTTATCCAAACTGTTAATTTTTCAGGTCCCCGTACATTGTTTATTTTACTGTTTGGACTGTTTCTTCATTACCAAAGATAGATACAAAAAGCTGGAGTAACTCAGCATGACAGGCAGCAATTCTCATTTCCCTTATCCCTAACCAGTCTGAAAAACTGTCTCGACCCGAAACGTCACCCATTCCTCCTCTCCAGAGATGCTGCCTGTCCTGCTGAGTTATTTCATCTTTTTGTGTCTATCTTCGGTTTAAACCAGCATCTGCTTCTTACACACTTCATTACCAAAAGGCAGTATCAATAACCATGCTTTCTCCAAACAAATCATCACTTGTTTATTCCCATACACTGTTAGTAAAGCTCAAATCTCCATTAACCTTGGCTACAGTAAAATATTTTCTTTTGAGAGCATACAAGATCCTCATAATTCTAATTCTGACATTATAATTTCCCTTGTGTTAGAATTTTTTCAATACAATATAATACTGAGACATCCACAATTTCAAAAAATTACGAATTGAATCAAAAAGTAACATGGGAAAATAATTTGCATGCTACTTAAATAATTATAAAATAATTCCACAATCAATTAGTGCATTATTTGAAAAGTCGAAAATTTCTATTCAGACATTTTCCAATTAAAAATAAAGATACTGGATTTCCCTCTTCATTCTTGATTAGAATTTTTATGTAATCAAGTGTCCGCACTTGGCTATAACACTGAGTGCAAACTGATTTGTATCCTTGTGAAGTCTCCTCTACAACTTAAAATCCTCCTTTTTTTTACCTTGTGAAACCTCAAATATAAACCATTGCTTTGGAAGTGACACAATCAAACTGCTCAATGTAAGGTGACAACCTGCAATAGTCAGTTCCAGAGAGAAGTTATTTCCATCATCTTGCTTTCATACCAATTTATAATTATAAATATGATCGTGGAGAAATTGCAACCCAGTTAATACGAAAGGCTAGTCCTCAAGATCTTAAAATTGGGAAAATAAATCCCAGAGAATCCCATCCCCGAAATCTTATCAGAGAGGCACAACATATCTGCACCACGTTCTGCATAAATAAACTTTATGACCATATTAATTGTTCACTCACAATTCTTGTGATAGTAGAACTTTCATTGTGAACTTGCGCTGAAGCACTTGATTGTTTTTAACTGGAATTATATGTAATTTTTAAAAAAAAGCCCCTTTTAACCAAAACCCAGTTTGTTACCTAACATCCAAAATTATGATTCTGGTACATCTAAGATTAAATGCAAAATTTAGATACAACATAAAAAATATTATAACTCATCTGAGGTACTGCATTCAGTATTGAGCATTGAATCTCCAGGAGAATATTTTGGTTTTGAATGAGCCAAAGATCTGATTTATCGGAATGATATAAGGTATCAGAAGGTGAAATAGACATGAGAGTGTTACAGAGACAGGTCAGGATGGGAACCAGTGAACAATGTTTTCAATGTACAAAATATTGCATTTATTATCGAAACCTTTTTCACCAAAATGCAGTGGGGTACCTGTTGTCGGCTGTCCCTCAAAGTAAGCTGTCCCGCTACGGCACACTGCCCAATATGGAATTGTAGTATGAGCAGAGATGGTCTCTCTGCTCTTTTGCACTCTTAAGGTCGTTTGCTCCACTGCAATTATTTTCATCTCTGGTTCACGGAGTTAGACTTTGCCATCAGCCAGGCTTGTGCTGGAGCTGTCAGGCAATTTCAATAGCCCGGGGCAGCAAATTTGAGAGCTTTAACAAAATTTAAGACAGCAACATCCTGGTACACAAAACAGTGCTTTGCTCCTGCAGCAGTTATCTTTAAAATCATGCCCCTGAACAACTCATGAAGATGTTTTATTTCCATGTTAAAGAAGTTATCCAAGTAGATGATTATACTCAAAAGCACACACAGTGCTGGCGTAATTCATCAGGTCAGGCAGCATCTCTGGAGAACATGGATAGGTGACGTTTTGGGTCAAGACCCTTCTTCAGATATTATAATATTGTTCACACTATTATCCAATTCAGGATTATACTATTGTTTTCTGGCCAATGCCATTGATCAGGAAGATGTGATAAGGTCATTAGGCTGAGGGTAACAAAGAATTATAGATAATAATATTGATAAACAAACAACTGAAATTGGTCTTTGTTTACAAACTTAATAAATATAAAGGGCACAGTGATTATTAGATTATTAGATTACCTTATTTGATTACTAGGAGGGGGCCACTTTGGGATTTTCTGAGGCCATGAAAAGTGTCACAGGAACGAAAGTCACCCTGCCTTTTAATTACTCTTTAACGCTTGCAAATTGACCGCACACCGGTTTCTTTTCGTTCATTCCCGGAAAACATCCTCTGCACAAACCTCTTCTCCGGCTTCCTCCCGCTGTGTGGCTAACTTCATCAGCCATGTGTCCTCTCAACGGGCCTCCTGGCTGTTCCACCTCCATAGCTTACTGCTTGAGAATCTTGCTTCAACGGGACCCATGGTCTGTTCGCTCGCAGGCTGGCTGACGCTGGTCGAGTTGATGCCAGGCTGCAGGACTGGCAATGCCATCAGGTGCTGCCGGGTCTGGAGGTTGCAGGGACTTTGCCCATCGTGCATGGATGCCCATCCCTTGGAGAGATAGTCCCCGTGTGATGATTTTTCCACACGTTGGTAGTCTTGGTTTCTTGGTCCTCCAAAATATTCCAAATGGAATTTAAACTGGAGGTGGTGGAGGGAGGACTTAAGCCAGAAAGGGTTTTTGGGAAGAAAGAGCTACCTTAAATTTAGTTGCATCTGGTTGGGTAACTATGGTAGTGTGAAGATTATTCCATGCTTTAATTGTGGGGGGAAGAACGAATTGCTGTACACATCTATCTTGGTAGCTGGTATCTCAAATTGGATCGAATGCCCTTGTCTGCTCCTAATTGGTTTGGGTTTGGTGCAGGTTTTGTAATCTATGTCGTTGTTGGCTCAAGAGTAACTCGGGAGAGGAACTTGGTACATCGCTGAAATGAGAAGTAAACGGCAAACTTAGACATACATGTCGGAACTCGTTGAAACTCGTGAACATAAACTTGGAATCTCGTAGAAAACCACGAGTTATATTTTTTCTTTTACTCGGGAAAACTCGTGAGTGGACTCGCACCGTGGGACAGGCCTATTACAGGTTTTTTTGTGAATTGGTTCAATGGATTTAGAATGTGGGAGAATCAGATGACCTGACAGTCATATGAGAAAAAGGTTTTATGATTCATTAAATTATTGAACTAGCAATCTGTCAATGGAAAAAAAATCAGGAATATTTTTAAATTCCCACGACTATGTTATGTTCACCGGTTTGATAATCAACTTCTCTGATATTGTGATCTTTGTGAAAATGTCATGAACTGATTTCTGTACTTTGACAGGTCCCTTGTTTACTCAGTGTATTTTTTTTAATCAAACATTGTTTTCTACATTCAGCATCTCGTGTCATCCCAGGAGTTTCAAGAAAAGCTGTAAGTTTAACCACCTGCAGAACCTCATAAAAATGTTCAATGTATACTGGAGCAGAAAACATTTGTACAACATTTCAGAGTGGGATTTCAGGGACTGCCCAGTTTGTGTTTTTAATTTAATAAATTTATTTAAAAATAAGGCAGAAATTAAAATTGGTAAGCAACAAAGGTAAAATTTGTGTAAAATAATTTACAGCTTTATTTATATTGCACGTGTTATTAGAACAAAAAGGTGACACTCTAAAATACTATAGAAATCAACCTCCCTCTGCAGTTTGAGAGGGAGAATCTGAAAATCAGATAGAAACATAGAAACATAGAAATTAGATGCAGGAGTAGGCCACTCGGCCCTTCGAGCCTGCACCGCCATTCAATATGATCATGGCTGATCATCCAACTCAGTATCCCGTACCTGCCTTCTCTCCATACCCCCTGATCCCCTTAGCCACAAGGGCCACATCTAACTCCCTCTTAAATATAGCCAACAAACTGGCCTCAACTACCCTCTGTGGCAGAGAGTTCCAGAGATTCACTACTCTCTGTGTGAAAAAGTTATTCTCATCTCGTATCAGTATTACTGTGGAGTAAAGGTAACTACAGAGGCATGAGCTGGCCAAAGTTGATTGGAACGAGACCCTAGTAGGAATGACAGTGCAGCAGTGGTAGGAGTTTTTGACAGTAATTCTGAGGACAGGGGATCTTTTTATCCCAAAGAGGAAGAACATACTTAGGGGAAAATTAGGCCACAATGGCTGACAAAAGAAGTTAAAGATTGTATAAAAGCAAAAGAGAAGGCAAAGATGAATGGAAAGCTTGAGGATTGGGAAGCTTTAAAAAAACCAACAGAAGGCAACTAACAAAGCAATAAGGGGAAAAAAGATGAAATATGAAGGTAGGCTGGCCAATATAAAAGAGGATATCAAAAGTTTTTTTCAGATATTCTCCCCGTTCTAAATGGAGAGAGGATTCAGACATCGGAAGTGCAAAGGGACTCTGGAGTGCTGGTGCAGGACTCCCAAAAGGTTAATTTGCAGGTTGAGTTTGTGGTAAGGTAGGCAAATGCAATTCCAGCATTCACTTCGAGGGGACTAGAATATAAAATTATGGATCTGATGCTGAGGATTTACAAGGTCACATTTGGCATATTATGAGCAGTTTTAGGCCACATCTTAGAGAAAGCATGTGCTGACATTGGAGAGGGTCCAGAGGAGATTTATGCGAACGATCCCAGAGATGTTTGTGTTAATGTATGAGGAGCATTTGAAGACTCTGGGCCGGTACCTGCTGGGGTTTATAAGGATGAGGGGTGATCTCACTGAAACCTACTGGATAATGAAAGGCCTAGATAGAGTGGACATGGAAAAGATGTTTCCAGTAATGGGAGTCTAGATCCAGAGGGCACAGCCTCAGAAAAAAGGACGTAACTTTAGAATGGAAATGAGAAGGAATTTGTTTAGCCAGTGGGTGGTGAATCATGTGGAATTCATTGCCACAGACAGCTGTGGAGGCCAAGACATTGGGTATTTTTCAAGTGGAGATTGATAGATTTTTGATTTGTAAGGGCATCAAAGGTTACGGGGGAAACCGAGACAATGTGGTTGAGACAGAAAAACAGATCAGCCATGATTGAATGGCGAATAGACATGATGGGCCGAAAGGCCTAATTCTGCTCCTATGTCTTATGGTCCTACCTATTTTAATAATAGAAACAGAAAATGCCAGAAATACTCAGCAGGCCACTATTCAAAGGGTTAACTCTATTTCTATATCCACAAACCCTGCCGGATCTGCTGAGTATTTCCAGCATTTCCAGTGACTGGAATGCAATGATATTGCTAACACATGAGTTTGGCTAATCTAAAAATTGATTATCTGACATTTATCAAATATTGGAAAGGATATTGCTTGCAAATAATCAACATTTTATTTAAATATCACAGGACATATGCAAGTTCAACAAAAAGAAAAGCTACTATCTGGATCTTTCACAAAGTGTAACAGGTTCCCTTCAACTGTTTTAATGCATGCTATTATTCAAAACTAGAAAAACAACATGTCAAAAACAGGAAAGCTTGGTGTCAATATTATTGCGTTATTTTGCACCAAAATAGCTGTCCAATTAGTCTTACTTTTCTGATAGTCTCTTTTCTGATGGTATTACAGGCACTTTCTACTTTTATGCTTTAGTTCAAGTCCCTTCAGAAAGTCACCTCTCGTCATATTATTTTCCTGATCGTAAAACTCATCATCCTTTGCTGACTGACCATTCACAATATGCTCTCCTTAAATATTTAACCTCAATGATTGAGAATCTCCTTTTAACTTTCTCAGCTCTCTGGAATCCACAATTTCTTCAACAAGATTTTGACATAACCCCACTTATAAAAAACAGAAAACACTGGAAATATTCAGCTGGCCAGGCACCGTCTAAGGAAATGACAACATCTAACATTTTAGGTCCTCAATCATTTATGAGTACTGGAAGAAAGAGAAAGCAAATTAGTTTTCAGTAGCAGAGAGGTTGGGAAAGGATCGGCAGAGCAAAGGAAATATCCCTGGTTGAGTGATACCAAATGATTAAATGAGGAAATAGGGACAGCAATCAGAAATAGATTATGCTTCTTTGCCTGTGTAATGTGTTACTAATAGCAAGACTGTGAAACATGACCAGAAAGTCTGACTACACAAATAGGAAATGAAAAACTATCCCAAAAGGATGACAGGTAGAAATAGCCTGTTAGGATACAGACAGAAAGAAACAGAAAGTTACCTAAAATTGTTGAATTCAATAATTTCTGAAGATTACAACTAACCCAGGTGGAAGAGGTTTTGTTCAAGTGTGCATTGGGCTTCATTGTAACAGTGCAGACGGTCACAGAAAGAAATCCAAGTGAGAGTGGGATAGTGAACTCAAGTGCAACAACCATATATAAACTCAGGATCACAATGTGACAATGTACGAGAATATCTCCAGAAATGCAGTTACAATTGGATACAATATGGATCTTCTTTTGGATTTTTTTGTCAGCTTTCTTCTTCAGCAGTCCTTGATATTGAGAATGACTTGCTTGCATTCCAGTTCCTTCATTCTGAGGCCAATGTGGGAATGAAAATTCTTCACAGATGGGGCAAGGTGCAGCTGAAAGGCTATATGCCTGTGGGCAGTTTGCAAAGTGTTCATTTCCACCAATTATTCAGAGCTTCTGTGAACTCAGGTTTTCCATTCCATTTTGAATGCACCTTCTCTACGTTGAACAGTCATGGGTCACAAATTCCCAAGTCAGTAGGCATGTTACAGTTTATCAAAGAATTGTAACGGCACCTAGTGGTTAGGCCACTCTTGCTATGTGAATCCTCTGCAGTCACGGGGTATAGGGGTGTGCCCTAGTATATAAGAACCGACCTTTCCTCTCTCGCTCTCTTCCTCTCTCGCTCTTACTCTCTTTTCATGAGAGTATCCTGCCACCTCAGCAGCTCAACTCGAGCACATGAGGCAACAACCTCTCAGCAACAACAATGACTATTAAACGTGCATGTATATCTAATCTACAATGCCTGAATAAAGAATCCATTTATTCACGACGTGTGTGCCTCTACATTGGTGACCCGCGACGTTCCAAATTGGTGTTGACCTGATGTCTGCAGCCGACAGACCAGTTCAGCTCTACGGTAATTAACTCTATGTATGCAGCCATCAACTTTGCACGGCAACCAGATGCCGCCTTGGGCCCTGCCGCCGCTCAGGCCGCTTGATTCCCGCCCATGCCTGGTCTAGCCGATTGCAGGCCGCCAGGGTCGCCCGCCCGCGTCCCCGGCCCACTGCAGCAGACAGCAGCGCAGCAGCCTCGGCCCTTGCTTTCTCTCCCGCAGGACCTGCCCACCAGGGCTGATAGGTCGTGGCTGCCATCGCTTCCCCACCAGCCGCCGCTCCCCCACCAGCTGCAAGTGTAGCAGCCCCTCGCCCCCAGCATCACCAATGCCCGCCTGACGGCCCCAGGAGTCACGGGTTATAGGGGTGTGCCCTAGTATATAAGAAACGACCTTCCCTCTCTCGCTCTTCCTCTCTCTTCATGAGAGTGTCCTGCCACCTCAGCAGGAGCTCAACTCGAGCCCATGAGGCAACAACCTCTCAGCAACAACAATAACTATTATGTTAGAGTGCTAAACGTGCATGTATATCTAGTCTACAATGCCTGAATAAAGAATCCATTTATTCACGACGTTTGTGCTTCTACAGAATCTTTAAACCCTTAAATCTTTTCCACTGTCCCAAAGAGTGTTGACTTTGTGAGTCTGGTATTGGGCATACGCAAGATTTGACCTACCCAATGTAGCCACCTAAATGTAATTCAGGCCTCAGTTTAAGTTGGCTTTAAATGGGTGGGCGGCCGCGACTTAGCAGCGGGCTGCATATGGTGTTGTCTGGTTATCCTATTTAACTTTTTGGAGAACTTTGCAATGGCAGACCCGACCTTTTTTCGTCGGGTTTCCGTTGTCGTTGGGGCCGCAACGAGGAGCTTTAGTTGTGGGAGGAGCGCTGCTGCTTTCCAGTACACCGGCAGATACCGGGAGCCTGTAAGTTGGGCCTTTACAGCACCACCCCGCGAGGCTTGGAATGGCCTCGGGACTCTGCGAGCGCACGCCGGGGGCTCAGCAAGACCCGGACTCAGAATGCAACAAGAAGGGGCTTTGGATCTGACAACTGACCATGATGTGATTATGCCTATTTGTTTGTAGTATCTTTCGAGGGGTCCAAATGACAATTAAATGATCTTCTAATCTTTTGTATCTTTCTAGTACAATAACCTGTAACAGGACTCAGAAGCAAACAAGAAGGCAGGGATCACAACTGACCATGAATTATGCCAGATCTGAGGGATTGATCTTCTAACTTTCTTTTCAATCAACTAAACACCAAGCTGACTCATTTAAAGCAATAAACAAAAAACTGCTGGAGGAACTTAGCTGGTCAAGTAGCACCTTTGGAGGGAATGAACAGATGTTTCGGGCCAACAAGCTTCTTCAGACTGTTGGTCATTACAACTGAAATTTTGGTGACCTTGGTTCTAAAGTGCAGGTGATGCAAGTTAAACAGTTTAACATTAGTTTGACTGATCAGCTCCACTCAATGGTAACATGCGGCATAGTAGAGGCAAATACACAGCCTTGTTTGACACTGATCTTCACTGACATTGGTTTTGTTGTACACCTTTTGTTTAGAAATAAGTCTTGCATGCTGTCATGGAACAAAACATGATGGAGATATATTTATTCATGCAGCTGAATCTGAAGAGCACTCCACTGTCTGCACGTTTATAGTCAAAGGCTTTAGTGAGATTATCAAAGGTCACAGATCATTTTTGGTGCTATTCTCTGCCATTCTCTTGGAGTTATTGCTTAGTAAAGGGCATGATTCCTGTGTTCCAGATGGATAGAATCCACACGACCAGTAGTTTTTGAAGCTCTTTGGTTACTGAGAGAAGTGAAAGATCCATCCAATGCCTTGTACCTGTGGTAGAGAACAGGGGGACCCTTCAACAGTTACCAGTCAAACTTGTTACCTTTCCTGAGATGGTTAATTAAAGTACTTTTGAAATCCTCTGGTATAGTCTCCTCTTTCCAAACATAGATAAGATCATGGATTAATCACTTAAAATCTTTACTGCCGTAAGCCTCCAACAGGTTTCTCCGCTACTCAGCACCTTTAAAGATGTACCTACGTAAAGTCTGAAGGAAGGTCCCAACCCAAAAGGTCACCTACCCCTGTTCTCTAGAGATACTGCCTGACATGCTGAGGTACTCCAGCACTTTGTGTCTTTTTTTGCTACGTAAATCAAGTTACTCTGCTTCTTAATGACGTATTACATTCATATTGTTTTTTCTCCAACGCAGTATATGCCGTTTATCTTAAAATGTTTAATCACGATGCCAATTTTCTCATTTTGAAAGCTCATTAATGGATTCAACCTACACATATCATTTTGAACGGGCAGTGTATTTTGTGCTCAGTTTCTGAACAATGCCTTTACATAAAAAGTTCAAGAAGGAACTGCAGATGCTGGAAAATCAAAGGTAGACAAAATTGCTGGAGAAACTAAGTACCCGCTGAGTTTCTCTAACAATTTTGTCTACCTTTACATTAAAAAAAACTAGAACACACAAATTAGAATTACTGCTCAAAATGTAGCTACCGGTTAGGCTGCATCATGTGACACCATGATGACACTAGGTGTTATTTTTTGCATTAGTTTTCACATGTTTTTCAATTAGTTTTCTGCAGTTCCCAGGTTCCTCGCTTGCCCCAGAACTGGCTGCAGTTCCCTGGTTGGCTCGCCTGGCCTGGGACTTGGCTGTAGCCCCCCGGTCGCCTGCGTGCCCCAGAACTAGCTGCAGTTCCCAAATCAGCTCACGTCCCCGGGACTGGCTACAGTTCCCTGTTCGCGAAAACAAATTGAATGGGCTGGATGATTTTGGGTTACAGGCTGGATCCGGCCCATGGGCCATAGGTTGCTGACCCCTGAAGTAAGCTTTTATTTATCGCTGTTGAAAAGAGTTAAGCATTTTGATTTTGGCCAAATTAGTGCCCCCATTTGTAGATCAGTGTCACTCATGTTATGAGTCATACTTTGTAGCTACCAGTTTACCAGAAAACCTCCCTGCCCTTACTCTCTCACTCTTCAGTAGCAAATGTGCAGATGACACAAACATTAGCAAATTTGCATATGACACAAATATTAGCAAATTTGTAGATGACACAAAGCTGGGTGGCAGTGTGAACTGTGAGGAGGATGCTATGAGAATGGAGGGTGACTTGGACAGGTTGGGGGAGTGGGCAGATGCATGGCAGATGAAGTTTAATGCAGATAAATATGAGGTTATCCACTTTGGTAGCAAAAACAGGAAGGCAGATTACTATCTAAATGGCGTCAAGTTGGGAAAAGGGGAAGTACAACGGGATCTGGGGGTCCTTGTACATCAGTCTATGAAAGTAAGCATGCAGGTACAGCAGGCAGTGAAGAAAGCGAATGGTATGATGGCCTTTATAACAAGAGGAATCAAATATAGGAGCAAAGAGGTCCTTTTGCAGTTGTACAGAGCCCTAGTGAGGCCACACCTGGTGTATCGTGTACAGTTTTGGTCCCCCAATTTGAGGGACATTCTTGCTATTGAGGGAGGTTTACAAAGTTAATTCCCAGGATGGCGGGACTGTCATATGCTGAGAGAATGGAGCAGCTGGGCTTGTACACTCTGGAGTTTAGAAGGATGAGAGGACATCTCATTGAAACATATAAGATTGTTAAGGGCTTGGACACGCTAGAGGCAGGAAACATGTTCCCGATGTTGGGGGAGTCCAGAATCAGGGGCCACAGTTTAAGAATAAGGAGTAAGCCATTTAGAACGGAGACGAGGAAACACTTTTTCTCACAGAGAGTGGTGAGTCTGTGGAATTTTCTGCCTTATGGGAGCATTGTAAAGTTATTTTTGATATAAACTTATCACAAAACATTAGACTAATGGTGTTGAGCTTCTGCTGTTGGAATAACTTAAGTCACACACCGTGATTAAGATCCAAATACTTTATTAACATTACAGCATAGGTAACAGCATAGGTGGAGGCAGGTTCTCTGGATGCTTTCAAGAGAGAGCTAGATATGGCTCTTAAAAATAGTGGTCAGGGGATATGGGGAGAAGGCAGGAACGGGGTACTGATTGGGGATGATCAGCCATGATCATATTGAATGGTGGTGCAGGCTCAAAGGGCCGAATGGCCTACTCCTGCACCTACTGTCTATTGTCTACTTTAGAGTAACGTGCTAAGATGAAGTAACCTATGCTGTAACGTTAATAAAGTCTTTGGATCTTAATCACGGTGTGTGACTTAAGTTATTCCAACAGCAGAAGCTCAATACCATTAGTCTAATGTTTTGTGATCAGTTTATATCAAAAATAACTTTACAATGCTTCCATTGGTTGAAAGAAATACATCTCAAGGCAGAAATATTAAATGACCATACTCCTACGACTGCGACTACAGCAGGACAGAGCAGACATGTTAATAGATACAATAGATACAATAAGATACAATACCATTTTAGTTATCCCAGAGGGAAATTGGTCTGCCACCAGTCAAAAGATACAAAAGATACAAGACATTGAAGTGTCGTGCAGTATAACAATAACGAACTAATAATACAATAATGAAATAATGAATAATAATGAAATTTAAGTGACCAGTTATCGCACAGCACATATGTAATAGTGCACAGCATGAAATTAAATTATCGAGTTAAAAAATTCCAGCATGAAGGATGTGCAAAGGGGGGTCAGTCTACTACACAAGAGAAGGGGGAGGAGTTGTACAGTTTGATAGCTACAGGAAAAAAAGGATCTCCTGTGGCGTTCTGTGCTGCATCTTGGTGGAACCAGTCTGTTGCTGAAGGTGCTCATCATAATAGCAAGCATCTCAAAATAGAATTGGAATTAGAAAGTGAATTCCAGATTCCCATCTTCACCCCTTACCGCCTTCCGCAGAGGTTGTTCCCTCCACTACTCCCTGGTTAACTTATCCCTGCCCACCCAAACCACCTCCTCTCCAGGTACCTACCCCTACAACCGCAGGAGATGTAACACCTTTCCCTATACCTCCTCCCTTGACTGTCCAGAGATCCCAACAGTCCTTTCAGATCAGGCAGAGGTTCACTTGCACCTCCTCCATTCTGATTTACTATATCCGTTGTTCAAGATGTGGACTCTTATACATCGGAGAGACCAAGTATAGACTGGGCGATCGTTTCTCTGAACACCTTCGCTCAGTCCGCCTGGACCTACCTGATCTTCCAGTTGCTAAACACTTTAATTATCCTTCCCATTCCCACAAACCTTTCTGTCCTAGGCCTCCTCCATTGTCAGAGTGAGGCTAAATGCAAATTGGAAGAACAGCATCTCATATTTTGCTTGGGCAGCTTACAACCCAGTCGTACGAATATTGATTTCTCTAACTTCAACCCCTGCATTCCCTCTCTCTCCATATCTCCCCACCCAAGTAGCACCAGCTTCTCATTCTCACGCAACAAACAGCTAACAATGGCCTGTTCCCTTTATCATTGTTACTTTTTTGCATATCTTTCATTCTTTGTTCTATATCTCTCTACATCATCATCTATATCTCTCATTTCCCTTTCCCGTGATTTTCAGTCTGAAGAAGGGTCTCGACCCTAAAACGTCACCCATTTCTTCTCTCCAGAGATGCAGCCAGTCCACCTAAGTTATTCCATCGTTTTGTATCTATCTCCAGATTTCAATGGTCCTTTGTGAAAATGTTTACCAATTTACATCAAAATGGATGCTTAAGTTAAAGATTACGTTTTCCCTAATTGAGGATGAGTATCTATTTCCTAATCAGAATGTTATATGGCCTGGAAGGAATCTGCAGGTGAGGGGATTCAATGCAACTGCTTCCCTTGCCCTTATTGCTGGTTAAGGTTGCAGCTTTGGAGGTGCTTGGCAAGTAACTGTAGTCTATTTTATGTGATATACATTGTGTGCTGGAGATCAAATAAATACATCAAGCGGGCAGCTCTGTTCTGGTGTCAAGCTTCTAGAATGTCACATACATTAACTCATCAAGCAAGAAGAGAGTATTCCATCATGCTCTTCACTTGTGCCTTGTAGAAGATGGGACATTTTTGGTATATTAGCCAAATGAGGATTTTCCTCAAGATACCCATTCTATGGCCTACTCTTCCAGCCATTGTATTTATGTGGTTGGCCCAGTTGAGTTACTGGTCAATGGTGACTTTGGTATATAGATGATGGGAGTTCAGCAATGATATTCAAGAGTAGATGGTCAAACTCTAGCTTGTTGGAGATTGTCATTGCCTAGCACTTTTATGGCATGTTTATTCTTCACCATTTATCAGCCTGTGCCTTAATGTTGCCTTGGCCTTGTTGCATGCAGGCAGGGTTTGGTTCATTTATTGAGGATCTGCAAGCAGAATTAAATATGATGCGATCATCAGTGCACACTAATGATCACATAATTCACTGATCTTATGACGAAAGGAAAGCTTAAGATAGTTTAGCCTGGGATACCGCCCTAATAAAATCCAGTAATTCGATAGCACTATTGATCATTGGATCCATCACCTTGCTGATGATTGACAGCGGACTGATTGGGTAGTAATTTGTTGGAGTGCATTTGTATTGAAGTTTAAAAAAATCATTGTCAACACTGTTGAGTAAATGCAGGTCTCTAACATTATAGTTGGGATATCATCTGGGCACATAGGATTTGCTGTTTTTGAACTTGCATGGAGTGAATCAAATTGACTGGAGTGTATCAGTGGGAATTTCAGTAGGAAGCCACTTTACTTTAGACATTAGAGATACAGCGTGGAAACAGGCCCTTCAACCCACTGCGTCTGTGCTGACCAGCGATCACCCTGTACACTAGCAGTATCCTACAAACTAGTCGACAATATACAGAAGCCAATTAACCTGTAAATCTGTAGGTCTTTGGAATGTGGGAGGAAACCGGAGCACCCGGAGATAACCTTCGTTTTCACGGGGAGAATATATGAACTCCGTATCGACAGCACCCAGAGTCAGGATCGAACCCGGGCCTCTGGCACTGTTAGGCAGCAACTCTACCACTGCCACCCCAAAGTCATTTCTGACAAAACATGGCTGTGATTATTTCAATCTTCTTTAATCTTCAACCTAGCTATGAAGTTGAAGACCATACATTTTTTTGCACATTATTTGAATTAGTTGCATATTATAAATTGAATAATAAATATAAAATATGGAAAGTAAAATAATTTGTTACCAATTTCTCAAAAAAATTGTCTTTCTTCATACGTTCACCAATGAAAAGAGGGCTATGATGTCTATGTAAAGGTAGGTTAGATAATTTGATCAGGTGTGAGGAACTAGAAAATATTTTGTTCTTATATTTAGCAAACTGCTACATAGAAAATACCTGGGTATAATATACTTCCAACACTCATTCTGTACTGACATTACAGAATATCTCAACAACTCAATCAATCAGACCTATGATAGACTTCAGACTATTATGATGAGAAATTCATTATCTAGAAAGCACAAATATAGAAGTCAGCAGAACCATAAAAATATACCACATTTGGTCTATTGATGTTGCTGATAAACAGCGCATAATTAGTTGAAATAAATAGTCTTTAAAGTACAATGATAAAATTGTTCAAGTTACATTTTGGTTCACTTAGACACTGGTCAGAATGCCCGTAATGTTCTTTGTATTCCTAAAGATCAGCAACAAGGTGAAATGCACTGAAACGGCAATATATCTTTCGATTTAGTCATGGTGACTGCACAAGTGAGACTAAAGGTGAGAATGTATGTGTGTACCACAGATGTTATAACTTATTTAGAATAGAATACAACTTTGAAAATAATAGTGTCCATGTCAAAAAGGACGTGAAACTGCAGAATTAATAAAAAGCTGCATCCTGTTCACCAGACTGAGAGATAATTTGAACAATTAATTTTCTTCAAACATTGATGTTATTTGATGCACTGTTAACTGCAACATCGATTCATACCTATTAAGTACAGTTTTCACTCTTTGTTATTTCTGGTACATTCTCCAAAACCTCACTTAGTGCCACAAGTCCATCGGGTCTAAAGATTTTTGCGAAAGTCAGGGCCTCACTTCCCAGTTCTAACCTATCATCTTAAATGCTCCAATCATTGGCTTCACTGGGTAAAATAATGGTCATCAATACTCAGACCATTAATCCCAGCATCTAACACATTTAATTAACTAGCTCAGCTAGTTCTCTACTGAAGACTACAATATTCCAAATAAACTAAGTTATATGCTCCAGATAATTATGATTGGAATTATAAAATTGAATTTTGATACGTTCACTGATTCTACATGTCTTTTGCACCGTATTAGTCTTCCATTAGACCAGTTCACTGTTTCTGCTCTTTGCATTTACAGTTATGTTCCATCTCATTGTCAATTCTTTCTCATGTACCTAAAGATAAACCTGTTTAACCTCTTTTCTCACAGCAGTTTAACGTGGCTTCTGAACAGCAATATTTCAGTTGTGTGTATTTATCTTCCATCCTCTCAATATCATTTGTATTTCCACCACCTCTCCTGAATTTTATGATGTATGAATTTTGTCAGTGCCATCCCAAGTATTCAATCCCCACAATTTATATTTTCTATTATACTGACAAAATTGTGTCCATTCCTATACTTTTAAGTTCAAGGTGCATAACGCAAGAAGCCCAGCACTTGCAAGTTCCGTGTAAAATCTTGACACCATTCCTTCATCGTCGCCAAATCAAATCTATGGAATTCTTCATCCAACAGCACAGGAATAATTGCCTATAACAGACTGCAACGGGTTCAAGGAAATGTTTCACCATCATTTTACAGATGAGCATTGAATGCTGATCATCAAATCAACATCTCACGACAAAAGCAAAAACAAAAATCTTCAAAAATGTAGCTTAGATTTTTTCAGACATGATAATCATCTTAACTTCTTAGGTAACTTTGTTCCGAACTTGGCTGAGCTAGTTAATCATATTTTTTTCACCTAGAAATTAAATATATCAATGTTTTTTTGCCATCATTGTATTGAATCTGATCATCAAAGCGAATTGTGTTTGGCTCTGATTGCAAGAGGATTTGAGTATACTGAGCAGAGAGTATGTACTGCAGTTGTAAATGGTGCTTGGTGAACCACAGGAGTATTGCATTTACAGTTTTTTTTCTAAATCTGAGGAAGGATTTTTGACATAGGGTGGAGTGCGTCCACCAGGTGTCACCAGACTGATTCCTGGATGTCAGGTAAGCTGCCTTATGAAGAAACCTCTGGATAGACCTTGGTTTATTGCTCTCTAAGAAAACTTTAGAAGATTGAGAGGGGATCTTAAGAAACTTACATCATCTTAATTCCTGAACAGTAATGCATGAAGATTTCTTGGGATCCCAGAGTGCTTAGGGAAGTCCAGTTCAAGGGGTCCCACCTTGTAGGATAATATGGCAACCTTTACACAACCGAGATAGAAAACTGGCTACAAAGAAAACAGTATGTAATAATTTACTACAGAACCCAATTGATGTGGATTTCTAAAATGGTGTGAAGAGGCCAGTTCATTGATTTAGATTTAAGAGGGCCCCTAGATGTGGCCCTTGTGGCTAAGGGATCCTCCCATGGAGAGAAGGCCACCCCCATACTGAGTTGGATGATGGTCAGCCAGATTGACATTGATTTGCGGTGCAGGCTCGAAATGAGATAAGGGCCTGGACTCCTGCACCTTTATTTCTATTTTTTTTATTGCCTATGCTGTGTCGAGGTTATTGGCTTAAAACAACTATTAATGCCTTTCAATGGATGCTTGGAAAAATAAAGGTACATTTAAAATATTTTTTTATTGCTTTTAGTGCGTTGTGACAGCATATGTAAGAATCGCCACCGACAGTGTCAAGCATTGATGTAAACTAAACCTCCAAGCGCAAACCTCTTACTCACCTAACTCTGTTGTCTGTCGGCCAACTCTTGTGATTCTATTTAAGTTTTATCATCTGACAGTTTAGGTGTCATTTAAGACGGCTTGGGATGACAGTGTGCGATAATGTGCTCGGACGCTTCAGTGCGTAGTTACCAATCGGAATTATACTTAATGAAGCATTCACATATTATTGCTGATTTCAAACAAAGTACAAACTAAACATTTCACCAACCATAGACCCATATATGCCACAATGGCATGCTACAGCAAAATTATAATACAGTATCTCAGAGGTCAGGGCCGATTTAGATGGAGAGAGCCCCTAAGCTGTTCCACCGGTGAGGCCCCTCCCAATCCCCCACCCCCACGACTAGTGGAAGATGGTCCACCAGATTGACACCGCATTTGCTTGGCGAGCGTGGCAATGACTTAACTCAGGGGCAATAAAAGCTGCGTTTTTTATTTATTCAGCATTTATTGCCAGTGCTAGTGAATCCGACCTTTTGCCCCTGGGCCTCCTCCATTATTACGAAATGGAGGGCAAGAAAAATACTGAAGGGTTGTTTAGAGACTACAGTGCGTTGTGACAGCATATGTAAGAAAGGCCAATGACAGTGTCAAAAATATTATAAACCTTGCAGCGCTCTCACTTATTTTTTTTCTCTGTTGTCAGTCGGCCAACCTTGGCAGCTATTTAAGTTGCCAAATGACAGTTTAGGTGTGTCATTTAAGACGGCTTGCATGACGTGTGCGATAATGTGCTCGGACGAAGTGCGTAGTTACCAGTCGGAATTATACTCAATGAAGCATTCACATATTATTGCTGATTCAAATAAAGTCACAAACTAAACATATTCACCAATCAAGACATGATATATACCACAATGGCATGCAGCAAAATTATAATACAGTATCTCAACTCGTTTTACACATTGCCATTAATGCAATTTCTATTATTTCTTTCCTCTTCCAAACAAAAATGTGGTTGGATTATTCAGCGTATGTTCAACCTTGATGAGACCAAGCACAGGCTTGGCGATCGCTTTACACAACACTTCCACTCAGTTCGCAATAACCAAACTGATCTACCGGTGGCTCAGCACTTCAACTCCCCCTCCAATTCCGAATCCGACCTTTCTGCCCTGGGCCTCCTCCATGACTGGAGTGAGGCCCACCGCATATTGGAGGAGCAGCACCTCATATTTGCTTGGGTAGTTTACACCCCAGCGGTATGAACATTGGCTTCTCTAATTTGATAGTCCTTGCTTTCTCCCTCCTTCCCCTCCCGTTCCCAGTTCTCCCACAACCCACTGTCTCCGCCTCTTTCTTTATTTTTCGTGTGTCCCTCCCCTCCCCCCCGACATCAATCTGAAGAAGGGTCTCGACCCAAAGCGTTGTCTATTCCTTCGCTCTATAGATGCTGCCTTACCCGCTGATTTTCTCTAACTTTTTTGTCTACCAATGGGATCCCACCACTGGCCACATCTCCCCATCTCCTCCCCTGTTGGCTTTCCAGAGACCACTCACTCCGAAACTCCCTGGTCAATTCGTCCCTTCCCACCAAAACTACCCCCTCTCCTGGCACTTTCCCTTGCAACCGCAGGGAATTCTACACTTGTTGCTTTACCTCCCCCCTTGACTCCATTCAAGGACCCAAGCAGTCTTTCCAGGTGCGGCAGAGGTTCACCTGCACCTCCTCCAACCTCATCTATTGCATCCACTGCTCTAGGTGTCAGCTGCTCTACATCGGTGAGACCAAGCGTAGGTTTGCGATCGCTTCGCCCAACACCTCGGCTCGGTCCACAAAAACAAACCTGATCGCCCGGTGGCTCAACACTTCAACTCTCCCTCACATTCCGAATCTGACCTTTCTGTCCTGGGCCTATTCCATGGCCAGAGTGAGGCCCACTGTAAATTGGAGGAGCAGCACCTCATATTTCACCCCAGCGGTATGAACATTGACTTCTTCAATTTCAGGTAATCCCTGTTTTCTCCTCCCCTTCCCAGTTCTCCCTCAGCCCACTGTCTCCGCCTCTTCCTTTCTTCTTCCCGTCCCCCCCCCCCTCACATCAGTCTGAAGAAGAGTCTCGACCCGAAACGTCGCCTATTTCCTTTGCTCCATAGATGCTGCCTCACCTGCTGAGTTTCTCCAGCATTTTTGTCTACCTATTCACACAAGTTCTGTTATCCCACTTTCCTCACTCATTCCCTACACATTAGGGGCAATTTTACAGAGACAAGTTAACCTACAAAGCCAATGCGTCTTTGGGATGTGGGAGGAAACCCACACGCTTGCAGGGAGAATGTGCAAAATCAACACAGATAGTGTCCGAGGACAGGATCGAACACAGATCTCTGGTGTGTGAGGCAGCATGTCTACCAGTGGTGCCACTATATTTTGTTTTCCAACACACAAAAAATTATACGTTCATAACTTTGGTTACTAAATAAATGAAAATATCCGTTTTCAGTTTTAAATCTCCAAGTGACGCTATGTCCCCCTTTACAGCTATTGTATGTTATAATTAAGTTCAAGACTATGGGGCATAAATTTGCTGCCTAAAAGTGCCAAAGATTGATCCTGAATATGGGTGCTGTCTGTATGGAGTTTGCTCCTTTTCCTTTTGATCGCATGGGTTTTCTCCGGGTGCTCTTATTTCCTTCCATATTCCAAAGGTGTGCAGGAACATATTTCAGACCCAACCCAAAACATAATATTTTCCTTTTGTCCAGGAAATCTGTAATGTAGATCTGTCTGACCTGTTGAGTCACTCCAGCTTTTTGTGTCTTTCTTCAGTTTAAACCAGCATCTGCAGTTCCTTCCTACACACACGATACTATACGATAGAATTTTACTAATCCCAGGAGGGAATGTGTGTGTGTGTGTGTGTGTGTGTGTGTGTGTGTGTGTGTGTGTGTGTGTGTGTGTGTGTGTGTGTGTGTGTGTGTGTGTGTGTGTGTGTGTGTGTGTGTGTGTGTGTGGTATATATATATTATATATATAAACACACACACACACATATATATGTAGTTATATATTCATATATAAATATACACCGTTTTGTTTTCTCATTTATAACATTGTTTACAGAGTACTATGTATACATCTTCTGTTGTGCTGCTGCAAGTAAGGATTTCATTGTTCTAACTGGGACGTGAGAGAATAAAACACTCTTGACTCTTGACTTACTCTGCTAATGTGTGGGATAGAACTAGTGTATGGTGATCGGTGGTCAGCGTGGATACGGTGGGCCGAAGGGCCTGTTTCCACGCTGTATCTTTAAATTAAACTAAAAACACTAAAACCAGAGGGAGTCTAAAGAACGGTCGCTACCCGAAACGACACCCAATTTCTTCTATCCAGAGTTGCTGGCTGCTCCATGGAGTTCCCCCGCACAATTAAAGCATGGAAGAGTCTTCACCCTACCATAGTTACCCAACCAGACGCAACTAAATTTAATGTAGCTCATTTTTCCCCAAGAACCCTTTTTGGCTTAAATCCAAGTCAAGAGTCAAGAGAGTTTTATTGTCATGTGCCCAGATAGGACACTGAAATTCTTGCTTGCTGCAGCACAACAGAATATTTAAACATAATACAGAACAGGAGATAAAAGTTCAGTGTGTTTATATACCATAGACCATATATATACACAATAAATAAACAGATAAAATGCAATAGGCTGTTATTATTCAGTCCTCCACCACCTCGTTAAAATTTCATTTAGAATATTTATGGAAGCCAGAAGCCAGAAGCAAGAGTTACTCCAGAGAGTTACTCCAGATCCAGGGTCAGGGATTCTGCATTGGTTTTCAGCGGTCGCGGCGAGGCGGCGAGGCGGCGACCGGACAGCAATGGCGGCCAGATCTCCCACAATTCAAAGGGAGGGAGAAAGTGCCCAGCGCCGACCAATTGCTGTGGCAGTGCGCATGCGCATGTGCAGGGCAGCCAATGATGTGCTGGCCGTCGTTATGCGCATGTGCAGGGGGAGAATGTGCTGGCTGTAGCAGTGCGCATGTGCAAGGCAGCCTGCCGTGCCGGCGGATGAGGAGCGAGCGGAGAGCGGAGACCCGGACAAGTATACGGATGGCGGGCAGAGACGGAGAGTGACAGACAGAGAGAGAGAGATAGAGAGGGGGGCCCGCCCAGAGTTGAACGGCAGGTGTCCTGCCTTGGCCGGAGGCCCCCCAGATTTCGAGGCCCTAGGCTTCAGCCTATGAAGCCTAGTGGTGAATCCGGCTCTGCGAGGCCCCCCTAGATCTCGAGGCCCTAAGCTTAAGCTTGTCAAGCTTATACGTAAATCCGGCTCTGAAAGAGGTTCTAAACTCCAATGGGATAAACAGGAAATAGTAGATCAAAATAGGAAATCCTGGAAATGCTCAGCAGATCAGTATTAACTGAAAGAAAAAACAGACTTAAATTCTCAGAAATTGATAAAATGTCAATGGCCTGAAATGTTAACTTTGTTTTTATTTCTCCTCAAATTCTACCACTATTTTTGTTTACATTTCAGATATTCAGCATCTGTAGTCTTTTTTTTTTCATTTTGAGGAATAACTGTGATGGGGAATTTTATTCCAATACAAAGCTATGGGTATTTACAGCAGACAGATCAATGGGTAGTACCCACTGTTCATAGCTATCTGCATCAGAACTAAGTCTGTGCCCAAGCTTTACAGTGGATGGTAGGTGCTGGGGGCAGAAACTATGACCTGAAAAGTTGACATGACCTAAGCTGGGCTAAAGACCTATGGGAACAGAAAACTACCCTTTGTTCTTGCTGCTCATCACCATCTCATATGACCCTCAAAACAGCAAGCAATCACCATGTAGAGCAGGATTATTGGCCAAATGGATGGGTGGAGGGGAAAGGGAGTGCTCCTGGTTCTTGCTCCAAGGTCTGATGACAGAAGTGGGTCTATTCCTGGAAGATCTCTGCTCTGCACATATAAATTACACAATGCTGCATTGGATATGCAGCTTCTCCTGTTTCAGCCATAGCAGGACGGACTGGCAGGCACCACGCGTAGGTTGAACACCTCATTTTACTTCTGCGTTACTTCTGACACTCTCAGCATAGCATGCATCCTCACTTTGGGGATGCAACATGTGATTTCCACTATCACTATGCAATTGTTCCTCATGAACTTCTACTTTGGATTACTTTGATTGCTGATAAATGTAATAACCCCCTTTATTGTTCACTGCACTGAAAAATAATTATGTTCTTCCAAAAAGTGTTACTGAACTGAATGTAAATATGTTATTTTATTTGTAATTGTCATGATATAGTCATCATGCAAATTCATAACAGCACTGCCAGAGTATAACAATAAAATTATATAACAGTTTAAACAATAGATGTATTGTCATGTAGATTTTATTTCATATAAATATGAATAAATGAAAATGTTTAAAGCTAAAAGTGAAAATATGAACTTAAAGCCCTAACTCCATACACTTTACCATTTATATTATTAGGGCCACTTGTAAAGATGCCACAATGTGTTTGTCGGTACATAATTATAATTGGAATCAGTACCTCCAAAATGAAGACCAAGAAATGTGCAGATGCTGGAATTATGAACAAAACAAAAAATGCTGGAGGAACTCACTAGTCAGCCAGCATCTGTCAAGTGAATGGACAGATGATATTTTAGGTCAGGACCCTTCTTCAGTCTCCTCAGATGTAATTGGAAGTGACTGGAAAAGGTGGGGGTTCAAGATAAAATCGATGAATTTGGGGACGGGTTTGGTAGGGCAGGAGCAGATAGAAACAATGGTTCTGCCACAGCAGTCCTGTTTGAGGATTTTGGGAAGGAGATAGAAATGGGCATCATGGGGTTGGGGAACTATAAGCCTGGAGGCTGTGGAGGAAGATTCCTGGAGGCTAATAGATAAGTGACGGTTTGGGAGATGGTGGCTTGGTGTTCGGCTGTGAGGCTATGGTCAAGGGATAGGTAGAAGGATGTGTCTGAGAGCTGACACCTAGCCTAAGCCTGAAGAAGTGACCAACCTGAAATGTTGTCTGTCCAAACCCTCCTCAGATGCTGCCAGACCCACTGAGCTCCTCCAACACATTGTTTTGCTTAAAAATGAATGCCATTTGCCTTTATTGCAAGTCAAGTAATTATAAAACCATAAAATGTTTTTGGATAGAATTAATCCATTCAGCCCATCACATCTGTGTCAACACTTCTACAACAGCACCTACCTAGTACCATTCATTAGTTCGTTCTCCATTGCCTTACAATATTTTCTTCATCCTATATTTATCCAAATCCCTCTTTAAAGGCTCAGTAGGAATCTTCCTCCATCACAGCTGCAAGTAATGTATTCCAGATTCCAACCACAGGCTGCTTAGGTTTTCCCACATGTCACTATTTCTTCTCTTCCCCTTTACTTTCCACATGTGACTTCCAGCCCTCGACCTCTCCACTAATGGAAACCTTCCACAATCCAATTTGGTCACAACCATCATCACGTGATATGTTCCATCAAATATAACATTAAATCTCCATTCAATCTTCTCTTTAAAGAGAACAGTCACAGCCTTTCCAACTATCCTGGTAACCGGCATCAGAAACCATCTATCTATATTACTAAAAGTCTGTTCTTGACACGTTTTGGCCATCTGTGCTGCGATTTCCGAGAGAACGCCGCCACCTACGGCCGTCATTTTTGGCCACCTCGCTGAGAGCCCCCGTCCGCCGTATGTGTACCGAGGATGTTTCCCGTTGATGAAAAATGACAGAGATATTAATGATTTTACAAAATTCCCCATTCTCTCTGCTGCCCCCGCTGGCGGCAGGGGGGAGGGACTATAAAACCAGGAAGTGGTGTGCCCCAATCAGTCTCTTCAAGATGGAGTAAGGCAGAGGGTCACATTTCTCCGAGCTGTGAATAACACTGAACACATGTCTACTCAAATGTAAGTTCCCTTAGTGGTTCTAAAACGCTTGCAGAAGGTGTCTCTTTTGGTTCTAAAATGAACCAAAAGGTTTTTTTCCTCTCCCCCCCCCCCCACCTCTCCCCCCCCCCCCCCCCTCTCCCCCCCCCCCCCCCCCCCCACTCTCTTCCCCCCCCCTCTCCCCCCCCTCCTCTCCCCTCTCCTCTCCCCCCCCCTCTCCTCTCCCCCCTCCTCTCCCCCCTCCCCCTCTCTCCTCTCCCCCTCTCTCCTCTCCCCCCCTCTCCTCTCCCTCCCCTCTCCTCCTCTCCTCTCCCCTCCCCCCCCTCTCCTCCCCCCCCACTCCTCTCCCCCCCCCTCTCCTCTCCCCCCCTCCTCCTCTCCTCCACTCTCCCTCTCCTCCCCTCTCCTCTCCCCCCCCCCCTCCTCCTCCCCCTCCCCCCTCTCCTCCCCCTCCTCTCCTCCCCCCCCTCTCTCTCCCCTTTTTCTCCCCCCCCCTCCCCTCCATCCCCTCCCCCACCATTCCTCCCCTAACCCCCCTCCCCTCCACACACCCCTACCCCCCCTTCCCCTCCACCCTCCCTCCCCCTCCCTGCTCCCCACCTCTCCCCCCTCCCCTCACACTCTTCACACACTCTCTCTCCCCCCTCTTTCCCCTCTCTCCCCCCTCTCCTCTAAAACGCTTGCAGAATGTGTCTATATTGTTTCTAAAATGTTTGCAAAAAAAATGTATATTGGCTCTAAAATGTTTGCAAAAAGTGTCTCTTTTGGTTCTACAATGTTTGCAGAATGTGTCTTTTTTTCCTCCTCTCCCCCCCCCCCCCCCTCTCCTCTCCCCCCTCTTCTCTCCCCCCCCTCCTCTCCCCCCCCTCTCCTCTCCCCCCTCTCCTACCCTCTCTCCCACCCTCCCCTCCCATCTTCCCTTCTCCCCTCCCCTCTTCTCTCCTCTCCCCTCTTCTCTCCTCCCCTGTTCCCCTATGCTCTCCCCTCTTCTCTCCTCTCCCCTCTTCTCTCCTCTTCCCCCCTCTCTCCCCTCTCCTCTCCCCTCCACCTCTCTCCCCTCTCCTCTCCCCTCCTCTCCTCTCCCCCTCTCCTCTCCACCTCTCCTCTCCCCCTCCCTCCCTCCCCTCCTCTCCCCCCCCTCTCCTCCCTTCCTCTCCCCCCCTCCCTCTCCCCACGATTCCTCCCCTAAACCCCCTCCCCACACACCCCTACCCCCTTCTCTCCACCCCCCTCCCCCCCCCACCCCTCTCCCTCCCCCCCTCCCCCTCTCAGCACAACCTCTCCTCCCCCTCCTCCCCCCCCCCCTCCCCCCTCCCCTCCCCCCCCCTCCCCCTCCTCTCCCCCCCCCTCTCCTCCCTCTTCTCTCTCCCCTCCTCCCCTCCTCCTCTCCCCCACTCTCCCTCCCTCCCCTAAACCCCCCCTCCCCTCCACACCCCCTACCCTCTTCCCTCCCCCCCTTCCTCCCCCTCCCTGCTCCCCCCCTCTCCCCCTCACCCCCTCAGTACCCCCCCTCTCTCTCCCCCTCACTCTCACCCTCTCTCTCTCCTCCCTCCTCCCCCCACCTTTCCCCCTCACCCACCCTCCCTCTTCTCCTCCTCTCCACTCCCCTATCCCTCGTGCCCCTCTCTCTGTCTCTCTCTCTGTGTCTCTGCCCCTTCTCTCTCTCTGCCCTCACTCTCTACCCCCCCCCCCCCCCCCACCCCCCCCCCCCCCCCCCCCCCTCTCTCTAGGTGTGACTGCAAGTCGGGGGCTATGCGTCAGTAGATGTCAGTAGGGTGTTTATGGGGTAAAAGGAGCAAATTAATAATATTAATATAATATCAAGGGGGTAATTAGCGTGAGTGCGGGGGGGGGGGGGATAGTTAGTGTGTGTGACACTGCATGCCACCCCCCCCCCCCCCCCCACAACCGCACGTTGGGGGAACAGACCCAACGGGTCTGCACTTGGTCTAGTATTCTCATAAAACTTCAGACCATCTCCAATGTCTCCATATTCCTCTAACAATGAAGAAACCGTAAATGAACACATTACTCCAAATGAGACCAAACTAATGTTATATAAGGATCGGCGTAGCTACCTATATCTCCATTAATAAAGCCCAGATTATATAGGCCTTATTAACCGCTTTCTCAACCTGTCTTCTCTCCATGGCAAAAGCAGAACAATGGAAGAACTCGGTGGATCAATCAGATGGAGGCAAGCCAAAAGATGCAAGTTATTATATCGTATTGAGATCTTGCATCAGGAATTTTTGTGTCCCACCACTATCAATCATTTGTGAACTGATACCTCAAGTTCCTTTTACAACAATAAACCATTTCATTTTGCCTCTTTATTTTCCCTACCAAATAAATAATCAATAAACTATGCAATAAACATCAGGCCCAATCCATCACTATCACCTTTGCATCCAGAAAGAGGCCAAGTTTGGTGTTGCCCGCCATGAATTTAGAAAATATGACATGGACCCACAGTTCTAGATCAAAATAGATTCATGGCCCTAGCAAATAAACATTGGGCAGAACCAAAGAGACACAAAATATTAGAGTATCTAAGTGGGTCTGGAGAAAATGGAAAATAAATGTATTGCAATTTGGCAGAGCCAACAACTTTTTCCCTGTGAACCATCACATCCCTGAGTCAACCTTTTAAACCATTTTGGATAAGTTTAATTACACACTACTAAAATAAAATATATTAAAGGGGAAATTCTAGGAAAATGTTGCAACATACTAGAATTGATTCTGCCCTGAGCTATTTACATTTGTGTACTCAAAGCTCTTAATTGCAACAATTCAGATTGTACAAGTGGTCTACAATTAAGCTAATTATATATAAACAATGGTAGAATAAGGAGCTCAAAGACTGGGCGTGCAGAATTTAGAACAGCTTCCGCTCCATGCTAAGAGACTCATGAACCAATCACCTCTTTCACATTTCATTCCGCAAGGAACTATCCGTAAACTTATTTTTAACTCTATCTCAATCAATCATCCCATTATTGCACTTTAGGTTTTCTTGCACTACTTCAGATTACACTAGAGTCTTGCACCTTTCTGCCGCTTTGCATTCGTAATTTATTGTTATGGCTATCATCATTGTTTACTATTTACTTAATGAATTCATAAGAACAAAAAAATGTCATTGCATTCACCTTATTACCTGCCAGGCTTTGTCCTGCCTCTATCCTCTCATCCAACTGATTCTATCAACGATTCTCTTCACTCTGCCAATGATTAAGTTTAAATCCACATCTCCATCTACATCATGCTGCCTTGGCATGGCCACCAGCATAATCAAGGACCAGGCTCACCCTGGTCTCACTACCTCTTCTCCTCTCTCCCGTCAGGCAAAGCATACAGACGTTTGAAAATGCCTATCTTCAGATTCTGGGATTTTTTTCCCCAGCTGTTATTAAGCAATTGAACCATCCTCTCACCATCGAGTGTGGTCCTGATCTCCCATCTACCTCATTTGAGACCTTTGAGCTATCTTTAATTGAACTTTATCAGACTTTATCTTGCACTAAATGATATACACAGAGACTGGTGAATCTGTGGAATTCTCTGCCACAGAAGGTAGTTGAGGCCAGTTCATTGGCTGTATTTAAGAGGGAGTTAGATGTGGCCCTTGTGGCTAAAGGGATCAGGGGGGTATGGAGAAAAGGCAGGTACAGGATACTGAGTTGGATGATCATATTGAATGGCGGTGCAGGCTCGAAGGGCCGAATGGCCTACTCCTGCACCTATTTTCTATGTTTCTATACCGTTAAACCTATATCGATGCACTGTGCACGGCTTGTTTGTCATCTTGTGTTGTCTTTTCGATGGATAGCGTAACAAAAAAATTTTCACTGTACCTCAGAAACATGACAACAATGAACTGAATTGAACTAAACTAAACTCACTTAGCAGTTAGTAGCCAGATTGGATCAGTTCTGATCTTTGTAGACAGGATGCACCTGGGCACTTGTTCACATTACCTGTGTTATAATTGAAAAGGAACAGCCGAGCAAGAGACCCAGCTAGTTCTAGAATGCATGTTTGATGCTGTCTCGTCTCATTACCTTTGATGAATTTAGTGCTTGAACCATTTTGGAATATCACATTGACTCATCTTAAATGACTATAGAATGACGTCTGTGATGGTTTGGATCTCAGATAGAAGCTGCGGTGCATGTGGTTCTGGGACTGCTAAGTCATATTAACAAGAAACTGCAGATGCTGGTTCACAAAAGAAGATACAAAGTGTTGGACTAAGTCAGTGGGTCATCTGGAGAATTCGAATAGGTGATATTTTGGGTCAGCATCCGACACCAGACGCGACCTGAAACATCATATATCCATGTTCTCTGGAGATGCTGCCTGACCGGCTGAATTACTCCTTCACTTTGTGTCTTTTTCTGTCATCTGCATTTTATTTTTTTATATTTAGCAATATGTTAATCATGTTTCAAAATTACAATACACATGCAAGAACATAAAATAATTATTTCTAAGTATTGCTTAAGTATCATGAGCTTATTATTAGAAAGGAAGAGGCAGAGACAGTAGGCTATGGGAGAGCTGGGAATGGGGGGGAAGGAGGGAGAAAGCAAGGACTACCTGAAATTGGAGAAGCTAATGTTCATACCGGCTTTCTGTAGAGACCGCTCCCTCCATAACGGTTTGGTCAATTCGTCCCTTCCAGCCCAAACCACCCCCTCTCCTGGCACTTTCCCTTGCAACTGCAGGAAATGCTACACTTGTCGCTTTACCTGCCCCCTTGACTCCATTCAAGGACCCAAGCAGTCTTTCCAGGTGCAGCAGAGGTTCACCTGCACCTCCTCCAACCTCATCTATTGCATCCGCTGCTCTAGGTGTCAGCTGCTCTACATCGATGAGACCAAGCGTAGGATTGCCGATCACTTCGCCCAACACATACGTTCGGTTCGCAATAACCAACCTGATCTCCCGGTGGCTCAGCACTTCAACTCCCCCTCCCATTCCGAATCCAACTTTTCTGTCCTGGGCCTCCTCCATGGCCAGAGTGAGGCCCACTGTAAATTGGTGGAGCAGCACCTCATATTTCGCTTGGGCAGTTTACACCCCAGCGGTATGAACATTAACCTCCAATTTCAGGTAATCCCTGCTTTCTCCGCTTCCCAGGTCTCCCTCAGCCCACTGTCTCCGCCTCTTCCTTTCTTCTTCCCGCCCCCCCTCACACCCTCACATCAGTCTGAAGAAGGGTCTCGACCCGAAACGCCGCCTATTTCCTTCGCTCCATAGATGTTGCCTCACCCGCTGAGTTTCTCCCGCATTTTTGTCTACCCATTCACACAAGTTCTGTTATCCCACTTTCCTCACCCACTCCCTGCACATTAGGGGCAATTTTCCAGAGACAAGTTAAGCTACAAAGCCAATGCGTCTTTGGGATGTGGGAGGAAACCCACCCGCTTGCAGGGAGAATGTGCAAATTCAACACAAACAGTGCCCGAGACCAGAATCGAACACAGATCTCTGGCGTGTGAGGTAGCAAGTCCACCAGCTGTGCCACTATATTTTATTTTCCAACACACAAAAAATTATACGTTGATAACTTTGGTTACTTAAAGAAAAGATACTATCCATTTTCAGTCTTAAATCTCTAAGTGATGCTATGTCCCCCTTTACAGCTACTGTATATTTTAATTCAGTTCAAGACTATGGGGTGGTACATTGGCCATAAAGTTGCTGCCTAAAATTGCCAGAGACCCGGAATTGATCCTGTATATATATGGGTGCTGTCTGTTTGGAGTTTTGTTTTCTCGTTTATAACATTGCTCACAGAGTACTATGTTTACATATTCTGTTATGCTGCTGCAAGTAAGGATTTCATTGTTCTAACTGGGACATGAGAGAATAAAACACTCTTGACTCTTGACTTACGTCGCTAATGTGTGGGATAGAACTAGTGTACTGGTGATCGGTGGTCGGCGTGGTGGGCCGAAGGGCTTGTTTCCACGCTGTATCTTTAAATTAAACTAAAAACACTAAAACCAGAGGAAATCTAAAGAAGGGTCTCTACCCGAAAAGTCACCCAATTTCTCCTATCCAGAGATGCTGGCTGCTCCATGGAGTTCGCCCGCACAATTAAAGCACGGAATAGTCTTCACCCTACCATAGGTACACAACCAGACGCAACTAAATTTAAGGTACCTCTTTTTTCCCCAATAACCCATTTTTGCTTAAGTCCAAGTAAAGAGTCAAGAGAGTTTTATTGTCATGTGTCCCAGATAGGACAATGACATTCTTGCTTGCTGCAGCACAACAGAATATGTAAACACAATACAGGACAGGAGATAAAAGTTCAGTGTGTCTATATACCCTGGACCATATATATACACAATAAATAAACAGATAAAATGCAATAGGCTGTTATTTTTCAGAGTTTGGAGTTTGGTGGTGGTGGGTCCACCAGTTTAAATTCCATTCCGAATATTTTTGGAGGACCAGGAAACCAGGAAGCAAGAGTTACTCCAGGGAGTTACACCAGCTCCAGGGAGTGATTCTCCCTTGGTTTTCAGCGGTCGGGGTGAGGCAGCGGACAGCAATGTCGGCGAGATCTCCCACAATGCAAAGGGAGAGAGAGAAAGCGGCCGACGCCGACCAGTTGCCGAGGCAGTGCGCATGTGCAGGGTGGCACATGCGCACAACCACGGCCGATGATGTGCTGGCCGTGGTTGTGCGCATGTGCAGGGGGAGGATGTTCAGGCCGTAGCAGTGCGCATGTATAAGGCGGCCTGCCATGCCGAGCGGAGATCCGGGACCTGAGAGCCGAGACCCGAGAGCAGACATGAGTGCCGAGCCGAGACCCAAGAGCCGAAAGCCGAGACCCGGACACAGATCACGGGTAGACACGAAGAGTGACAGAGAGCGAGAAATAGAGATGGGGCCCGCTCAGAATTAAATGATAGGTGTCCCGGGTTCTTGCCAAGCCGAGCAAAATGGCATGGCTCTTATATTGCCCGGCGGGACTGTATGTTGCCATTGGTACCCGGGCAACCGTTAATTTTGAGCTCTGATTACTGTTTGTGACATCTTGTAAACTGACATCTTCAATACATTCTGCAGTATGCATACTTCAAAGGTTTGGCCGCTAAATAATGAGAAGATAAAGTGGCTCCAAAGCTTCTTCAAATCAGATGCTAAACATGACGAATAGTGACAGCACTGGGAGGAAAACGGTGGGTGTAATATCATGGGCAGAGGCTTCCATGATCCTGGTTATTCCAAGGTAAAAAAATTAACATTGCTGGACAATAAACAATTCATTTGTGTGAAACCACCAACCATATTTGACCTTAACATTGCACCATAGGTTATAAGATTCCTGGCTCAGCCTTCAGTGTGCATTGAACTGGCATTCTTGAATTCCCAAGTCATTCCTCATTAAAACAGCTAACAAAGTCAGCAAACCATGCTCAGCAATTCCTTATACCAATGCAATGACATCGATTCCAATAATGAGAATCTGCAGTAATTCTTTCACTCACCTGACCCTGCGATTCATTCAGAAAAGCGTGTCTAATGCAGTACAACATTGCTTCTTGCTGTTTAGCTAAAACATGTACTTAAAGCTGCACTCAGAAGGACTGTTTTTTTCCCGTGAAAAGATTTGAGATATCTGACCATTTTAAACTATGAACTCAATTTTCATTGACTTACATAAAGTATACACAAAATAAAAAGAATAAGTAACCCCCAAGATGCAACTTACGATTCAACTGCATAGCCAGAACTTATTTAATTAGTACAAAACACAGGCATACTGGCAGAACTGTCATATCAGGTCTCTCACTTAACTTTTTTTCCCTGTTGCCAGCCGGGCAACCTCAGCAGCTTTTTAGGTTGCCAAATGACAGTTTAGGTGGTCATTTAAGACGGCTTGCATGACACGTGCGATAATGTGTTCGGACGAAGTGTGTAGTTACTAGTCGGAATTATGGTCAATGAAGCATTCACATATTATTTCTGCTTCAAATAAAGTCACAAACTAAACATATTCACCAATCAAAACATGATATATATCACAATGACATGCAGCAAAATTACAATACAGTATCTCATCTCTTTTTACACATTGCAATGAATGCAATTTCTATTATTTCTTTCCACTTCCAAACAAAAATTTGGTTGGATTATTCAGCGTATGATCAACCTCGGTGACACCAATTGCAGGCTTGGCGATCAATTCGCACAACACCTCCACTCAATTTGCAATAACCAACCTGATCTCCCGGTGGCTCAGCACTTCAACACCCCTCCCATTCCGAATCCGACCTTTTTGTCCTGGGCCTCCTCCATGGCCAGAGAAGGGTCTCGACCCGAAACGTCGCCTATTTCCTTCACTCCATAGATGCTGCCTCACTCGCTGAGTTTCTCCAGCATTTTTGTCTACCCATTCACACAAGTTCTGTTATCCTACTTTCCTCACCCACTCCCTACACATTAGGGGCAATTTTACAGAGACAGGTTAAGCAACAAAGCCAATACGTCTTTGGGATGTGGGGGGGAAACCCACCCGCTTGCAGGGACAATGTGCAAATTCAACACAGACAGTGCCCGGGGACAGGATCGAACACAGATCTCTGGCGTGTGAGGCAGCATGTCCATCAGCTGTGCCACTATATTTTATTTTCCAACACACAAATAATTATACGTTGATAACTTTGGTTACTAATAAAAAAAAGAAACTATCCATTTTCAGTCTTGGGTTTCTAAGTGACGCCATGTCCCCCTTTAGAGCCACTGTATGTTTTAATTCAGTTCAAGACTATGGGGCAGTACATTTGCCATACAGTTGCTGCCTAAAATTGCCAGAGACCCGGAATTGATCCTGAATATGGGTGCTGCCTGTATGGAGTTTGCTCCTTTTCCCTTTGATAGCATGGGTTTTCTCCGGGTGCTTTTGTTTCCTTCTACATTCCAAAGGTGTGCAGGAACCTTTTTCAGACCCTTTATATATATATATAGGGTCTGTAGTCAACTATATATATATATTCATCTTCTATATTACTAAAAGTCTGTTCTTGACCAGTTTTGGCCATCTGTGCTGCGATTTCCTAGAGAACGCCGCCACCTACGGCCGTCATTTTTGGCCACCTTGCTCAGAGCCTCCCTCCGCTGCATGTGTGCCGAGGATTTTTCCCGTCGATTAAAAATGACAGAGATATTTATGTTTTTACAAAATTCCCCATTCTCTCTGCTGCCCCCGCTGGCGGCAGGGGGGAGGGACTATAAAACCAGGAAGTGGTGTGCCACACAGTCGCTTCAAGATGGAGGAAGGCAGAGGGTCAAGTTTCTCTGAGCTGTGAATAACACTGAACACATGTTTACTCAAATGTAAGTGCCCTCAGTGGTTCTAAAATGCTTGCAAAAAATGTCTATTGGTTCTAAAGCTTGCAAAAAATGTCTATTGGTTCTAAAGCTTGCAAAAAAATGTATATCGGTTCTAAAGCTTGCAAAAATTGTCTATTGGTTCTAAAGCTTGCAAAAAAATGTCTCTATTGGTTCTAAAGCTTGCAAAAAGTGTCTCTATTGGTTCTAAAGCTTGCAAAAAATGTCTCTATTGGTTCTAAAGCTTGCAAAAAAAAGTCTATTGGTTCTAAAGCTTGCAGAAAAATGTCTATTGGTTCTAAAGCTTACAAAAAAATGTCTATTGGTTCTAAAGCTTGCAAAAAATGTCTATTGCTTCTAAAGCTTGCAAAAAAATGTCTATTGCTTCTAAAGCTTGCAAAAAAAATGTCTATTGGTTCTAAAGCTTGCAAAAAATGTCTATTGGTTCTAAAGCTTGCAAAACAATGTGTATTGGTTCTAAAGCTTGCAAAACATAGAAACATAGAAAATAGGTGCAGGAGTAGGCCATTCGGCCCTTCGAGCCTGCACCGCCATCCAAATGGTGGCATGAAGTTGAAAGGCACTACTTACTGCAAGTGGTGGCTTGGGAGCTTTGGTTTGAAGTTGAAAGGCACTATTACTGCAAATGGTGGCTTGGTTGCTTTGGCTTGAAGTTGAAAGGCACTACTTACTGCAAATGGTGGCTTGGGAGCTTTGACTTGAAGTTGAAAGGCACCTCTTACTGCTAGTGGTGGCTTGGGTGTGGCTTGGGTGTGGTTTGAAGTTGAAAGCCACTACTTACTGCAAATGGTGGCTTGGATGCAATGGCTTGAAGTTAAAAGGCATTACTTACTGCAAATGGTGGCTTGGATGCAATGGCTTGAAGTTGAAAGGCATTACTTACTGCAAATGGTGGCATGAAGTTGAAAGGCACTACTTACTGCAAATGGTGGCTTGGGTGCTTTGGCTTGAAGTTAAAACACACTACTGTAAATGCACTTACTTCCTGTTTGCACTGTATATTGATTTTAGATAAAACGCTACCACATACGGCTGTGATTGTTGGCCATCTTACTCAGTCCCCCTCCGCTGAGCAGGTGCAGAGAATTCTTCCCATCAATGAAAAATAAAAGTGTTATTAGTTTTTTTTTAAAATGTTGAGAATCTCTCTCCTGTTAATCACTCCATGAAAGCCACACCTTTTCCGGTGGGGGAGGGGTTATAAAACCCGGAAATGTGGGTGTGGCTCAGTCTCTGCAAGATGGAGGAGGGACAGGTCACGACTCGCTGTCTTTAGTGGCTTTGCACCCTACTTCAAATGGTATGAAACTGCACTTGAATTTGGTGGCCTTGCACCCTGCTAGAAGTGGTAAGAAACTGCACTTGAATTTGGTGGCCTTATACCCTGCTTGAAATAGAATTTCAAGGATTAGCCATGAGTCAACTACCAGCCCACCAGCCGTGAGTGAGTTGCCAGCACAACAGGCTTGATTGACTGAGACGCCAGCCCAATAATCCATTTGGCGCACAATTTGCATACTAGCCCTCTGGAAACCAGTCCCTTCAGCCCACAACACCCATACTAGCGCTCCAGAAAGCCCCCCCCCAACTGGCCACCAATATTAGAATTAGTGGAGAGGTGGAATATTGCGTTGGATGACCAGCCCTCCTGTGTGATGCTGGGACCCAATGGGTCCCATTTGTCTAGTACAGTTATATATTCTTATATAAATACACACTTTGTTTTCTCGTTTATAACATTGTTTACAGAGTACTATGTTTACATATTCTGTTGTGCTGCTGCAAGTAAGGATTTAATTGTTCTAACAGGGCGGCACATGCACACAACCATGGCCGATGATGTGCTGGCCGTGGTTGTGCGCATGTGCAGGGGGAGGATGTGCAGGCCGTGGCAGTGCGCATATGTAAGACGGCCGGCCGTGCCAGCAGATGAGGAGTGATCGGAGAGCTATGACCCGAGACCCGGACACGGATGGCGGGCGGATACGGAGAGTGACACAGAGAAAGAGATAGAGATGGAGCCCGCTCAGAATTAAACGATAGGTGTCCCGGTTGCTTTCCAAGCAGGGCAAAGTGGCATGGCATTTAGGTTGCCCGGCGGCACATTAGGTCGCCATTGGCACCCGGGGAAAACCGCTAATTTCGAGCCCTGACAGTCTATTATATAATAAGATAAATGTTACTCCTCAGACATCCTGGAAGCTTGGGACAGATGTCTGTTTTGGGAGCGTGGTGTCGAGTGAGTGAATAATGTGGTTTGCCCATTCTCACAGACCCCGTGGTCAATATTGCATATCTCGGAAGATCATAAGATGTGGGAGGAAACGGGTGCACCCAGCAGAAACCCACTCAATTATGAAGAGGTTATGCAACTTGAGGTGTGGATCAAACCTAGTCTGTGGAGCTGTGAAAGTGCATAACTAACTGTAGCACCATAGTGTGGGAGAACCAACGTTGGGACCAGGAACAGGCGGATTGATCGATATGGCTCAGAGTGATGATGGAGGTGTGTGGGGGCAGGGGCAGTGACAGCTGAATATCTGGGACCAGAGCGGCCAGCATTGTGCCTGATAAAAGGGGAAGGGTGACACTATGTTCTCTGACCTAAGGTAATCATCATCAATTTCCGTACACACACAAAATACTACCCAACCACCGGAAGACAAAAGTACGAAAGTAAGATAATTAAAAAAATAAATGGTTGTTAGATTGTCATTGAACAAAATGCCAGGAAGAAGAGGTACATTGAAAGAGTGAAGGTATCCCAGCACAATAAATTCCACACACACACACGTAGCAACAAACACTGCCATCTACTGTACCAAATGGTGCTACAAAAGGTAGATCGAACATGTAAAGTATCATTGGGATTGAATGCATTGAGTGTTGCCAGAAACTCCAAAGGATCTCCAGTGTTCAGACATTTTGAACATTCACAAGTCCCATATTGCTGTACAGGTGCTGTCAAAACCAGAAATAAGGTACTCACTAACATATTTTAGATGCCAAATTCATTAGTTCTGTGTTGGACACTGACACTGCACAAGAATAGAGATTCAATCTTCTTGTATCTTTATACTGGGGAATTGCCACTTGGATCCTTGTCCCAGTCAGACCTGAAATGGTAGGTCTATGGATTGGGAGAAACATTCAGTTACCTCATGGAAAATTAATCTGCATAATAGTTTAATATATTTGATAAATGGTCCCTATATTTAGAATTTTAGTTCAATTTTTACAGTGCACAATGTCTCTGAATGTCTTCATTGAAATTAGTGACACAGTGACGCAGGGGTAGAGTTGCTGCCTTATAACGCCAGCGACCAGGGTTCGATCCTGACCTCGGATGCCGTCTGTACAGACTTTGTACAATCTTTCTGTGGCTGTGTGAGTTTTCTCTGGGTGCTCCAGTTTCCTCTCACATTCGAAAGATGTGCAAGTTTGTTGGTTCATTAGACTCTGTGACTAGTCCCTCGTGTGTAGGATAGAACTAGTGTATGAGTGATCGTTGGTCAGCACAGACTTGGTAGGCCGAAGGGCCTGCTTCCACACCGTATAATAATGTGCCATGAAAACAATAATTTTGACCTGCCACCACAACAAAATCGTGACTAATCCCTCTAAAATAAATTGGTCTATGTGTTACAACTAAGATTTTTTTTTCTGTCACAGATGAGAGAAACTTAAAAGGAAATTCAGTGGTTTAGCTTGAAGCAAATTTTGCCCAGTCAACTGTAGTTTAAGATCACAAAGGACATTTACCACATGCCAATGAAGCTTACCTGAAAATTAAACTATATCATTAAAATAGATTAGAACTAATTTTCTGATCAAAAATGATTACATGGCAGGGCTCTCACTTAACTTTTTTTCCCTGTTGCCAGCCGGGCAACCTTGGCAGCTTTTTAGGTTGCCAAATGACAGTTTAGGTGGTCATTTAAGACGGTTTGCATGACGCGTGCGATAATATGCTCGGACGAAGTGCGTAGTTACCAGTCGGAATTATGCTCAATGAAGCATTCACATATTATTTCTGCTTCAAATAAAATCACAAACTAAACATATTCACCAATCAAGACATGATATATCCCACAATGACATGCAGCAAAATTATAATACAGTATATCAACTCTTTTTACACATTGCAATTAATGTAATTTCAATTAGTTCTTTCCACCTCCAAACAAAAATGTGGTTGGATTAATCAGCGTATGATCAACCTGTGTCAATAAATCCTTGACCATGGTAGCATATATTGATTGAGCATGTTTTCTGTGAAGGACCGAAAATTACCATGACATGGCCATAGCAGGGGTCATTATTGCTATTGGTACAGAAACACGCTCGCATCCCACATAATTTATCCATAACAAAATATACAGGTTACAAGGAAATTTCTAAAGGCATTTTATGATAATAGCTGTTAAAACCGACTATACCCATCTGACAGGTTAAACAGTACACTAACTAACAAGAGATGGCCAAAGGACATAACTGCAGCAAATGTTCTTTTGGTAATATGTTTAAAGGTGTCAAAACGCCACATTACCGGACATTCAGATTAGATGTACGTGTTGGGAACAGCAATGAAGATACCCAGTTTGTACGCACCAGATTAAAAAAAAAAAATTGATAAACGCTGTTTCCATCATTCACACTTCAGAATTAATGTTAAAATTTCAACTGAAATATCTCCTGACCAAATTTGTGATGTATATGATCGACTGTAGAAGTAAAATCTGGATAAATCCAACATATAGTTGTGAATGTTGCTTATTAAATAACTACAGTACTGATACTCCATATTAAGAGCATTGATTTGCCGTTAAAATGAATTATGTAATAATGTGTCAACTGTAGCAGTGACAATCGAACACTGCGGCTTTAATATTTCACGTGTTCACAATTTAATTAATCTTTATGGACTAAAACAAATAATAACATTGGGGTGGATAGATGGCCGCGGGGGGGGGGGGGGGGGGGGGGGGGGGGGGGGAGGGGGGGGGAGGGGGAGGGGGGGTGGGGAGGCTTGAAGAGGTTGAGAGAAGGCAATCGGTGCGGTATAGATAGATTGAGGCAGGTTAATTAGTACGTGTTGGTTGGAGTATGTAAAATTGTGAACGGAGAGCACAAGGGGGTGTCAGTGGTGTTGAATGGGGGGATCAGTACGGGATGGATGGGGTGGATCAGTACAGGATCAATGGGGGTAGACAAAAATGCTGGAGAAACTCAGTGGGTGAGGCAGCATCTATGGAGCGAAGGAAATAGGCAACGTTTCAGGTCGAGACTCTTCTTCAGACTGCTCCCCCCATTCTTCTTGAATGGGGGGGATCAGTACAGGATGAATGGGGAGTGGTCAGTACAGTGTGGATCGGAGGGTCTATGAATAGGAGATCACTACAGGATGAATACAATACAATACAATACCGTTTATTTGTCATTTGAACCTCACATGAAGTTCAAACGAACTTTGGTTTCTGCAGCAATACAAGAAAAGAACCAAGACACACACCAACACAATTGATACAAACATCCATCACAGTGAATCTCCTCCTCACTGTGATGGAAGGCAAAGTCTTGTCTCTCCCCTGCTCTCCATTCCTCTCCCGAAGTCAAAGTCAAAGCCCCCCGGCGGGGCGCTTGCATGTCCCACGGTCACTTAAAGCCGCGCCGGGAGATGTAAGGCCCTGCCACCTAGTATCTTTGCCCCACAATACAGCCGCCGCCTATACGAAACGTCTCGTTCCATTTCTCCAGAGATGCTGCCTGACCCGCGGAGTTGCTCGAGTTTTTTGTGTCTATCTTCGGTATAAACCAGTATCTGCAGTGCCAAGCCGGGCAAAATGACTCGCCGTTTAGGTTGCCCGGCGGCACTTTGGGTGGTCAATGGCACCCGGGCAACTGTTAATTTCGAGCCCTGCATGGTATTTAAAATATAATTATAATTATTATTAAATATAATTCAACCAAAACTGAATACTCGAAATGTGGCCTCACCAATGTCTTATACAACTATAATATGACTTTCCAACTTCTATACTCAACAAGAAGATAGACACAAAAAGCTGGAGTAACTCAGCAGGTCAGGCAGCATCACTGGAGAAAAAGAATAGGTGACCTTTTAAGTCGAGACCCTTCGTCAGAACCTTTTCTCCAGAGATGCTGCCTGACCCGTTGTGTTACTGAAACATTTTGTGTCTATCTTTGTTTTAAATCAGCATCTGAAGTTCCTTCCTGCACATTCTATACTCTATACTCTGACTGATGAAGCTGCTGAAAGCTTTCTTAACCACTCTCTCTACCCTGTGATGTCACTTTCAAGGAACTATGCAGCTGCACTCCTGGTCTCTCCGATAGATAACATTCTCCAGAGCCCTGAGCCCCAGAACTCCAAGAACATAGATCCTAGACCATAGAAAGTACAGCACAGGAACAGGCCCTTCTGCCCACAATGGCCATGTGGAACATGATACCAAATCAAATGAATCTCATCTGCCTGCATGTGATCCATATCCCTCCATTCCCTGCATATCCATATGCCTATCTAAACACCTCTTAAATGGCCCTCTCGCCTCAGCCTTAAATGGCACTACCCCAGGAACCCAAGTTTACTGTTGAATTTCTAAGCCTACGCATTTAAACATGCCAAGGGAAATATTTAAGAAAATCTCAATGGGTCAGTTGTTTAGGAAAGAGAAAACAGAAAAAAGAAATTAGAAATATAATTACATTAAATATGTTTGCTTTTAAAAGTAGTTCATGTATAAAATAAAAATCTGTAAAACAATCGTGTATTAATTTAAAAATATCGCTTTGAACTTCAAGAAGCAAGTTTAGCAGGAAAATGGGAAGGAGTTGAACTAAATTCACATCCAGTCAAAGATTAATTTAGGGATGCACAGATCCCATGCCACCTGTGTGTGATGTAAGTGATCCTGGCAAGATATTTTCAGACTGCCAAGAACTAAAGAGCTTTGCGTAAACTGGGTAGAAAATATGATTAAGATTAGTCGAAGATTAGACATTACCATTAATGCCTCGATTATTTAAAATATTCTATATCAAGAAACAATTTGCTAATGGAACAAAGAACTCCCCACAACAGATTGACAAAGGCAGTCAAAAATAATTTTCACTGTTTATATGAACATCATAACTTACAAGCTGAAATCTTGAAACCACTGGAATCACCATCAGCAGAAGGAAAGCAAGTGTCGCCAGGTACATAGTTACAGGATTTAGACTCAGGAACAATGAAGGACTAGTATGCTGGAGTAACTTAGAGGTCAGGCAGCATCTCTGGAGAGACGGAAAGGGTGACGTTTCGGGTCGAGAACCCGTCAGTCTGAAGAAATGTCACCCATTCCGTCTCTCCAGAGATGCTGCCTGTCCTGCAGAGTTATTCCAGCATTTTGTGCTCTACCTTCGATTTAAACCAGCATCTGCAGTTCTTTCCTACACAATGAAGGACCAGTGATATACTTCCCAGTATGTTGCACAACCATGAGAGAAATTTGTAGGTGGTAGGTTTCCCATGCTCTTATTGCTCAACTTTCAGGTTTGGGTGATAGTGTCTGAGTGGTTTGGGCAAGTAACTGCAGTGCATTTTATTGATGAAGAGAGTGCAGAAGACATTCATCGCATGTATTTTCAGAAAACATTTCTCGAAGTCCCTAACAAAAGAATGGCTGGGAACACTGATGAGCACTGAGGTAGAAATGTCCTTTGCAGTATGGAAATTGGCTTCAAAGCAGAGAAGTTTGGTAAATTGTTGTTTCTTTCTCCAGATTGGAGAATGATAGACAATGGTGTTCTCTGGGGATAAATCTGAGATCACTGTTTTTCCTGATGCCATAAGGGTTAGAATATCGTAGAACTATCGAATCATACAACACGGAAACAGACCCATTCACCCAACTCATCCATATCGACTAAGCGCGGAAACAGGCCCTTCAGCCCACTGGGTCCGCGCTGACCAGCGATTCCCACATATTGCAACTATCCTACACACACGGGATAATTTTTATATTTACAAAGCCAATTTACCTACATACTGTAAGTCTTTGGAATGTGTAAAACTGAAGATCTTGGAGAAAACCCACGCGGTCACTGAGAAAACGTACAAACTCCGTACAGACAGTACCCGTAGTCGGGATCGAACCCGGGTCTACGGCGATGCAAGTGCTACAAACTCTACCGCTGACTGGTTTGGCTAAAAAGCTTTTCAAAACCAACAAAAGCTTTTTACTGTACCTCGGTACATGTGGCAATATATTAAACCATAAACGCTAAGTGCATCTCGGAACTTATGGAAAGCTGCGGAAGAAATTGTGGAGGCCTTTGCAGATAGTCACTTCATCTTTAAGTGAAGTTATGGAAGTCTGGAGGTGTTGCATTTTGGGTGGTCAAACCAGAGTAGGATTTTGATAATGAACAGTTGGGCACTGGAGACGATTGTAGAAGATTTTGGTGAGGCCGCACTGGAGTATCATGTATTGTTTTGTTACCCTGCATTAGGAAAGACATTCTTAAACTGTAAAACTGCAACAACAAAAAATTACAAGGCCGTTGGCAGAATTTGAAGATTTGATTTAAAGGGGGAGGTTGGGCAGGCTAGGACTTTATTCTGAGGAGACTAAAAGGTGACCATACAGACATGTATGAGTTCACAAGGGACATACATACGGTGAATGCATATGAGCTTTTACCCAGGGAAGGGGAATCAAAAACTAGAGGGAAGAGCTTTAAAGATTTAAGATGATCCTGCAGGCAACTTCCCCACACAGGTGATGATGTATAAATGGAACAAGCTGCGAAAGCAAGTGTTTGAGGCACGTACAATAATAACACCCCAGTGGTACGAATATTGATTTCTCTCACTTCAGGTAGCTCCGGCATTCCCTCTCTCTCTATTAGGCTGTGGGCCGAGGAGCTTTTTGTGCAAGTTTGTGACCCCTCACGGAACTACATGAAACGTTCACATATTGTGTAAAAACATTATATAAATCATCCCTAAAACTCGTCAAGAACAAAACTTGCAAATTTTATAATAAAAAATTAGAGAAAAACCTGAATATTTTCAGGTAGCTTTAGTCAAATCAAAGCACGTTTAACATTGAGTCGGACGCCAATTGGCCAATCACATGCTTTGTTTCAGGCTAGCTAGGCAGGGAGCACACATCATGGCTGAGAGTACTTCTACTGATGCCAGTTTTACTGGCGATTCCGATGAAGGTTCTTTGGTGTTCTGTGGAATACATGTCGTGGAAACTTACAGCAAGGTAATTGAATTTAGTGAGAAAAGCATTAAGAAGTCTGAAGAATGTGTTGCTAAGTGGATAGAAGTGGAAGAAAGTCTTGAAAGCAAACTCGCTGCTAATGTGCTGCAGCACAAAGAGGACAGCCAAGTCGTGAAACATTGAAACATTGTGAATCAACTGGAACTGAAAGGTAAGATCTAAAGTATGAAAATTAATCTGTATGGACTTTAATTCATTTAATTGCAACCTTTTATAATGTGAAAAAATGAGATTTAGAGGCTGTACATTCACTCATTCATTCATGAAGTTGAGGGCCTAAACTAAGTGTATCCATAACAAAGTAAAATACAAATTTTCACTAATGCCAGCTTGTTGTAGTCTAATAAGTCTTTAATATCTAATCTCAGAGCTGCCTGCGATCACTTACCGAGGAAAAGTGCTCCGACCGCGGGGCCTATGTACATAGTGCCTATTCACACAGGGCCTATTCACATAGTGAAGCCACGGTCTCAATTACGAAGCGGCCGATTTACGAACACGGAGCCGCGGAGTGTGTTTGGATCATCTCCGTGGGGGGGAGACTGTACATAGTACCGTCTGTATCGGCCGTTACCAGGCCCCGACCACCGGAGAACAACGGAGGAATATTGACTGCACTTTATAGGCTTCCACAGGAGTGATAAATGGTCAGAAATGGTTGATGTTTATGTAGAAATGAATTGGTGTATGTGAACTTAAACTTGAACTAATTTATCTATGGTAGTAACTTAGTGTTAGTCTCATTAACATTAAGAAGTTGAAATTTTATGAATGAAGTCCATGCAGACTTAATGACTATGAAATGTTTTTTTCTGTAGCCTCTGCCCCTCCACTTGAACTTGAACTAACTTATCTATGGTGGTAAATTATAGTGTAAGTCTCATTGACATTAAGAAGAGGTTGGCATTTTGTGAATTGAATTCCATGCAGACCTAAGTACTATGGGATTTCTTTCTCTAGCTATTCTGAAGCCTCTGCCCCTCCACTTGAACTTGAACTAACTTATTTATGGCAGTAAATTATAGTGTAAGTCTCATTGACATTAAGAAGAGATTGACATTTTATGAATTCAAGTCCATGCAGACCTAAGTACTATGAGATTTTTTTTCTGCAGCTTCTGCCCCTCCACTCTTCAGAGCCTGTCCACACAAAAGTGTTTTGTGTGGACATGCACTGTAGGCACTGTTTTGATCATTTACAGACTTCCATCCCATATACTTGGACATGCGTACATATAAAACATGAAAATATGTAAAATACTCCCTGACACATTTTATCTTCTATTATTAGGAGGCAGCAGTGTATCCTGGGTTATCATGCTGAGTGCTATCATCACTTCTGCAACATAACAATAATTCGAGCTGTAGCAAGGTCTAGAAGGAAGAAAGGTAATGATAGGATTCAAAACAACAATTCTTTTTATTTATGGTCATATGATGTTACTTTGAAAAATGAAAAGATATATTTCAGGATGTTGATTTATTTTACTTTTCATTACTTTTCTGTTTTCTTTTTCCACTTTCAATTGAGTTCAAGATGCTGAAAAGCCTGAAGCGGGTGAATCACCTCAAGAGGCAGTTCCTGATGGTGAAGCAGATGAGCTGGCCCCAAAGAGACTGCTTCGATCCATGACAAGTGATGGTCAACAAACATGGACATGGGTGGAAAATTGTAGGTGGTGAATTGGACATTGACTGGGGTGATCAGCCTCCAGCCCCAAGCATCTTGCTAGAATTAACATACTGTTCATGCAAGAAAACAAACTGTGAGAAATCAAGTGCAGGAAAGGGAAGAGAAGATGCTCATGTCAACAGCATGGTGTGCCATGTACAGATTTATGTAAGTGTGTTGACTGCAGAAACTTTATTATTGCAAAAACATATAACCATATAAGAATTACAGCACAGAAACAGGCCATCTCGGCCCTTCTAGTCCGTGTCGAACACTTACTCTCACCTAGTCCCATCTACCTGCACTCAGACCATAATCCTCCATTCCTTTCCCGTCCATATACCTATCCAATTTATTTTTAAATGATAAAAATGAACCTACCATAACCGCTTCCACTGGAAGTTCATTCCACACAGCTACCACTCTCTGAGTAAAGAAGTTTCCCCTCATGTTGCCCCTAAACTTTTGTCCCTTAATTCTCAAATCATGTCCTCTTGTTTGAATCTTCCCTACTCTCAATGGAAAAAGCTTATCCACGTCAACTCTGTCTATCCCTCTCATCATTTTAAAGACCTCTATCAAGTCCCCCCTTAACCTTCTGCGCTCCAAAGAATAAAGACCTATCTTGTTCAACCTTTCTCTGTAACTTAGGTGCTGAAACCCAGGCAACATTCTAGTAAATCTCCTCAGTACTCTCTCTATTTTGTTGACATCTTTCCTATAATTTGGCGACCAGAATTGTACACCATATTCCAGAATTGGCCTCACCAATGCCTTGTACAATTTTAACATTACATCCCAACTTCTATACTCAATGCTCTGATTTATAAAGGGCAGCACACCAAAAGCCTTCTTTACCACCCTATCTCCATGAGATTCCACCTTCAGGGAACTATGCACAATTATTCCTAGATCCCTCTGTTCAACTGCATTCCTCAATTCGCTACCATGTACGTCCCATTTTGATTTGTCCTGCCAAGATGTAGCACCTCACACTTATCAGCATTAAACTCCATCTGCCATCTTTCAGCCCACTCTTCCAAATGACCTAAATCTCTCTGTAGACTTTGAAAATCTACTTCATTATCCACAACACCACCTATCTTAGTATCATCTGCATACTTACTAATCCAATTTACCACACCATCATCCAGATCATTGATGTATATGACAAACAACAGTGGACTCAACACAGATCCCTGAGGCACCCCATTAGTCACCGGCCTCCAACCTGACAAACAGTTATCCACCATTACTCTCTGGTATCTCCCATTCAGCCACTGTTGAATCCATCTTGCTACTCCTCTATTAATACCCAACAATTGAACCTTCTTAACCAACCTTCTATGTGGAACCTTGTCAAAGGCCTTACTGAAGTCCATATAGACAACATCCACCGCTTTACCCTCATCAATTTCCCTAGTAACCGCTTCAAAAACTCAAGAAAAATTTGAAATGATTTGAAATGATTCAATTTATTGTCATTGTCAGTGTACAGTACAGAGACAACGAAAGAAGATTAGTCAAGCATGACCTTCCAGGCACAAATCCATGTTGACTGTTCCTAATCAGACCCTGTTTATCCAGATGATTATATATATTATCTCTAAGTATCCTTTCCATTAATTTGCCCACCACTGATGTCAAACTAACAGGTCTATAATTGCTAGGTTTACTCTTAGAACCCTTTTTAAACAATGGAACAACATGCGCAGTACACAAATCCTCTGGCACCATTCCCGTTTCTAATGAAATTTGAAATATTTCTGTCATAGCCCCTGCTATTTCTTTTTGTTTTTTTTTTTTTTTTTTTTTTGTTTATTTTATTAGAAGTTAATACAGCACAAAAACAGTACAGTGGAGCCTAATTTTAGGTGCCAACTATGTAATACCGTAATCCATTCTATGTACAACCTCTAGTTTTATGTTATAAGAAGGAAGTAAGCAGGACAAGAAAAAGAAAACAATAGAAAGGGGAAAAAGTGGAAAAATAGATGGTAGAGAGTAGAAAAACGTGAAGTGTGTATATAAAAAATAAAAAAAGGAAGAGAGAAAGTGGAAAGTAGAAATAGAAGAGAAGGCCCCTTAAAAGAGAATTTTTCAAATCTGTATTCGGAGATGTAGATCTATCCGCGTCATGAACTGAAATCAGCAATCCTTACGGTACCGCTGCATCACATGATTCCAAAAAGTCGATGAAAGGAGACCAACTCCTTAAGAATTGGTCATATTTATCTATTAGTCGGAGTCTCATTTCTTCAAGGCGTGCTATGTCCATCATATTCCTAATCCACATTTTAACAGTTGGTGTGGTTGTATTTTTCCAAAATTTAAGTATCAATTTCTTTCCAATTATTAACCCATAATTAAAAAAAACATTTTGATCTTTATTTAAATTGGTATCTTCGCCTATTATTCCAAATATAATCCATTCCGTTTTGGGTTCTATTCTTGACTTGAAAATCTTTGTAAATATATCAAATATATCACTCATATCACTCCAAAATTTATTCAACTTTGTACATCCTACTAATGAATGTGTTATATTAGCGTTTTGAAACAAACATTTATCGCATCTGGGAGAGACGTTTGGATAAAATTTATTCAACCTCGTTTTTGAATAATATAGTCTATGTAATAATTTGAATTGAATTAAATTATGTCTTGCATTAATAGAACAGTTATGTGTATTCATCAAATACTTTTCCCATCTATCCTTCGAGATCTTTATCATTAGCTCTTGTTCCCAATCTTCCCTTAATGCTTCTGTTGAGGGTGATTCTCTATTTAATATATTATTATAAAAGTATGATATTAATTTTTGTGAATCAGCCTTAATATTCATTGCTTCTTCTAAAGGATCTAAAATATAGTTTGAAATCTATGTGTATATTTCTTCATAAAGTCACATACCTGTATATATTTAAAATATTGATTATCCTTCAATTTAAATTTTAATTTTAATTGTTGAAATGATAACAGTTTGCCCACTTCATACATATCCCCTACTTTCCTAATCCCCAGTCTATCCCATTGTTGATATGTGTTGTCGATGAGAGAAGGTTTGAATGCGGGGTTGTTCAATAGTGGGGTTAGTACTGATAAATTATTTAATTTCAAGGATACTTTTATTTGTTTCCAAATTCTTATTATATTGTGAATAATTGGGTTCTTCTTATATATTATACTATTCAATTTTATCGGTGAGAGCAGGATCGTTCCTATATCGTGCGGATAGCACTCCTCTTTCTCCATTCTTATCCACTCCAACTGCTGAGTGGAACTATCCAGCCAGTATATTATGTCCTTAATATGCACTGCCCAGTAGTAATATATAAAGTTAGGTAATGATAAACCCCCAACTTCTTTAGATTTGCACAAATGCTTTCGCTGAATTCTATGTGTTCTGTAGTCCCATATAAAATTAGTGATAGTGGAATCTGGCCCCTGCTATTTCTACACTAACTTCCCTCAATGTCCTAGGGAATATCCTGTCAGGACCTAGAGACTTATCCACTTTTATATTTTTTTAAAGTGTCAGTACTTCCTCTTCTTTGATCCTCATAGTTTCCATAGCTACCCTACATGTTTCCCTTACCTCACATAATTCAATATCCTTCTCCTTAGTGAATACCAAAGAAAATAAATTGTTCGATATCTCCCCCCTTTTGGCTCTGCAGATAGCTGTCCACTCTGACTCTCTAATGGACCAATTTTATCCCTCATTATCCTTTTGCTATTAATATAGCTGCAGAAACCCTTTGGATTTACTTTCACCTTACTTGCCAAAGCAACCTCATAACTTCTTTTAGCTTTTCTAATTTATTTCTTAAGATTCTTTTTACATTCTTTATACTCCTCAAGCACCTCATTTACTCCATGCTGCCTATAATTATTGTAGATCTCTCTCTTTTTCCGAACCAAGTGTCCAATTTCCCTTGAAAACCATGGTTCTTTCCAATTATCACTCTTTCCTTTCAAACCAACAGGGACATAAATATTCCGTACTCTTAAAATTTCACCTTTAAATGTCCTCCATTCCTCTACTACATTCTTCCCATAAAACAAAATGTCCCAAATCACTCCTTTTAAATCATTTCGCATCTCCTCAAAGTTAGCCTTTCTCCAATCAAAAATGTCAACCCTTGATCCAGTTCTGACCTTCTCCATAATTATATTGAAATGTATTGTGATCACTGGACCCAAACTGCTCTCCAACACATACATCCGTCAACTGACCTGTCTCATTTCCTATCAGAAGGTCCAGCACTGCCCCTTAGACTTGGAATATGATGAAGAATATTCAGATGAAGATCAGATGTAATGTAAACAAATAAATTTGGAAAATAAATGATTATATAAAGTTTTATTTTAATGTTGATCGTTTCACTGTTTATTTGGTCAAATTATTTAAACAAGAGTGATTTACTTATGATAATGGCGTGCTGGTGAATGACAGTGCTACAGTTCACCCACACATACATACATACGCACATCCACACACACATCCATCCGTACGCACACTTCCATGCATGCACACACACATACATGCACACATACATCCACGCATCCACACACATCCGCACACACACATCCACACATTCATCCCCACGCAGACATACATGCACACATCCATCCACACATATACATCCACACACACATACATGCACACATCCATCCATTCACACACACATACATCCACCCATTTACATCCGCACATCTACAGATAAACGTTTGACAGGTATACACAGACACACACACAAATTACAGATACTCAAACAATGCAACACTTTTAGGGTTCTTTTAGGTTAAAGGTAATAGCCCTCATTTGCAAAGGCATCACGTCTTTAACATAAATATAGGCTCATTGTAGCTTAAAATGAATACTCATCGAGTAAACATCAGAGCATTTGATTCTTGGTCAGGATGTGATATTTAAATTAGAAATAAGACTTTACTCTTACAGGTCTGTCCCCCAACCTGGCACTGACCCAATCCTACTATGGTCGTGACCCCCACGGTCCCCACTATGGCAACAGTGGGGTTCAGTAAATGGGGGAACCGAGAGGATCTGTCCTGACCCTTTAATTAGGCAGGTTAATGAGCCCTTAAAACCTGGGACCTCTGCGGCAGTCTCATTCATTTTCCTATTAAAGCGACTGGAAGATGCCTTACAGGTCTGTCCTCCAGCCTGGCACTGCCCCAGTCCCACTATGGCCGTGACCCCCACTGTGCACACTGGCAGTCAGTGGGGTTCAGTAAAGGGAGGAACCCATAAGATCTGCCCTCACCCATTAATTAGGCTGGTTCAGGAGCCAGACCTCTGCAGCAGTCTCATTCAAAAAACACACTCACAATTATATTAATTGTATTATTTTTATATAATATAATTATATTTAATTATATATGATTACAGTCATATTTACATATATATATATAGGTTTAATAATATAGAGTTTAAATCGACTGCAACACGGAAATAGGCTCCCATGATGTAATATGGTTATTGGCCACTAGATAGCGCTTACTTTCCCAATCTCATTTTCTAATTAGTTGAATTATTTAATGTGCAACTTTTGGCACTGAAGAGTTATGACTTCCTTCTCAATTATATTTCATCTAAATCTGTGGAAAATTTCATGTAGTTCTGAGATGTGGGTAACGAAAATGGATTTCTAGACACATTTTTGATGCTCGGCCCACTGCCGATATCCTTCCCCCACCCAAGTTGGACTAGCTTCTCGTTTTCACCCTACAAACAGTTAACAATGGCCTGTTTCCTTTATCATCGTTACTTTTTGCATATATTTTATTCATTGGTCTTTATCTCACCACATCATCATCTATATCTCTCGTTTTCCTTATCCCTAACCAGTCTGAAGAAGGATCTCGACCCGAAACGTCACCCATTACTTCTCTCCAGAGACGCAGACTGTCCCGTTGATTAACTCCAGCATTTCGTGTCTATCTTCGGTTTAAACCAGCATCTGCAGTTCCTTCCTACACAATAACATTTAAAAGCTATGTGGACAGGTGCATGGCTAGGTACGGTTTGGAGTGATATGGGTATAACCCAGGCAAATGGCACTAATTTAATAAGTATCTTGGTCGGTATGGGTAAGTTGGATCAATAACCTATTTCAATGCTGTTTTACTCTATAACTCTAAGAAAGTACCTGCCATATAAACTGTCCCTCAGATTATGTTATTATAGATACTACCCAGAAATGGTTAAACAGGATTATTCTACTACAATTGGAAAAAAAAGCAGAAGAGTAAAGCAAAGTAAAATTACAAAATAGAAGGAAGCATAGTGAAAAGTCAAGAAAATAAATGCAGAAATCAGAGGTAGCTCGTTGTTTCAACTACCAAATGCATTTTGGCCATATATTTTAAGTCTAAATCAGACTGATGGGATGAAAGGATCAATGCCTGTCATATAAGAAAGTTCCACAAAAAACGCCCAGTCAGCCTAACCATGAGAGATATTTGCCTAATTTGGCACTACAATTGTAGTCCGACACAGAGAAACTTCAAGATAGCTGGCTTCAAAGTTGTACTATTGCAGTACAAGGTGCCCTCTGAGAATGATTACTTTGATACACACTGTGCATCACAATGGAGACACTTGTTCTGCGTCAGTTTCAAACCATGTAATAGAAATGCTTGATGCACCAGGATGCAGTATTAAAACGAGGAAAGATCAAAAAAATTATGTCGCAACTGAGGAAAGAGACTTTAAAACAGGATATTAGGATTCCATTATATATTAGGATTCCATTATATAGCTTATATACCCGAATTGTACATACCCTGATCAAAGATATCGTTAAAAATACCAAAGATAACATTAAAAGACAAGTTCAGAACTAAATACTAAAAAACACATTGTACAGCAATATTACAATTCTAGATATCTAGATAAAATAGTATGAACTTTGGATTTTTGTTTCAGCCATGTTGTTCAACTTCTACTCTGACCAATTATTTTGTGAACCTATATATTGTTTAAAGAAGTCAAATCAAGCAATTACTGTACATTTAAGGAATTCAAATGTTATACAAACCTTTCAAAATTATGTTGCAGTGCCAAAGATTGGAAATAACTGTTTTTTATGATCATTCTTTTTAAAACCAGTATCCTTGTGCCTAGCATGTGATAGATATTTTGTATTAAAAAGATGGAATCAAAGTTCGGAAAACAAAACCAGTGTTAATGAAATTGTTCATGAACTCAATGTTGACGTCCAGACAAAACAGGTGCAATATAGCAACATTTCCTGAGCAGTTACCCGGCTATCCACAGCAACAGTTTGCAAAGCATTAAAACGGCTGCTGCATACTCAAGAAATGCTGTGCATAGCACATGGTTCAATAGTAACACAGCAGCTCAGGCAACATCTCTGGACCTCATGGATAGGTGACATTTCATGTCAAGACCGTTCTCCAGACAGATTGTGGGGAGAAAGGGTGGGGAGAGGAGAAAGCTAGAAAATGGGAGAGGCAGGACAAAGCATGGTAGGTAATAAGTTGAAAATAGACAAGTTGATATCGTTTTTTGATAGGCAGATGGTTGGTCAAAAACACAGGCATAGTTGTGGCCCATGTGAATGCCCATGGCTACACCTTGGCGGAAGTGAGAAGAGTCAAAACTGAAGTTGTCGCGGGCAAAGATAAGTTTTGCGAAGATGAGGGTAGTAGAGGGAGTTTGATTGAGTCTCTGTTGGAGGAAGAATTGGAGGGCTTTGAGAGACCTCCCTGGAGAGTAATGGATATGTAATGGGAATTGACATCCATGGTGAAGGTGAGGCGATTGGGATCTTGAAAATTAAAGTTATTAAAGTGTTGAAAGTTTACGTCACACTGTCCTTGTTTCAGGCGTACACCGGACCCATCACTACATCGACAACTACATTGGGCCTTCATTCTGCCACTGTACAGAACTCGTGGATTTTATCAACTTCACCACTAACATCCCCACGACCTCCATTTCATCTGGACCATTCACTCCATTTTCTTGATCTCTCTGAGTCCCTCATAGGGAACGGACTATCAACTGACGTCCATTATAAACCTACTGATTCCCGATGTTTTCTGGACTACATTTCATCCCAGCCCACATCTTGCAAATACACTATTCCGTTCATCCAAGATATCCCTTGCCTCCATCCAGGGACCCCAGCAGTCCTTCCTGGTGAGACAAAGGTTCACATGCACCTACTCTAAACTCATCTACTGCATCTGGTGTTCCCGATGTGGCCTCCCCTGCTGAACACTTGACGACCATTTTGCTGAACACATGTGCTCAGTCCGCCAAGACCCCTTTTCATTTCCATACTGACCTTTCTGTTCTGGGCGTCCTCAATTGCAAGATTGAGGCCACACGCAAACTAGAGGAACAGCACCCCATATTCCTATGTTGGCTTATTACCTGTCACTATTTGTCTGCTTCTCCCATTTTCCAGCTTTCTTCTCCCTTGCTACAATCAGTCTGAAGAAGGGTCGCAACCCAAACATTACCTATCCATGTTCTCCACAGATGCTGCCTGACCTGCTGAGTTACTCCAGCAGCTTTTGTTGTTTTATGTATTAACTAGCATCAGCTGTTCGCTAGTCCTATGTATCCCCAAACATGACAACATTTTCATCTTAGAAGAATGGGGAAGGCTGACTTGGCAGAATTGCTAAAATGCTGTCGAGAAGAATTATGGAATGGGGATTTAATACGATTAGAAAAATGACAAGAGCAAACAGCTGAAATACACCCCACAAGTATTAACAACAAAATGATTGCCAAAAGCTTTTCACCTTATTGAAGAAGCAATGTAAATCTTCACCATGGATAATTGAAATAGAGAACGGTTCCACAGAAAAAAGACCAATTAACGATAACAGTAACTACTGCAAGATGCTTTACCAAAGGAGAAATGAAAGCCACATGACATACTTTTAATTTAATTCAGTGTTGAAAATGAGACGGAATATAAGGCTATAAGCTGCATCATTGAATGAAGATCCTTAACCTTCATAATTTAAACATTCAAGGTCTATCACGCCCCTTACTTCCATTGAACTCCACAACCATCAAGGGTGGATGTTGCCGTATTTTAATTCATATTTCTTTGGCATTTTGTAATGTATTATTTTTTTTAGAATTTGTAGTATATGTGCAGTATTTAAACAGATGATTATTTTTCACAGAAGTAATGTTTTAAAAAAAACAGCTTTGGTTATACACAAATTCTTTAAGGGAGGGCTGGATATTCTTCACACTGTTTTGCTTAATGTTACACATTTCAAGAATGCAACTACAATGTTAATTGAGGAATTCATGCATTCATTATGATCATTCTACATTTAGAATCACTTATTATGAATATTATTCTATACCTCCTCTCATAACAAGATGGCAGCCTCGCCAACAGTCTGTGTGTCCTTTCTACAGTTTTATTATTTTAAATATGTTTTATAAGTTTGTTTCAATGTTTCTTGGTTAGTTAATGTGGGGGGTGTGAATAGGGGGAAACATTTTTTCAGTCACTTACCTCAACGGAAATGCGATTTTCTCCATGTAGCATCTCCGCCCCCCCCCCCCCCCCCCTTTGTGGCCGAACAATGTGGAGTGGTGTGGCCTTTCCTGGAGACTGGCACGGAGCTTCAAGCCGCTGGTGCGGCGCGGACTTACCATCGCGGAGCCGGGGAACCTTTTCCGAGGAGAACGGCTCCGACCGCAGGGCCTGTGGACTTTAACACCCTCGGTCTCCGGTAAGAAGTGGCCGAATCGGGAGCTCCTTGCCACGTATATAAACTCCCGACGCCGGAGTTTATATCATCCCAACGAGAGGGCTTGGACATGGGACCATCGGCAACGGCACGTGCGGAGGCTTCAAGGCCCCGACAATGGGTGAACAAAGAGGAAGATGACAGAACTTTATTGCATTCCATCACTGTGAGGAATGTTGATTCCACTGTGGTGGATGTTTACGTTAAATTTATTTTTGTGTGTGTATTGTGTTCTTTTCACTTAGTATGGCTGTATGGTAACTTAAGTTTCACTGTAGCTTTGTTGGTTAGAAACATAGAAAAGAGGTACAGAAGGAGGCTATTCAGCCCTTCGAGCCAGCACCGCCATTCATTGTGATCATGGCTGATCGTCTCAAATCAATAACCCATAACCCACGCCTGCCTTCTCTGGTTAAGTGACAATAAACAAAGGACTGCGAGTCGGGGGATGGCGTCACTTGCAGCGCAGCAGACCCATTGTGACGTCATTAGCGAGCCCATCTAGTTTAAATTCATAGCTATTTCAGATTTGTGAACATACTGAAACTTCCCCCGTGTCCCACTCCCCCCCCCCCCCCCCCCCCCCCCCCCCCCCCCCCCCCCCCACAATGAAATTTGTGATTTTTTTTTTTTAAAGCTTTTCTTGAAACGCTGCTGGTTTTTAAAATTGATTTTTTTTTTAATGTAAATGAGATCCCATTGTGATGTCATTGTGGGATGGAAAACTACAGAGGGGCAGACAGGTTTTTTAAGTGTTTTTTAAAAAAGTTTTAAACATGATTTTAACATAAAATATGGCATCAATCTGAACAAAACTTATTTTTTGCACATCACAGGACAATGGTGAGTAAGGTGGTGCAAAATTGTACTGCTATCGTGTACCGTTTTTGCTCAAATAGAGCGACAAACCGGGCAACAAACAAACCGGCAAACAAAACTAGACCAAGTGGGGCCCATCCACCAAAGCAATAATCACTCACCCGTTCCCTCAACGCAACCCGTTTCCACCACTCACCCATTCCCCCAACGTAACTCATTCCCCCAACGCTATAATCCACCACTCACACATAGCCCCCATGGGAGCAATCCATTCCCCAACGTAAGATTCCACCATTCATCCGTGCCCACATTGCAACATAGAAACATAGAAACATAGAAATTAGGTGCAGGAGTAGGCCATTCGGCCCTTCGAGCCTGCACCGCCATTTAATATGATCATGGCTGATCATCCAACTCAGTATCCCGTACCTGCCTTTTCTCCATACCCTCTGATCCCCTTGGCCACAAGGGCCACATCTAACTCCCTCTTAAATATAGCCAATGAACTGGCCTCAACTACCCTCTGTGGCAGAGAGTTCCAGAGATTCACCACTCTCTGTGTGAAAAAAGTTCTCCTCATCTCGGTTTTAAAGGATTTTCCCCTTATCCTTAAGCTGTGACCCCTTGTCCTGGACTTCCCCAACATCGGAAACAATCTTCCTGCATCTAGCCTGTCCAACCCCTTAAGAATTTTGTAAGTTTCTATAAGATCCCCTCTCAATCTCCTAAACTCTAGAGAGTATAAACCAAGTCTATCCAGTCTTTCTTCATAAGACAGTCCCGACATCCCAGGAATCAGTCTGGTGAACCTTCTCTGCACTCCCTCTATGGCAATAATGTCCTTCCTCAGATTTGGAGACCAAAACTGCACGCAATACTCCAGGTGTGGTCTCACCAAGACCCTATACAACTGCAGTAGAACCTCCCTGCTCCTATACTCAAATCCTCTTGCTATGAAAGCCAACATGCCATTCGCTTTCTTTACTGCCTGCTGCACCTGCATGCCTACCTTCAATGACTGGTGTACCATGACACCCAGGTCTCGCTGCATCTCCCCCTTTCCCAATCGGCCACCATTTAGATAATAATCTGCTTTTCCGTTTTTGCCACCAAAATGGATAACCTCACATTTATCCACATTAAACTGCATCTGCCAAACATTTGCCCACTCACCCAGCCTATCCAAGTCACCTTGCAGTCTCCTAGCATCCTCCTCACACCTAACACTGCCCCCCAGCTTAGTGTCATCCGCAAACTTGGAGATATTGCCTTCAATTCCCTCATCCAGATCATTAATATATATTGTAAATAGCTGGGGTCCCAGTACTGAGCCTTGCGGTACCCCACTAGTCACTGCCTGCCATTGTGAAAAGGACCCGTTTACTCCTACTCTTTGCTTCCTGTTTGCCAGCCAGTTCTCTATCCACATCAACACATTCCCCCAATGCAATATTCCACCAGTCGCCATAGTCCCCAAATGTGCAAGTAATTTTAAACTTTAAAAAAAAGGCAATTGCACTAAGATTTAATGATATGTAGGTGCCACCGACAAGACCATCTTTTGTTATCCAAAACTAATCATTAAACTTTGGTGTGGTGGGTTAGGCTGGCATATTCTTACCCTGAAGAACATTTGCTGAGAAGGACTCAGTGTACTGGGATAGAAACATTGTAGCCAGTAGGACATTGTGACACCATAACTGCTTAACTGACAGTGCAGATTTGAAGAAATCCAACATAAATGTCACATTAATACTTTTAAATCTCCCCCACTATATCCCTCCCCTTACAACAATTTAAAAACACTATCATAGCTTGTGTTTTTGGAAATTTCACTGCAGCGTGTGCCTGAGATACCATTGTGATGTCATTTTCGGTTTTCGGAATCTTCACGGTAGCTTGTGTAAATGAGATCCCATAGTGATTGGACAACTGTGAGATGCCATTGTGACATCATCACTGGAAGATGCTAGGAGAGTCTTCCGCTCAAAGGCAGTTATTATTCTCAAAGTTGGCTTTTTTTTAACTTTAAATTTCGATAACTTCTGAGATATAAGATCAAATCTGAATGAAACTTATTGCATCGACGATGGGAAAAATCTGAGTAGGGTTCTGCAATAAAATTAGCGCTATTGTGTACCGTTTTGACGAAAATATACACACACACACACACACACACACACACACACACACACACACACACACACACACACACACACACACACACACACACACACACACACACACACACACACACAGAAACAAGACAGGGGAGGGGGCTGTGACATGGGAGGGCTGGTCCCCGAATGCAATATTCCACCACACACACATAGCCCCCAACTGAACGGGCGCGGCTAAAGGGTTCCAGTTGTGACATAACCACCCCAGACAAACACTAGCATAGAAACATAGAAAATAGGTGCAGGAGTAGGCCATTCGGCCCTTCGAGCCTGCACCGCCATTCGATATGATCATGGCTGATCATCCAACTGAGTATCCCATCCCTGCCTTCTCTCCATACCCCCTGATCCCTTTAGCCACAAGGGCCACATCTAATAACTCCTTCTTAAATATAGCCAATGAACTGGCCTCAACTACCTTCTGTGGCAGAGAATTCCACAGATTCACCACTCTCTGTGTAAAAAATGATTTTCTCATCTCGGTCCTAAAAGACTTCCCTCTTATCCAGGAATCAGTCTGGTGAACCTTCTCTGTACTCTCTATGGCAAGAATGTCTTTCCTCCGATTAGGAGACCAAAACTGTATGCAATACTCCAGGTGTGGTCTCACCAAGACGCTGTACAACTGCAGTAGAACCTCCCTGCTCTTATACTCAAATCATTTTGCTATGAATGCTATCATACCATTTGCTTTCTTCACTGCCTGCTGCACCTGCATTCCTACTTTCAATGACTGGTGTACCATGACACCCAGGTCTCGTTGCATCTCCCCCTTTTCCTAATCGGCCACCATTCAGATAATAGTCTACTTTCCTGTTTTTGCCACCAAAGTGGGTAACCTCACATTTATCCACATTATACTGCATCTGCCATGCATTTGCCCACTCACCCAGCCTATCCAAGTCACCTTGCAGCCTCGTAGCATCCTCCTCACAGCTAACACTGCTCCCCAGCTTCGTGTCATCCGCAAACTCGGAGATGTTGCATTCAATTCCCTCATCCAGATCATTAATATATATTGTAAATAGCTGGGGTCCCAGCACTGGGCCTTGCGGTACCCCACTACTCACTGCCTGCCATTCTGAAAAGGACCCGTTTACTCCTACTCTTTGCTTCCTGTCTGCCAGCCAGTTCTCTATCCACATCAATACTGAACCCCCAATACCATGTACTTTAAGTTTGTATACTAATCTCTTATGTGGGACCTTGTCGAAAGCCTTCTGAAAGTCCAGATATAACACATCCACTGGTTCTCCCTTATCCACTATACTAGTTACATCCTCGAAAAATTCTATAAGATTTGTCAGATGATTTACCTTTCATAAATCCATGCTGACTTTGTCCAATGAATTCACCACTTTCCAAATGTGCTGCTATCCCATCTTTAATAACTGACTCCAGAATTTTCCCCACCACCGATGTTCGACTAACTGGTCTGTAATTCCCCGTTTTCTCACTCCCTCCCTTTTTAAAAGTGGGGTTACATTAGCTACCCTCCAGTCCTCAGGAACTACTACTCCAGAATCTAAAGAGTTTTGAAAAATTATCACTAATGCATCCACTATTTCTGGGGCTACTTCCTTAAGTACTCTGGGATGCAACTTATCTGGCCATGGGGATTTATCGGCCTTTAATCCATTCAATTTACCTAACACCACTTACCGGCTAACCTGGATTTCACTCACTCAGTTGCTCCATCTCATTTAACCCCCGGTCCCTTGCTATTTCTGGCAGATTATTTATGTCTTCCTAAGTGAAGACAGAACGAAAGTAGTTATTCAATTGGTCTGCCATGTCCTTGTTCCCCATGATCAATTCACCTGTTTCTGACTGCAAGGGACCTACATTTGTTTTAACTAATCTTTTCCTCTTCACATGTCTATAAAAACTTTTGCAGTCAGTTTTTATGTTCCCTGCCAGTTTTCTTTCATAATCTATTTCCCTTTCCTAATTAAGCCTTTTGTCCTCCTCTGCTAACCCCGCGTACACAGTAACCCCCCCCCCCCCCCACACACACACACACACTACCCCCACATACACCCAAATACACATCCCCCACACACCCTCAACACCACCCTCTCATCCCCCTCTCTCTCTCCCTCTCTCTCTCTCTCTCTCTCTCTCTCTCTCTCTCTCTCTCAGTCTCTGTCAGTCTCTGTCTGTCTCTCTCTCTCTCTCTCTCTGTCTGTCTGTCTCTCTCTCTCTCTCTCTCTCTCTCTCTCTCTCTCTCTCTCTCTGCCTCTCTCTCTGCCTCTCTCTCTCTCTTTCTCTCTCTGTCTGTCTCTCTCTCTGTCTCTCTCTCTCTCTCTCTCTCTCTCTCTCTCTCTCTCTCTCTCTCTCTCTCTGTATGTCTGTCTGTATGTCTGTCTCTGTGTGTCTCTCTCTCTCTGTCTCTCTCTCTGCCTCTCTTTCTGTCTGTCTGTCTCTGTCTGTCCCCCAACGCAATATTCCACCACCCACCAGTTACCCCAACGCAACCCGTTCCACCACTCACCAGTTCCACAACACAACTCTCTCTCTGCCTCCCTCTCCCCACACCCACTCCCACCACCAACCCTCTTTCTCTCCTCTCTCTCTCTCTCTCCTCCACTCTCTCAGTTCCTCCTCCTCTCTCTCCACAACACTCTCTCTCTCACTCTCTTCTCTCTCTCCTCTCTCTCACTCTCTCTCTCTCCAGTTCCTCTCTCTCTCTCTCTCTCTCCTCCTCTCTCCAGCTCTCCCTCTCTCTCTCTCCTCTCTCTCTCTCCTCTCTCTCTCTCTCTCTCTCTCTCTCTCTCTCTCTCTCCTCTCTCTCTCTCTCTCTCTCTCTCTCTCTCTCTCTCTCTCTCTCTCTCTCTCTCTCTCTCTCCTCTCTCACCCAACAATCCCTACCCCCCTGTTGACCATCTGCTGTTGTATTAACCAAAGTCTTACACCGTGATTAAGATCGAAAGACTTTATTAACGTTACAGCATAGGTAACTTCATATTAGCACGTTACTCTAAAAGTGAGAGAGCAAGGCAGGGAAGCTTTCTGTTAAACTAGTGGGCGTAGCTACAAAGTATGACATGACGTGAGTGACACTGATTTACATCCTCCCTCTTAAAGAAATAAACATCAGTACAAAACCATTAACTAAATAAGGCATGCATAGTATTTGATAATAACCTGGAGGAAAGTCAAACATAGCCCGGGTACTTCACGACCGGCTTGCAAACATGATCACCACGTGTGCGATAAAGACCATCTCTGTTTTTCCCCACCTGGTACACAGCATTCCCGGTGATGAAACAGGAGGCGAAGGGGGCGGCGTCACTGGCAAAGCAGCCGTTGCAGAAGTGGGTTGTTGTGCTGATGTAGGCAGATTAATGCCGTTGGACACGGACGGAAGTACACTTGTACAGTATGGATAATACGGAGGTGGAACTGGCTCGTTCACAGGCAGGATATGTTGTCTACTACGCCTGTAGGTGCCACCATCGGCACTGACCAGATATGAGCGTGGCTCAGAAACAGTTTTTAATATTACACCAATACGGCCTTGGCCTTTGTCAGTCTGCAAACAAACCACCTTGTTGGCAGTGTCCTGCTTGTCTTGTCATATCATTGTTTTTGAATGTCACGCTTTTGTTGTAACCTGGACTGGACTTCCGATGGTGGAACCACCTGTGGGATCAATGCCTGATCCGCCATAGGCACCGTGACATAGAAGCATAGAAACATAGAAATTAGGTGCAGGAGTAGGCCATTCGGCCCTTCGAGCCTGCACCGCCATTTAATATGATCATGGCTGATCATCCAACTCAGTATCCCGTACCTGCCTTCTCTCCATACCCTCTGATCCCCTTGGCCACAAGGGCCACATCTAACTCCCTCTTAAATATAGCCAATGAACTGGCCTCAACTACCCTCTGTGGCAGAGAGTTCCAGAGATTCACCACTCTCTGTGTGACATCATCACTGGAAGCTGCTCGAAAATTCTCACTCTCACAGGCAGTTATTATTTTCAAAGTTGGCTTTTGTTAAAACTTTAAATATCAATAACTTGTGAAATATAACATCAAATGTGAAGAAACTTGATACTAATGAACACGGGAAAAGATTAAGGAAAAATGTTTGCGCTATTGTGTGCCGTTTTGCCGTAGTTCCTTGATATCACAGACAAACAAGACAAGACTTCTAATAGGATACTAGACTAAGTGGGACCCATTGGGTCCCATGTTCACACGGGAGGGCTGGTCCCCCAATGCAATATTCCACCTCTCCACCAATTCCAATATTGGTGGCCAGTGGGGGGGGGGGGGGCTTCTGGAGCGCAGGTATTGTTGTTGCGGCTGAAGGGACTGGTCTCCAGAGGGCTAGTATGGACGTTGTGGGCCAAATGGATTCATGTGGTGGCAGCTCAGACACTCAAGCCTGATGTGCTGGCAGCTCACTCACGGCTGGTGGGCTGGCAGTTGACTCACGGCTATTCCTTGACATTCTATTTCATGCAAAGTGCAAGGCCACCAAACTCCAACCCATTTTACTCCCATTTCAAGCAGGCTGCAAAGCCACCAAATTCAAGTGCAATTTCTTACCACTTCAAGCAGGGTGCAAGGCCACCAAATTCAAGTGCAGTTTCATACCACGTCAAGCAGGGTGCAAGGCCACCAATTTCAGGTGCAGTTTCCTACCACTTCAAAGTGTTTAAGAAGGAACTGCAGATGCTGGAAAATCAAAGGTAGTCAAAAGTGCTGGAGAAACTCAGCAGGTGCAGCAGCATCTATGGAGCGAAGGAAATAGGCAACGTTTCGGGCCGAAACCCAGGCCACCAAATTCAAGTGCAGTTTCCTACCACTTCAAGCAGGGTGCAAGGCCACCATATTCAAGTGCAGTTGCATACCACTTTAAGCATGGTGCAAGGCCACCAAATTCAAGTGCAGTTTCATACCATTTCATGCAGGGTGCAAGGCCACCACATTCAAATACAGTTTCATACCATTTCAAGTAGGATGCAAGGCCACCACATTCAAATGCAGTTTCATACCATTTCAAGCAGGGTGAAACCACCATAAAACAATACAAAACACCACACTCACAGTTCAGTAGACATTCAGTGTGTTCAGTTGATACACAGCTCAGACACAGTCGTGACTTCTCCCTCCCCCATCATGCAGAGACTGAGCCACATCCACACTTCCATGTTTTATAATCCCTCCCCCCTCCCACCGGAAATGGTGTAGCCTTCATGGCGTGATTGACAAGAGAGAGATTCTCAACATTTTTTAAACACTAATAACACTTTGATTTTTCATTGATGGGAAAAATCCTCTGTACCTGATGAGCGGAGGAGGACTGAGTCAGACGGCCATAAATCACAGCCGTTAGTGGTAGCGTGTTATCTAAAATCAATATACAGTGCAACCAGGAAGTTGTCAAGTTTAGACTTTCAACCATTTGCAGTGTTTTACTTGAACCCAAACCCCCACCAACGATTTGCAGTGCTTTCACTTCAACCCAAACCCCCACCAACCATTTGCAATGCTTTTACTTCAACCCAAACCCCCACCAACCATTTGTGTTGCTTTTACTTCAAACCAACCACATTTTCATTTTCAAACCACATTAAGGGCACTCAAGGTCAGTAAAACCACACTCACAGTTTAGTAGACATGTGTTCAGTGTTATTCACAGCTCAGACTGAGAGTCGTGACTCTCTCACTTCCCCCATCTTGCAGAGACTGACTGAGGCACAACACTTCCGGGTTTTATAGTCCCTCCCCCCTCCTTCCAGCAGGGGCAGCAGAGAGAATCTCAACATTTTTTAAACATTAATAACTCTTTTATTTTTCATCGATGGGAAAAATCCTCCTGTCCTGCGCAGCGGTGGGGGGTTCTGAGTAAGATGGCCAAAAATCACAGCCGTAAGTGGCAGCGTTTTTTTCTAAAATCATGAAACAGAAAAACAGGAAGTGGTCAAGATCTTACAGATAGATAGATAGATAGATAGATAGATAGATAGATAGATAGATAGATAGATAGATAGATAGATAGATAGATAGATAGATAGATAGATAGATAGATAGATAGATGTTTATACGTACACAGGTAGTTTTAAAGAAATAACATTGGGGAACTGCAGAACAATATATTTTACATAGATTTAATGTATGCTGCACATCTGCTACTTAAATTAAACTAAAAGGTTGCAGACCTTCAGTTCCATGTAGCTGTTGCTTCTTAAATTTCAGTGAAATAATATAGCTTTTGTATGAATTCATGGCACAAATTAGTTCTGATATTAATTTAAATGTACAGGTGCACAACCTTTTATCCGAAGTTCCAAATAACGAAAACCTCCGAATAGCGACATTTTTTCAGTCCTTGAAGAAAGGTCCTTGAAAACGTTCACCGAGGGCGGCCCACAGAGGTGACAGCGGAACCCCCGGTCGGTCCTCGAAGAAAGGGGAACTAAATCCCCTTTCATAAAAGAGAAGTTGAGGGTATATTGCGCGGGAGGGTTAATAATTGACAATCTGCTGCTGCCTGCCCGCTGAGTTAAAGTTCCCACGGTAGACTCACGATACACAGTGTATCGTGAGTCTTGCATGAGAACTTTTAAACTCAGCGGGCAGGCAGCAGCAAATTGTCGCTCCCTTAAGTTTCACCCCACCTACACCCCTCTGCTTCCCGTCCATGTGTGTGACCCCTTCCCTCCCCTCTCCAGCTCCCCGCGCATTGCACCGGCGCGGGGGCTTTGCACTGTCTTCACGTCGGAGCTAGTGCCAGTCACCGGAGACGTCAGGACCAACGGGACACCGGCCCCCAGGCCCACTGCAAGCACGGAGATCCCAGAGACCCACAGCCAGCAGCAGCCCAGCCCCGCTCCAACTACAGAGGAACACGCTCCCCGTAGGGACAGAAGCTGATGGTGTGCAAGGTGCGTCTTGGTCTTGAGGTTGAGCGGATGAGGGGGCGCAGCTCGGGCTGTGATGTCTCCGGCCACCCCCCTGTACAGGAGCTGAGACTGGGAACTGTGGGGTTGTTTGCAGTTGCAGAGGGAGGGGGCAAGGGCGGTACAGTTCCCAGTCTCAGCTGCAGTCCAGAGGGGTGACCGGAGACGTCAGGACCAACGGGACACCGACTGCAAGCACGGAGATCCCAGGGACTCACAGCCAGTAGCAACTCTAGCCCAGCCCCGCTCCAACTCCAGAGGAACCCAGGTTGCGGATGAGGGGGCGCAGCTCGGGCTGTGGGCGAACAGCCACTTGTCGCTGTAGCGGCGCATCGGGGAGCGGGTTCCTGTTGGTCCTGACGTCTCCGGCCACCCCCCTGGACAGGAGCTGAGAGACGTCAGGACCACCAGAAGCCGCTCCCCGATGCGCCGCTACAGCGACAAGTGGCAGTTCGCCCACAGCCCGAGCTGCACCCCCCTCATCGGGACACCGACCCCCAGGCCCACTGCAAGCACGGAGATCCCAGAGACTCACAGCCAGCAACAACTCTAGCCCAGCCCCGCTCCAACTCCAGAGGAACCCGGGTTGCAGATGAGGGGGCGCAGCTCGGGCCGTGGGCGAACTGCCACTTGTCGCCGTAGCGGCCCATCGGGGAGCGGCTTCCTCTGGAGTTGGAGGGACAGGGAGACACAGCGGCTTTTGAGAATGGTGGGCAATCACTTCCAAAGTTCTGCCCACACAGTCAGTACACCTCTCCTACACTTGTCTCCCGCACTAAGATTATCTCGCAGAGAATGATCCCAGCCTAACCCTCCCTATTCTCTCCTATTCTGCAAGAAAAAACTACATTGAAGACTCAAACTCGCGATCGAGTAACTACCGGGATCCAGGCGCAAACTCGCGACCTTGCGGATATGAGCCGAACACTCTGCCACTGAGCCAGCCGTTAAAATCTACGCTAAAAATCTTCCATTCCGAAAGCCGAAAAATTCTGAATTACGAAAAGTGTCTGGTCCCAAGGCTTTCGGATAAAAGGTTGTGCACCTGTACCATTATCAATATGTTATCCATTCGCAGCAGAACGCCACTTTTGAACAACTGTTCATCAGAGTACATCAGAAGCATTTCAAAAATATTATCCATTTGATGCACACTACAATGAACAGGTGCCAATGCAGTTCAGGCCTTTCTAAGGAGGAAATTACAGTTTCAGTGATAAAATATGCAAACAGCTGTATTTTTAAAATATTAAAGTAGTTTTACAACAATATAATGTTTTCAACCCTTAACAGCATAAGTTATTTCACAGGGATTAGAAGTAATTAAGATTTTTCAAGGGATATATTCTTGCAGTACGAAATGAAATGTTCCAAGAAATATTGCTTACCAATTCATGCTGCAATCATGTCACCGCTATGCGTGTTAATGTGCAGATTTGTAGTTTGCTACTAATGAACCATACCAAGACGTGTATATTTGGAGACCATTAAATCAAGATATGTTACATGATAATACTTGAGAACAAAGTAAAAGCAATTTTCTTTTCAAGAGTCCATAAATAGACCTGTTAGTTTGATGTCAGTGGTGGGCAAATTAATGGAAAGGATACTTAGAGATAATATATATAACCATCTGGATAAACAGGGTCTGATTAGGAACAGTCAACATTGATTTGTGCCTGGAAGGTCATGTTTGACTAATCTTCTTGAATTTTTTGAAGAGGTTACTAGGGAAATTGATGAGGGTAAAGCAGTGGATGTTGTCTATATGGACTTCAGTAAGGCCTTTGACAAGGTTCCACATGGAAGGTTGGTTAAGAAGGTTCAATTGTTGGGTATTAATAGTGGAGTAGCAAGATGGATTCAACAGTGGCTGAATGGGAGATACCAGAGAGTAATGGTGGATAACTGTTTGTCAGGTTGGAGGCCGGTGATTAGTGGGGTGCCTCGGGGATCTGTGTTGGGTCCACTGTTGTTTGTCATATACATCAATGATCTGGATGATGGTGTGGTAAATTGGATTAGTAAGTATGCAGATTATACTAAAATAAGTGTTGTTGTGGATAATGAAGTAGATTTTCAAAGTCTACAGATCCAATCGGCTCCCTCAATGCTGGACACCTCGCTGCATCTGCACTGCTGGTCAACCTCTTTGCTCCCTCACTGCTCGACACCTCGCTGCACCCGCTCTGCTGGACAACCTCTCTGCTCCCTCACCGCTGGATACTCTCTCCACCTGCACCTGCACCGCTGGACACCTCTCTGCACCCTCACCATCATGCTCAAATACTCAACTCTGCAGATGACTGGTTTCTTCAACAACCACATCCCATCCTGCATCCAGGTCGTTAAACAGCTTGGACTTCTGCGTCGACCCCGTTTCATCCACAGAGGCTCTCGGCGCAGGCTTGTTTGCTTCAACCACGGACATTCCATTCCATCCATCTGCACACTACCATACCCTGCCCCCCCTCACCCGCGTCACCCCCCATCCCAGCTGACCGCACGCACTGTCAACTGATCTCTCCAGCCTGCCTCCATCCCTCCACCCTCTCATAATGCCAACTTTGCCCTCCTCAACACAAGGTCGCTCAACAACAAAGCCCTTGCCCTCCATGAACTAATCCTTGACAACACTCTGGACTTCCTTCTGCTCACTGAGACCTGGCAACAACCCAATGTCTTCTTCTTTCTCAATCAAACATCCCCACCTGGATTTAATTACATTTCCAAGCCCCGCCCCTCCCGCCATGGAGGTGGCCTCGCTGTTATTTTCTACCAGAACTTTCGTATCACTGAACTCACCTTCCCCCCAGTAGCATCATTTGAATTCCTCGCCTTCAAAGCCCTTTCCTCCATGACAGTCATCCTCATTTACCAGCCACCTAAACCAAACCCCTCCTTCCTATCTAGACTTCTCAGAACTCCTCACACTTGCCTCATCCCTCTCCCCACGTCTGCTGCTACTTGGTGACTTAAATATTCACATGGACTCCCCCACTTGCAAGCTCGCATCTGAATTCGCCTTTTTACTTGACAACTTCTCTCTCACTCAGCACGTCACCTTTCCCACCCATGACAAAGGTCACATCCTTGACCTGGTCTGCTCCACAAATCAACCGGTACTCAACCTCCATCCTTGCCTCTTCCCCCTCTCTGATCATAAGCTTATACGGTTCACCATCCCTTCTCCGACACCTCGCCCCCGCTTCCTCCGAGAAATCACCTTCCGTAATCTAAAATCCATTGATCCCCACCATCTCTCTGACCTGCTCTCCACCACTCTCCCCCTGGACTCAACCCCCATCTCACCTGATGATCTCACAAACCATCTCAACTCCACCTTGTCTACCTCCCTTAACACTATGGCCCCCCTCAAAACAAGAACCGTAACTTTCAACACATCTTCACCCTGGTACACACCTGCACTTCGTAAACTGAAACAGACTGGTCGCCGACTTGAACGACTCACAAAGAAATCATCTCTCACAGTCCACCTTGAAGCTTACAAACTCCACCTCACTGACTACAAAGATGCCCTCATTGCTGCAAAATCTGCCTACCTCTCCTCCATATTCACCGATCCCTGCCTAAACCACAGAACCCTCTTCTCCACAGTGGGCAACCTCCTCAAGCCTCGAGCCAACACTCTCCCTACCTCTACTCCGGATCTCTGCAACTCATTCCTCCACTTTTTCGCTGATAAAATCAGCACCATCTATCAATCTTTATCCCCTGTACCTGACTCCCCAGCATCTACTCCACCCCCTACCAAGGCCCCTCCTTTCAACATCTCCACTGACCTCCTTACCCCTCCTCCACACTGCTTCCTCTCCCAGTTTGACCTGGTCACCCCTATTGAAATCTCCAAACTCATCAGCTCTTCCAAACCCACTACCTGCTCCCTCGACCCTCTCCCCACTCCCCTGCTGAAGTCCTGCCTCCCCGTTCTCTGCCCCTACCTGACTAATATCTTCAACTCCTCATTGTCCCAAGGAATTGTCCCATCCACTTTCAAAACTGCTTCTGTTACACCAATCTTAAAGAAACCTGGTCTTGATCCCTCCTCTCTCATTAACTACCGCCCAATCTCAAACCTCCCCTTTCTTTCAAAAACCCTGGAGCGTATCGTTGCTTCGCAACTTCATTCCCACCTCCTTGCGTATAACCTACTTGAACCCCTCCAATCTGGCTTTCGCCCCTACATAGCACAGAGGCTGCTCTCCTCGGAGTCCTCAACGACCTCCTCACCTCTGCTGACACTGGTTCCCTCAACATCCTCATCCTCCTCGACCTGAGCGCAGCCTTCGATACAGTGAACCATAACATCCTGCTCACCAGACTCAGGGACCTCGGCATTGAAGGCTCTGTACTCAGCTGGCTCCGTTCCTGCCTTTCCAATGAATCCCACTTCATCTCTCTCCACAGCCGCGCCTCTGCTACAGCCACAGTCACTCAAGGCGTTCCCCAAGGCTCCGTACTCGGCCCCCTCCTCTTCATCATCTACATCCTCCCCCTCCGATACTCCGCCACTTCAACCTGGACTTCCACTGTTACGCTGATGACACCCAGATCTACCTCGGCACCAAATCCCCCCACAACCCCCTCCCCTCCCCTATCAACTCCTGTTTGTCAGCTATAAAAACCTGGATGCAACATAATTTCCTCAAACTCAACAGCGATAAGACAGAATTCCTCCTCATAGGCTCCAAAGACACACTCAGCAAAATCAATAACCCCACTTTCACCATCGACGGCACCACTGTCTCCCCATCTCCCCAGGCCCGCAACCTTGGCGTGATCTTTGATTCCACCCTCTCCCTTGAGCCTCACATCCGCCATGTCATTAAAACCTCCTTCTTTCTTCTCCGCAACATCGCCAAACTCAGACCCTCTCTCACACCTCCCGCTGCTGAAAGACTCATCCATGCCTTCATCTCCTCCCAACTGGACTACTACAACTCACTTCTCCTTGGCATCAGCTCCACCTACATCAACCGACTCCAACTGGTCCAGAACGCAGCCGCCCGACTCATCACCCACACCAAATCCTGGCATCACATCACTCCAGTCCTCAAACAACTTCACTGGCTTCCCATCTCCCACCGGATCAACTACAAAATCCTGATCCTCACCTACAAAGCCCTCCACCATCTGGCCCCCCCCCCCCCCCCCCCCCCCCCCCCCCCCCCCCCATATCTCACAGACCTCCTCTCCCCCTACCAACCCTCACGGTCCCTCAGATCCACATCAGCCAGTCTCCTCTCCATCCACAAGTCCAACCTCCGCAGTTTTGGGGACAGAGCCTTCTCCAGGGCAGCTCCCAGGCTCTGGAACTCCCTCCCCCAACTGATCCACAATTCCGTGTCCCTCACCATCTTCCAGTCCGGCCTCAAGACCCATCTCTTCACCTCTGCCTATCCTTAGCCCCACGACCCCCTCCCTTTTCATCTGTGCATTAATTGCCTCATATTGTGTTTTGTATTGAATTCTGTCTTTACTTTGCGTACTAGTCATGTCTCTACTATTTATTTCATTCCCCTTACATGTTTTTCCAATACCTGCTAAATTTTTGTAAGGTGTCCTTGAGACTCTTGAAAGGCGCCCACAAATAAAATTTATTATTATTATTACTACAGAGAGATTTAAGCCATTTGGAAGAGTGGGCTGAAAGATGGCAGATGGAGTTTAATGCTGATAAGTGTGAGGTGCTACATCTTGGCAGGACAAATCAAAATAGGACGTACATGGTAAATGGTAGCGAATTGAGGAATGCAGTTGAACAGAGGGATCTAGGAATAACTGTGCATAGTTCCCTGAATGTGGAATCTCATGTAGATAGGGTGGTAAATAAGGCTTTTGGTGTGCTGGCCTTTATAAATCAGAGCATTGAGTATAGAAGTTGGGATGTAATGTTAAAATTGTACAAGGCATTGGTGAGGCCAATTCTGGAGTATGGTGTACAATTTTGGTCGTCAAATTATAGAAAAAATGGCAACAAAATAGAGAGAGTACAGAGGAGATTTACTAGAATGTTGTCTGGGTTTCAGCACCTAAATTACAGAGAAAGGTTGAACAAGTTAGGTCTTATTCTGTGGAATGCAGAAGGTTAAGGGGGACTTGATAGAGGTCTTTAAAATTATGAGAGGGATAGACAGAGATGACGTGGACAAGCTTTTTCCATTGAGAGTAGGGAAGATTCAAACAAGAGGACATGATTTGAGAATTAAGGGACAAAAGTTTAGGGGTAACAGGAGGGGGAACTTCTTTACTCAGAGTGTGGTAGCTGTGTGGAATGAGCTTCCAGTGGAAGTGGTGGAGGCAGGTTCGATTTTATTATTTAAAAATAAATTGGATAGGTATATGGACGGGAAAGGAATGGACGGTTATGGTCTGAGTGCAGGTAGATGGGACTAGGTGAGAGTAAGTGTTCGGCACGGACTAGAAGGGTCGAGATGGCCTGTTTCCTGGGCTGTCAGGACTTTCATATGAAGAAAGACTGGATAGACTCGGCTTGTACTCGCTAGAATTTAGAAGATTGAGGCGGGATCTTATAGAAACTTACAAAATTCTTAAGGGGTTGGACAGGCTAGATGCAGGAAGATTGTTCCCGATGTTGGGGAAGTCCAGAACAAGGGGTCACAGTTTAAGGATAAGGGGGAAATCTTTTAGGACCTAGATGAGAAAAACATTTTACACACAGAGAGTGGTGAATCTCTGGACCCCAAGTACAGAGCTGTGAACATACCCCAGTCCATCACACAAACCATCCTCCCAGCTCCGGAATTTTGGATTCCTTGGGCCACCAAATTCAAGTGCCAGGATTCCAAGATCTGGCCCAATTTCTGATGACACGATAAGTGATTATTTAACACTAGTGTGCGCATGAGCGATAAAATAACCCTTTGTGGGTGACTACAGGATAAACTAGAGGGTGACTACAGGTATCTACAATAGTAGACATTCACGCTTATGCTGCAACTAAAACAATGAGATAATCCATCCAATACACTACACAGCATGATCGCGTCCAGTTACAACCATCTTTCCCCAAAAAAATCCATGTCAGCTAACAAAGTTGTTTCCTTATCAATATACTATGCTGCATTTGTGAAGAGAGAAAAAAAAGTTAATGATGCAGGTAAAGCGATAACTGACAAAGACATTAGCTGTTTTTCTTTCCACAATTGCAACCCGACTTGCTGAGGACTTACCCAACAGCCGCAGTATTCGGTTTCTCTCTTAAAGGTACATTACACATGCTTCCAATTCCATTTTGTTTTTTAGATATTCTTAATTATTCAACTGTTTTCAGATAATTGTTGTTGATTTATTTGGAAAAGTTGAAATATATAAGATTCTCAATGTGATCAAATAGGAAAATAGCTATGAGGAGGTTTTTGCCTAACTGGGGAAGAGGTGATGACAAGGGCCAAAATATCAGGATAATTATCTTTCACCTAAGATCAAGGCAAGGAAGAATTTAATTTTGGAGAGCTACAGTGCCCTCCATAATGTTTGGGACAAAGACCCATTATTTATTTATTTGCCTCTGTAATGTTGAGATTTGTAATGGAAATAAAACACATATGGCTAAAGTGTGCATTGTCAGGTTTTATTAAAAGGTATTTTATACATTCACCATGTAGAAACTACATCTGTGTTTATACATAGTCCACCCATTTCAGGGCACCATAATGTTTGCGACACATGGCTTCACGGGTGTTTATAATTGCTGAGGTCCGTTTAAATGCCTCCTTAATGCGGGTATGAGAGCTCTCAGTACATAGTCTTTCCTCCAGTCTTTCCATCACCTTTGGAAACATGTATTGCTGTTTATCAACACGAGGACTAAAGTTGTGTCAATGAAAGTCAAATGGGCTTCATGGAAGGAAGCAGAGGGTGGTGGTGGAAAGTTGTTTTCTGGATTGGAGGCCTGTGACTAGTTATGTGCATCAGGGATTGGTGTTTGTGATTTATATCAATGATTTGGATGCAAATTTACAAGGCATGATTAGTAAATTTGCAGATGACATTAAGGTAGGTGGTATCATAGACAATAAAGATGGTCATCAAAATTTACAGCTGGATTTTGAACAGCTGAGCATGTATGAGGTGTTGAATTTTTTCAATCTAAGCAGCAGCAACAAAGCCATGATTGATAAAATATGACATGACATACAAAAAAAACATATGCATGACCACCTCTGAACATTTTTCACATGAAAAACATATCTCTTGTTCTGCTTTTTCAAATCTATCAAAGCTCTTCAATCTAATATGCAAAACCTATTAACATTAACCATTTGAAATCATTTGAAAATAATTTCAAATGGTTAATGTTAATAGGTGACCCCTCAGACTTTCTGCTCCTTTCAATAGGATCATGAATAATCTGATCTGTAAAGTTAATTCATTTTTGTTCCCCAGTACCTTAACTGTAATAATAACTCAGCATCCTCAGCTCCCTGGAATAAAGAATTCCAATGATTCAATCTCCTCAGAAGACATTCTCCATGTCCCAGTTCAGTGAAAGATAATTTTCACTGTTTCCTGTTGCTGTGATCTATCAAATTTCCCCACCCAGAAAAACTTCATTTCATTTGCTTTGTTGTCAACTGAGAAGTTTCACAATTTTATGGGTTTTTGTCTATAGGCATCCCACAATGTCCATTCTTTGAACCCATTTAATCCAGCACAAGATTCAGGACTAGTCCGCTGATAGCACTCTGCCTATAAGATTGGGGCTTCTGCATTGGCATACGTTTTTCAAAGCTGAGTAACATTTGGACTAAGAAATGCTGGGCAAATTCCCATCCAATAAACTCAGATTTACTTACAAAAATTATCAAAATGCTTCTCCCATTACAAACCAGTAGGTTCATATGGTTTAAACTAACATATATATTTCTGTTAATGACACGAGGATTTACCTAAAGAATAATAAGGAGTATTAAACAGCAATGAAGGGGATTCTGAAGATAGTTATTTATAAGATACATTTAAAATACAGGTTTGAGTCACTTTTCAATCACGGATATAATAAACAACAATCACAGGCAGTAAATGACACCTCTCAACGTTATCATAATCTTAATACATACCTCTCTTTTAATATAATTTGCTTGTTTACAAAGACCAAATACTTCACAATCACAAAGAGAAATGATCAGTCAAATTCATCTGTTTAAGAAAGAACTGCAGATGCTGGAAAAATCGAAGGTAGACAAAAATGCTGTAGAAACTCAGATGGGTAAGGCAGCATCTATGGGGAGAAGGAATAGGCAACGTGTTGTGTCGAGTCCCTTCTTTAGGCGGGGGAGGGGCGGTAAAAGGAAAGGAAGATGTGGAGACAGTAGGCTTGTGGGAGAGCTGGGAAGGGGGAGGGGAAGGACTGTCTGTCAATGTTCATACCTCTGGAGTGTAAACTACCCAAGCGAAATATGAGGTGCTGTTCCTCCAATTTGCGCTGGGCCTCACTCTGGCAATGGAGGAGGCCTAGGACAGAAAGGTCGGATTCGGAATGGGAGGGGGAGTTGAAGTGCCGAGCCGCCGGGAGATCAAGTTGGTTAGTGCGAACTGAGCGGAGGTGTTGGGCGAAGCGATCGCCAAGCCTGCGCTTGGTCAGGCCGATGTTGAGAAGTTGATACCTGGAACAGTGGATGCAGTAGATGAGGTTGGAGGAGGTGCAGGTGAACCTCTGCCTTACCTGGAAAGACTGCTTGGATCCTTTGATAAGAGTCGAGGAGGGAGGTAAAGCGACAAGTATAGCATTTCCTGCAGTTGCCAGGGGAGGGGATGGTTTGGGTGGGAAGGGACGAATTTATCTAATTGTCATCTAATCTAATTCATCTAATCCATCTAATTCATCTAATTCATTAGTTTTTAAAAATTCTGAGTAATTGAATAAATCACAACCCGTATTTAGCGATAAGCCTATGGTATACTTTTTCAAAAAAATAAACTAATCAGCAGTACTCACCGAGACTTTGCTCCCAGTTATCTGAATGCAGTGGTTAATGCAGTATAAATTAATATTGTTGGTAGAGGCAAAAGAAAATTAACAAAACAGCAGCATTATTAGTGAGCACAGATTGTCATTGTTTAACCACAATGCAGTTTAGATACAACATTAGTAATATATTTCAGCCCCAAACAAAAAGACTTCCATGTTGAATAGCTTTATAAAATAAAACATAATCTTAAGTTTTCTATTTGCATTTTCAGCAGGTTTCACAGTAAAATGTCACCAATGTTCAAACCTTCACAAGGCAAACAGATGGTTTTAATTTTTCATTACAGCTAAAAAAGGCTATATAGAACCAAAATATTGAAAACAAATTACATATTCTCATCTCATATGTATACTTCAAGGTAATTTTCATTTAACCAGATCAATTGTCAATATATGAGTGATGTAATCACTACCAGTTTCTTTTTAGCAATGTGTGTGTTTATCATGCAACAAATCTAAAACACAGTTTATTAGAATGGCCCAAACGATGAATTAGGAAATGTTGAACAGTAAATGTAGAGCATTAACCTGAATGGACAAAATCTCAGAATTTTAGTAGTTTCCTCATCCATTGTAGTGGGGGGAAGGATTGACAAATTGGGAGTATAAAGATGGAGTGCAAGGGGAAGTGAGTACAGGAAAAGTTACAAATTAATGGGAAGGAAATCCCGAATTAATGGGAAGGAAAGTTCGAGAAGGGGTAAAAGAATAAGGTCAGGGCCAAATGCGAGTTGGGTGAGAGGGGAGGTGAATACCGAGGTCAAAGTGTTGTATATGAATGCGAGAATTATAAGAAATAAAGTGGACGAGCTTGAGGCTCAGTTAGAAATTGGCAAGTATGATGTTGTGGGAATTACAGAGACATGGCTGCAAGAGGGCCTTGGCTGGGAACTAAATATTCAAGGGTATACCTCCTATCAAAAAGACAGACAAGTGGGCAGAGGGGGTGGGGTAGCTCTGTTGGTGTGGAATGAAATTCAATCCTTTGCAAGGGGTTACATTGAAACAGGAGATGTGGAGTCAGTATGGATAGAACTAAGGAATTGTAAGGGTAAAAAAACCCTAATGGGACTTATCTACAGGCCCCCAAACAGTAGTCTGGATATCGGGAGCAAGTTGAATCAGGAGTTAAAATTGGCATGTAGTAAAGGTTGCTACGGTTGTTAAGGGAGATTTCAACATGCAGGTAGACTGGGAAAATCAGGTTGGTACTGGACCCCAAGAAAGGGAGTTTGTGGAGTGCCTCCATGATGTATTTTTAGAGCAGCTTGTATTGGAACCTACCAGGAAGAATACAATTCTGGATTTAGTGTTATGTAATGAACCGCATTTGAAAAAGGAACTTGAGGTTAAGGAGCCATTCGGAGGTAGTGACCATAATATGGTAAAGTTTAATCTACAATTGGAGAGGGAGAAGGGTAAAGCGGAGGTGACAGTGTTACAGTTGAATAAAGGGGACTGTGGAGTCATGAGGGAGGAGCTGGCCAAAGTTGACTGGAAAGATACCCGAGCAGGGATAACAGTGGAACAACAATGGCAGGTATTTCTGGGAATAATACAGAAGGTGCAGGATCAGTTCATTCCAAAGAGGAAGAAAGATTCCAAGGGGAGTAAGGGGCGACCGTGGCTGACAAGGGACGTCAGGGACAGTATAAAATAAAAGAGAAGTACAATGTAGCAAAGATGAGCAGGAAGCAAGAGGATTGGGTAATGTTTAAAGAGCAACAGAAGATTACTAAAAAGGCAATATGGGGAGAAAAGATGAGGTACGAAGGTAAACTAGCCAAGAATATGAAGGAGGATAGTAAAAGCTTCTTTAGGTATGTGAAGTGGAAAACATTAGTTAAGGCCAAAGTTGGACCCTTGAAGACTGAAAAAGGTGAATTTTATTATGGGGAACAGGGAAATTGCAAATGAGTTGGACAGGTACTTTGGATCTGTCTTCACAAAGGAGGACACACACAATCTTCCTGATATACTAGTGGCCAGAGGATCTGGGGTGATGGTGGATCTGAAGGGAATCCACATTAGGCAGGAAATGGTATTTGGTTGACTGATGGGACTGAAGGCTGATAAATCCGCAGGGCCTGATGATCTGCATTCCGGGGTACTTAAGGAAATGGCTCAAGAAATCGTGGACGCATTGGTGATAATTTTCCAATGTTCAATAGATTCAGATCAGTTCCTGTGGATTGGAGGGTAGCTAATGTTATCCCACTTTTTTAAAAAGGCAGGAGAGAAAAAACGGAATTATAGACCAGTTAGCCTGACATCGGTGGTGGGGAAGATGCCAGCAGCACATTTGCATAGCAGTAACAGGATTGGTCCGAGTCAGCATGGATTTACGAAGGGGAATCATGCTTGACTAATCTTCTGGAATTTTTTGAGGATGTAACTAGGAAAATGGACAAGAGAGATCCAGTGGATGTAGTGTACCTGGACTTTCAGAAAACATTTGATAAGGTCCCACATAGGAGATTAGTGGGCAAAATTAGGGCACATGGTATTGGGGGTAGGGTGCTGAAATGGATAGAAAATTGGTTGGCAGACAGGAAACAAAGAGTAGGGATTAACAGATCCCTTTCAGAATGGCAGGCAGTGACTAGTGAGGTACCGCAATTTTGTGCTGGGACTGCAGCTATTTACATTATACATCAAATGATTTAGATGAAGGGATTCAAAGTAACATTAGCAAATTTGCAGATGACACAAAGCTGGGTCGCAGTGTGAACTGTGAGGAGGATGCTATGAGATGGCAGGGTGAGTTGGACAGGTTGGATGAGTGGGCAGATGCATGGCAGATGCAGTTTAATGTGGATAAATGTGAGAGGTATCCACTTTGGTAGCAAAAACAGGAAGGCAGATTATTATCTAAATGGTGTCAAGTTGGGGAAAAGGGGAAGTACAACGTGATCTGGTGGTCCTTGTTCATCAGTCAATGAAAGTAAGTACGCAGGTACAGCAGGCAGTGAAGAAAGCGAACGGCATGTTGGCCTTCATAACAAGAGGAGTTGAGTATAAGAGCAAAGAGGTCCTTCTGCAGTTGTACAGGGCCCTTCTGAGACTACACCGTGAGTATTGTGTGCAGTTTTGGTCCCCTAATTTGAAGAAGGACATTCTTGCTATTGAAGGGAGTGCAGCGTAGGTTCACAAGGTTAATTCCTGGGATGGCAGGACTGTCATATGCTGAGAGAATGGAGCAGCTGGGCTTGTAAACTCTGGAGTTTAGAAGGATGAGAGGGAATCTTAGTGAAACATATAAGATTATTAAGGGTTTGGACACGCTAGAGGCAGGAAACATGTTCCCGATGTTGGGGGAGTCCGGAACCAGGGGCCACAGTTTAAGAATAAGGGGTAAGCCATTTAGAACGGAGACGAGGAAACACTTTTTCTCACAGAGTTGTGAGTCTGTGGAATTCTCTGCCTCAAAGGGCGGTGGAGGTCGGTTCTCTGGATACTTTCATGAGAGAGCTAGAGAGTGCTCTTAAACATAGCGGAGTCAAGGGATATGGGGAGAATTGGGGATGATCAGCCATGATCACATCGCTCGAAGGGCCGAATGATGTTTGCTTTTGTGTTTGCAATATACTTCGCTGGATGTTTGTTTTTAAGATATGGTTGCAAACATTGTAATTTAACTGTGGTTTATTTGCAGATTTACATCACAAGTTAACTGTTTCTGTTTGTCCTTTTTTGGTCAAAAAGAATTAGTGGCAAACAAATTAACTTAGATTGTTTCCATAATGAAGTTTACTTTATGAATGTTTTAAATGTGATATAGCAACATAGAAACATAGAAATTAGGTGCAGGGGTAGGCCATTCGGCCCTTCGAGCCTGCACCGCCATTCAATATGATCATGGCTGATCATCCAACTCGGTATCCCGTATCTGCCTTCTCTCCATACCCTCTGATCTCCTTAGCCACAAGGGCCACATCTAACTCCCTCTTAAATATAGCCAATGAACTGGCCTCAACTACCCTCTGTGGCAGAGTTCCAGAGATTCACCACTCTCTGTGTGAAAAAAGTTTTTCTCATCTCGGTTTTAAAAGATTTCCCCCTTATCCTTTAGCTGTGACCCCTTGTCCTGGACTTCCCCAACATCGGGAACAATCTTCCTGCATCTAGCCTGTCCAACCCCTTAAGAATTTTGTAAGTTTCTATAAGATCCCCTCTCAATCTCCTAAATTCTAGAGAGTATAAACCAAGTCTATCCAGTCTTTCTTCATAAGACAGTCCTGACATCCCAGAAATCAGTCTGGTGAACTTTCTCTGCACTCCCTCTATGGCAAAAATGTCCTTGCTCAGATTTGGAGACCAAAACTGTACGCAATACTCCAGGTGTGGTCTCACCAAGACCCTGTACAACTGCAGTAGAACCTCCCTGCTCCTATACTCAAATCCTTTTGCTATGAAAGCTAACATACCATTCGCTTTCTTCACTGCCTGCTGCACCTGCATGCCTACTTTCAATGACTGGTGTACCATGACACCCAGGTCTCGCTGCATCTCCCCTTTTCCTAATCGGCCACCATTTAGATAATAGTCTGCTTTCCTGTTTTTGCCACCAAAATGGATAACCTCACATTTATCAACATTATACTGCATCTGCCAAACATTTGCCCACTCACCCAGCCTATCCAAGTCACCTTGCAGTCTCCTAGCATCCTCCTCACAGCTAACACTGCCCCCAGCTTAGTGTCATCCGCAAACTTGGAGATATTGCCTTCAATTCCCTCATCCAGATCATTAATATATATTGTAAATAGCTGGGGTCCCAGCACTGAGCCTTGCGGTACCCCACTAGTCACTGCCCGCCATTGTGAAAAGGACCCGTTTACTCCTACTCTTTGCTTCCTGTTTACCAGCCAGTTCTCTATCCACATCAATACTGAACCCCCAATGCCCTGTGCTTTAAGTTTGTATACTAATCTCTTATGTGGGACCTTGTCGAAAGCCTTCTGGAAGTCCAGATACACCACATCCACTGGTTCTCCCCTGTCCACGCTACTAGTTACATCCTCAAAAAATTCCATAAGATTCGTCAGACATGATTTACCTTTCGTAAATCCATGCTGACTTTGTCCAATGATTTCACCACTTTCCAAATGTGCTGCTATCCCATCTTTAATAACTGACTCTAGCAGTTTCCCCACTACCGATGTTAGATTAACTGGTCTGTAATTCCCCGTTTTCTCTCTCCCTCCCTTGACTATGTAAGTCAAAAATACTTTGAGCTAGTGAATAGGAAACTGGAGAGAATCTGAAATGTTTATCAAACCTGGTTGAATTTGAAATAACATTGGCGTGTTGGATTGGATTAACAGCTAGCCTGCAATTCTTTGGAGAATCATCAGTCAGTTGTACTGCATGTGTCATTCCGTTCTGCGTCTCCATATCCATGCATAGTCATGTTGAATAATGGAATTTTGACCACTCAACAAATGTATTTAAATATTGACCTTAATTTAATTTCAATATATATGTCATTAATTACGTTTTTTAATGGTTTAATGTTGAATCTGTATCTTTAATTTTTGTTTCAGTCATTTCAATCAATTTCAGATCACTTCATGATTTGTCACTGACCTGAATGTCATGGCCCACTCTACAGGGAACCCATAGAACAAGGCCAAAGTTATGGGAAGCCACATGGCCACAGATTTAAGGATCCATTGCGAGAGGAGACCACAGGAAGTAGGTCACATTGAGCATCATTTGGCACATTGCTTTGTGATATAATGTATCCAGAATGCTTTGATCCATGAAGCCCTAATTCCACAGAAAGCAGAATGACTTTAACTTTAACACCAGGAACTGGATATGCCACTGTTTTCATCGATATGAGAGATTACTTATGGTGTCTTTATTATACGTCCTTGGAAGGCTTAGGACGTTCGGCATATTCCCAACAATTCTCACCAAATTCTACAGTTGTGCCGTAGAAAGCATTTTATCAGGAAGCATCACAGTATGGTGTGGGAACAGCTCCATCCAAGACTGCAAGAAATTGCAGTGGATGCAGCCCAGACCATCACACAAACCAACCTCCTTCCATTGATTCCATTTAAACCTCACGCTGCCCCCAGCAAAGCCACTAGCATAATCAAGGGTGAATCTCACCCTGGTTACTCCCTCTTCTTCCCTCTCTCATCAGGCAAGAAGTGTGAAAACATATGCCTCCAGATTCTGGGACAGCTTCTTCCCAGCAGTTATCAGGCAACTATTACCTGACCTATAATCTACCTCATTGGAGACCACCAGACCGTGATCAGACTTTACTGGACTTAAACGTTACTCCCTTTACCATGTTTCAGAAATACAGTGGATAGCTCAATTGTAATCATGTATTGTCTTTCCACTAACTGGTTAGCACACAACAAAAGCATTTCACTGTACCTCGGAACATGTGGCAATAAAATAAACGTAACTAACTATAACACAAGCCAGAAAAAGAAAACCAATGGTTCAAAAGTTTAACTCAGTACAAATCATGAGAAGGGATCAAAAGCAAAACAGATATGAGCAATTCCTAGAATGGCCTCTGGGAGAAAAAGAAAGGCCCGGTCTTTTTTTTGGCTGGCTTCTAAAGGCTTGAGCTAAAGGCTAGCAAAAAAGATTAATCCTTTATGACTAATTGACCAATATCGGGTTAGATAAAGAACTGGTTAAATGTAGCATTAGTAATTTTATCTCACCTTATTTGGGATGAACTAAGAAATATATTTTCTATTATTTCCTTCTTATTACAGAATTAATGGTAAAAAGGCTGAAAATCCATTGGGCATAATCATCATGATATGGATGGCTAACTGAAAGTCAACGTGCTATCAATCCGAATGATTTCACACACAATGGAAGGTGGGTACAGCTATTACATTCGAGATCACATTAGTTAAACTGCAATTGTGAAGGAACAGACTGAGTGGTAACTTATTATTTTCCAGCTATATCATTGCCACAATCAGAGAGATTATATTTAGAATACATTTGTAATGTAAAAATGATATACTGAAATGTACAAAGCGAATGACAGTAGTTTATTATACTATCAATCGCTCTACTTCCAATCAGCAAAGTTTAAATATATCCTTTCAAAATGTTGAGCTCTGCTGACATATTGGTAACAATTTACTACAAAACCTGCTAAATTGGTATAATTAATAAGATTATTCAGATACGGTTTACCTTCGTCAGTAAAAAGATTGGTCATCAGCACATTATAGGGCATTGTTCTTTATTTTCAGATAGCATACATTCATTTGCAAATTTTATATTATACGATTAAATTATTTTCATATAAACATGCCACATCGCTGTCTGTGCTTTTTACATGGTTAATGCATAATTCTGGACAAGATATTCATTTTCAAATTAGATTATACATTGTGTAGTTCATTCACTAATAAATGAAACAAATCACACTCACAAAAATGAAAAGGAATTTTGAATTCAATTTACCTCAACCTACTTAAGTCACAGTGCACTCCTGCCTTCGTATTATAATATTAAAATTAACTCCAAACCATGCATGTTTCTTTCCATCCATATTGCTTTTCTGATACCTTACAAATGCACTGCAGCAAACAAAGTCAGCACTGATAAATTAAAGATAGTGCTTGGTTTGTTGAAAGATGCAATAATATTTCAAAGAATCAGGAGCAAGAATTTGCTGACTACACATAAACCTGGCAACCACCAAGCTTCTTGTATTAGTTATTTAAATCCAAATTAAATTTATATGGATTATTAAATTCTAACTGGTTAGGTGTGTTGTACTAAAATCTGTCATGTTAAAAGATATATTTAATTAACACACAAAAGAAAACATGGCGAGCAGGTAAAGTGGAGTCCAAAGTATCACAAGATATCAAGAAAGTAAGAAAGACTTACAAATCAGGCCAACATACTTAGATGGGAATGCATTTTTTCAATAAGTGAATTTGGGAATTTGAAGCTGAGACAAAGACAAAAATAAAATCCACCAAAATGTTAGCCTTCTTCAATAAAGAAAGCCATACTCAGTGCAATCTAAAGTGAGGTGCGCAGGAAAGAGTGTCCATGTATCATAAATCTGTGATTAGTCACGTGAATTAGATGAAACAACTACTATTTCATGTTAAAATATTTCACAATTGGCTCACTGTCCTTGCCTCATTTTCCTACCACTCGTCTACACTCAGGGTAACTTACAGTAGTCAACTACCCTCAAAATACACAGCTTTGGAGATGTGAGAAACCACTATGCCCAGACGAAGCCAACAAGACCTCAGGAAGAATTTATAAACTCTACTCAGACAGCACCAAGTCAGGGTTGAACAGGTGATTGGAGCTGAGAATTCGTCACATGCACTTGAAGGTGCAGTGAAATGATGGAAGCAATTAAATAAATCTGCCGAACTTATGACATATGTAAGGTGTTTAAAATAACAATATCTGAACCTCTAAAAATTCTACCACATTTGATCAGGCAAAAGAAATGCTCATCTTTTAAGCTAAATAGTAGCTTGAATATCTGTAAATGTAATACCCATGTTTATTTAAATGGGACATGTTCAAATATATTGGTAACTACAGTTTCATAATGCACAAGAATTTTACTCCCAAAACTTTCTAAATGTTCAAAGGTAGACAAAAGTGCTGGAGAAATTCAGCGGGTGAGGCAGCATCTATGGAGCGAAGGAAATAGGCAATGTTTCGTGCCGAAACCCTTCTTCAGACTGATGTGAGTGTGTGTGTGTGGGGGGGGGGGGGAAGAAGAAAGGAAGAGGAGGAGCCAGTGGGCTGAGGGAAAGCTGAGAAGGGGTGGAGAAAGTAAGGACTACCTGAAATTAGAGAGGTCAATGTTCATACCAATGGCATGCAAACTGCCCAAGCGAAATATGAGGTGCTGCTCCTCCAATATACGGTGGTCCTCACTCTGGCCATGGAGGAGGCCGAGGACAAAAAGGTCGGGTTCGGAATGGGAGGGGAGTTGAAATGCTGAGCCACCGGGAGATCAGGTTGGTTATTGCGAACCGAGCGGAGGTGTTCGGCGAAGCGATCACCAAACCTACACTTGGTCTCACCGATGCAGAGCAGCTGACATCTAGAGCAGCGGATGCAATAGATGAGGTTGGAGGAGGTGCAGGTGAACCTCTGCCGCACCTGGAAATTCTGATTGGGTCCTTGAATGGAGTCAAGGGGGGAAGTAAAGTGACAAGTGTAGCATTTCTTGCGGTTGCAAGGGAAAGTGCCCAGATGGGGAGTGAGAGTAGAGTCACGGGGTATAGAAGAGACGCTGGTGAGAGCCTCATCTATGGAAGAGGCTCAATAGTTAAATTGTGTTAATAGAATCTATTAATAATCTCTGATTGGTTAGATCCTAAACAAAATACATTTTGCATCCAAATGAAACAAAGTTTTGTTTTATTTAAAACTATTGCTGCAAAACATTTCTATATTCTGCATTGTTTCTTTCCAATCAACATTGTTTGCTCTGATTAACTTAAAACAATTAGTTTTTGAAAATAATTTCAATACTTCAATCTTGAATGAGCATACTCTATTGTGATGTTATTGTATACCACCAGTGTAAAATGCACAAACAGCCCACACAAATCAACCACTGATCCAACAAATAGATGATCTGAGAAACAGCCATAAGCAAGGGTCAAAAACCCAGTGGAAGCATGAAGCTAACTATTTGCCTCTGCCATAATTCTGCCATGGTAATTCAAATCTCACTGTACCAATTGGTGCATCATACCTATATTATTATAACTCTGATCTTGGATGTTTACTTGTGGGTTTGCTTGCTTGCTTGCTTGCACTTTTTCTTTGATTCACATCTCCTCGAAAACCTGACGTGGTAATGGTGAAATTTGTACATATTCCCGTAGAGATTTACCTCATGATTTCAGAAGAAGAGAGAGGGGGGTGAGAGAGGGGAGGGGGAGAGAAGTTGGGGGGGGAGGGAGAGGAGGTGGAGTGGGAGGGGAGGAGAGGGGGTAGCAGAAGGGGGAGGAGGGGGGAGATGGTGAAGGGGAGATTAAGAGGGGGGAGAGGGGGAGGATAGGGGGTAAGAGAGTGGGGAGGAGAGGAGGGGGGATGAGAGAAGAGGGGGCTCTTCCTCCCTGCCCCCCCCCCCACTCTGCCTCCCTCCCTCTCTACCCCCCCCCCCCTTTCCTCTTGGCCCCCTCCCTTCCTCTCTGACCCCCTCCCTCCCTGCCCCCCGTTCCTCTCTAAACCCCCCCCCCTCCCTCTCTAGGGGGTGGTGAATATTGGGACCTATGGGTGAGTGGTGGAGTATTGCATTCGGGAACCAGCCCTCCCCTATGATGCCGCCTCCCCCACCCCTCAATCTCTACCCCCCCTCCCTCTCCCTCTCCCTCTCTACCCCCCTCCCCTCCCTCTCTCCAACCCTCCCCCCCCCCCCCCCCCTCCCGCCGTGCCTGTGTAGTTGGGGGTTATGCGTGAGTTGATAGGGCGGGGGATGGGGTAAAAGGAGCGAATGAATAATAGAAACATAGAAACATAGAAAATAGGTGCAGGAGGAGGCCATTCGGCCCTTCGAGCCAGCACCACCATTCATTGTGATCATGGCTGATCATCCCCAGTCAGTTCCTGCCTTCTCTCCATATCCCTTGACTCCACTATGCCCTAGAGCTAAATCTAACTCTCTCTTAAATGCATCCAGTGACTTGGCCTCCACTGCCCTCTGTGGCAGGGAATTCCATAAATTCACAACTCTCTGGGTGAAAAAGTTTTTTCTCACCTCAGTCTTAAATGACCTCCCCTTTATTCTAAGACTGTGGCTAATATTAATATAATTTCAAAGGGGGGGTTAGTGTGTGTGGGGGGTAGTTAGTGTGTATGTGTACGACGCTGAATGCCAACCCCCCCCCCCCCCCCCCCCCGCCAGAACCGTGCGTTTCAGCGGACGGGACCCAACGGGTCCCCCTTGGTCTAGTGTGACAATAAATGTCTCTTGAACTCTCTAATTAAGTATTCCAAAAGCGTGGTCTGACAATGGCAAATAGGTAAACCTTAAAAACAGCATGACAGTAAACTAATATTCCTGCCCTGTGTGCAGTAATGAGAATTGATTAGCAATACTCACTTTGGGCACAGGTAAGGAATATTTTACAACATTTTAGACAGTAGCCTCAATTTTGCATTGATCCAAAAGCCATCATAGAAAAGCAAAAATATAATATAATTTAATGACGTATTTTGATTCAGTTTAAATATGAGGCAGATCCAAGTGAAACAGAAATTCCAAAATCAATTACAAACTATAAATTTTAAATTATAAACCATTTAATTCCAAACTGACAGTAAAAAAATAAAGATTCTGCATTTTTGCCTCCAGCTGGCATGCCACAGTTTTGAGTGGTTATTGTTTCAGAAGGAAATTGAGAAAATTCTGGCTTAAGTAGGTTTTCTACTTCTCAGCAAAATCTTTATAAATTGTTTATCAACTATGCAGCAAATATTTTAACAAATATCTTAACTGAAGAAGCACATTTCCAAAAAGCAATATGTTTTTTATCAGTTAATAAAGACTTACTATTTTGCTCGAACAATTAGAAAATAAAGTTTAGATGTTTCTCATTGCAGTAAATGAAACGCAGAGACCGCTCCCTCCATAAATCCCTGGTCAATTCGTCCCTTCCCACCCAATCCACCTCCACTCCTGACACTTTCCCTTGCAACCGCTGGAAATGCTACACTTGTCGCTTTACCGCCCCACTTGACTCCATTTAAGGACCCAAGCAGTCTTTCCAGGTGCAGCAGAGGTTCACCTGCACCTCCACCAACCTCATCTATTGCATCCGCTGCTCTAGGTGTCTGCTGCTCTACATCGGTAAGACCAAGCGTAGGCTTGGCGATCGCTTCGCCCAACATCTCCGCTCGGTTCGCAATAACCAACCTGATCTCCCGGTGGCTAATCATTTCAACTCCCATTCCGAATTTGACCTTTCTGTCCTGGGCCTCCTCCATGGCCAGAGTGAGGCCCACCGTAAATTGGAGGAGCAGCACCTCATATTTCGCTTGGGCAGTTTACACCCCAGAGGTATGAACTGACCTCTAATTTCAGGTAGTCCTTGCTTTCTCCTCCCCTTCCTAGCTCTCCCTCAGCCCACTGTCTCTGCATCTTCCTTTCTTCTTCCTGCCCACCCCCCACCCTCACATCAGTCTGAAGAAGGGTCTTGACCCGAACCTGGCCTATTTCCTTCGCTCCATAGATGTCACCCACTCAGTTTCTACAGAATTTTGTCTAACCAAGATTTAAGAATCATTTTGATTACCCCAAGGCAGTAAATGCAGAGGAAAAAAATGATTTGCAGTAATAAAAGCACCATGTTGTCCGATGTACACCAACTCTTCATTATCAATTTAATAATGGTAGAGTTATTTTAAAAATTACATTATCAGGCAGCAGCTTTATTCATGAAAAATTATTATTATTATTATTATTATTATTATGATTTAGACAGAAACCATGGATTGCACTTTAGCAAAAGCAAGAAGCAGACCATTTAAACTTATATCTAACTGTGAAACAGCACTAATGTGTTGTTCTATATATGACTATCTTTAAAAGGATCTTACCGATTTTGCAGTTGCAGATATATACTGAACAACCATTTCTCTCTTCGTTGTCAGATCTTTCCCTCTGAGTGGAACTTTACGATCCTCATTCAGATTCATGTCTTCCTGTTGATAAAATGAAGGGAGGTATTAATTAAATGCAATGTTCATTTAAAATGTATACTAATAGAAGCCTGTATCATTATCAAAACAAGGGCAACCAATGCAGTAATTATGAATATAATTGTAAATATAAATTTCAACTTGAAAATTGAGAATTACATTGTCCACCCAAATTAAATGTACTAAATATATGCTGAAGCAAACACCAAAAGAAAGTCTCATCAAATTTGTGCATAATCAATAGTTTCATATCAGCCTCAACTTCAATGCAGACATTACTCACTATGGACTACAGCAACACTGGCTGAACTGGTACAGCTTTGAATTTTTCTTTGTAGAGTTGAAACATAGTTCAGCAATCCCAAGATGTCATGCTGTAGTGATGGCCAAGGTTTCAAAGGTCAAGATTGACTTTTGGAAACAGATATGTCATCTAGCCAGAGGGAGCACCGTTATGGGAAGCACCTCTGCTCCTTCTCATGCACAATGCCAAAATGGTAATTATTTTATGGACCTTGTTTCATCACCTCCCTTCAACTACTACGTGCATAGCTACCCATGTGCAAATCTAATTCAATTTACAAATTCGCAGTCGACACCACCATTGTGCGCCGAGTATGTCTGTCTGTCTATCTATACTTAACTAAAACTCCCATCTTGTCCTCTTCCATTTGGACAACGAAATGCAAAGGGCCCCACTTAGTATAGTATCAAATAAAAATGAGTCGGAGTACAGGAAGGAGATTGAGAACCTCAAATCCTGGTGTCGAGACCAAATACCAGGACATCCGAGATGTCCTCATCCTTTAAGTAACAGGAGTTCCTTTCTTCCATCACAGATGAGGCCTTCACACAGGTCTCCTTGGTATCTCGAAGCTCGCCTCTTGCTCCCTCTTCCCACAATCATAACGGGGAAGAGATACCTAGTCCTCACCTTACTGAACTGAGTGTGGTTTTACTGACCTTGAGTGCCCTTAATGTGGTTTGAAAATGAAAATGTGGATGGTTTGAAGTAAAAGCACCGCAAATGGTTGGTGGGGGTTTGGGTTGAAGTACAAGCATTGCAAATGGTTGGTGGGGGTTTGGGTTGAAGTGAAAGCCCTGCAAATGATTGGTGGGGGTTTGGGTTGAAGTAAAAGCACCGTATTTATTTGTGTGTTTCACATCTCCTCGAAAACTCGACGTGCTAATTGTGAAATGTTTACATATTCCGGTAGATTTACCTCATGATGTGAAAAATCCCCTCATCTGAACATTTGATTCATTATTTCCCCAAGTTTTTTTACAAAACTTGTTCACCAATCTGAGATATTTTTTAAATCTAACGAGCTGATGACATCACAATATCTCCTCTCGCGTCATCCACCGGCCTGATGTCTGAAGGGCTCTGCCCCGCCCAAGGCACAGCCACCAAACACTTTAACTATCCCTTCCATTTCCATACCAACCTTTCTGTCCTGGACCTCCTCCACTGTCAGTGAGGTCCAATGCAAATTGGTGGAACAGCACCTCATATTTCGCTTGCGAACCTTACATCCCAGCGGTACGAACATTGATTTCACTAACTTCAAATAACTCTTTCTCTGTCCCTCCCTGACCCTAGTTCTCTGACTAGTTTCATAGAACCATAGAAAATAGGTGCAGGAGTAGGTCATTCGGCCCTTCGAGCCTGCACCGCCATTCAATATGATCATCATCATCCAAATCAGTATCCCATCCCTGCCTTCTCTCCATACCCCCTGATCCCTTTAGCCACAAGGGCCACATTTAACTCCCTCTTAAATATAGCCAATGAACTGGCCTCAACTACCTTCTGTGGCAGAGAATTCCACAGATTCATCACTCTCTGTGTAAAAAATTATTTTCTCATCTCGGTCCTAAAAGACTTCCCTCTTATCCTTAAACTGTGACCCCTAGTTCTAGATTTCCCCAACATCGGGAATAATCTTCCTGCATCTAGCCTGTCCAACCCCTTAAGAATTTTGTAAGTTTCTATAAGATCCCCCCTCAATCTTCTAAATTCTAGCATGTACAAGCTGAGTCTATCCAGTCTTTCTTCATATGAAAGTCCTGCCATCCCAGAAATCAGTCTGGTGAACCTTCTCTGTACTCCCTCGATGGAAAGAATGTCTTTCCTCAGATTAGGAGACCAAAACTGTACGCAATACTCCAGGTGTGGTCTCACCAAGACCCTGTACAACTGCAGTAGAACCTCCCTGCTCTTTATACTCAAATCCTTGGTTTCATTGGCATCCTGATTAATTTTATTGTTTGTATGCGTCATTATCACCTTCCCCACAATGAACTATTCTAAATTTTCCCTGATCATCTGCTTTGATCTGTTGGTCGCTGTCACTCATGTCCCTCTCACCTTACACTCAGTCTGAAGCAAAGATCTTAGAGCAGAGCAAGATGGGCTACTCCTGCGAAATACAATGGGCTGACGTGTAGTACGCTATGGAGGGGATCCTGGGCATTTTTCCCTGCCCATTTTAGTAACCGGAGCCTACCTGACCCGACCCGACTCGCAGTGTAATCAATGTTGCGAGGCAACAGATTGTGTGTGTGATTATAGGGTTAGATTCATAATTCTGTCAGTTCATACTTGTCAAGAATAAAATTTGACTGGTAATTGTCTTTTTTAATGTTTTTTTAAATCATTTCTTTTTAAATGGCTCACAAGCAGTGTTTGAGTTGATTTTGTGGTAACCGGAACCGACCCGACTCGCAGGATAATTGACATTGCGGGGGAAGTTTTTGTGCGTGATATAGGGTTAGATTCATAATTCTGTTAGTTCATAATTCTGTTAATTCTTGTTAAAGAATAAAATGTTTATAAACACACATACATGAATGTGATATAAATATATATAATCATATAACACACACAATTATATTTCTTCTGATCCAATGATGAACTTTATTTCAGACTAGACAAGGGACATTAAATAAGAAACATTGTAAACCTCCCCGCAACTTCACACACATTAGGCCTTATCCCCCTCCCGGCAACTTCACACACATTAGGCCTTATCCCCCCCGGCACTCCCTCGCCTGCCCCCACACTACAATGTCTCCCCCCCTCCAGATGCCCCTCCCCCGCTGCCCCGGGCCGCGCACCCCCTCTCCACTCTGCCCCAGGCCGCTCACTCCCTCTCCCCGCTGCCCTGGGCCACGCACTCCTTCTCCCCCAGGCCCCACACTCCCTCTCCCTCTCCCTCTCCCCGGGCCGCACACTCCCTCTCCCCGGGCCGCTCACTCCCTCTCCCTCTCCCCGGGCCGCTCACTCCCTCTCCCTCTCCCCGGGCCGCTCACTCCCTCCCTCTCCCTCTCCCCGGGCCGCTCACTCCCGCTCACTCCCTCTCCTCGGGCCCCTCACTCCCTCTCCCTGGGCCGCACACTCCCTCTCCCCGGGCCGCTCACTCCCTCTCCCCGCTGCGGAAACAAAGATCCGATCTTTGGCCGGAAGCAAGATGGCGGGAACTGGTTGATAAAATGAGTCCTATAATCACCCATGAATCCTCCCATGAGCGTACTACACGTTTGCGTGAGAGTAACCCATCTTGCTCTGCTATAAGATCTTTGGTCTGAAGAAGGTTCTCGACCTAAAACGTCTCCCATTCCTTCTCTCCAGAGATGCTGCCTGTCCCGCTGAGTTTCTCTCTTGCCTTTTGTGACAACCTTTTTCTCAATGTCAGCAAGACAAAGGAGATAGTGGTCAACTTCAGGAAGTTCACATACCCCAGTTTGTATTGACTGCGCCGAATTATCAACTAAACCTTATGTTGAACAGTGAATACCAAAATTTCCCACAATAGGCCATTATATAAAAATTACACAGGATTTCTGTTTTTATAAGTGGATATTCTCACCTTTTCTTTCTAAACTCTGCGAAGCAGATCCTCGCATCTTTAGGAATCATAATTTTTCAATCCGTGTCTCCCTAACTATTCACTTAAAATAAACTCCCACATTCTATAACTTCCTCAATTGCAAGGGGTTCTTGGTTCCCCAGTACCTCGGAAGGAGTGTGCCTTTCTTAGTGAATACAGAAACAAAGTACTTTTTTAATTCCTCCATCATTTGTTTAATCCAATTCTTAAATTCTCAGTGTTTAAGAAGGAACTGCAGATGCTGGAGAATCGAAGGTTACACAAAAAAGCTGGAGAAACTCAGCGGGTGCAGCAGCATCTATGGAGCGAAGGAAATAGGCAACGTTTCGGGCCAAAACCCTTCTTCAGACCCTTCTTAAATTCTCACATCTGCCCATAACAGATTCATGTTCTTATTGCTGGGCATAAGGATATGGACATTCTATGTGTCAAAACTTTATATTGAGTAAAAATTGTCTTGTTGTTACTTCTTTGAAAGTAGTGGGGCTGCTGCACAGCAGCTACTATATAGTCTTGTATGTAGAAGATCTTGCTCCAGTAGCCAGGTGGTCCAAGTGGATGGAGAACAGGTTCTGCTATGTGGATATTAACACACTCACACTTAGATGTCTAATTACAGGCACATATATATGAAGGCAGTTAGACTCAGGCAGTCTTGGCCACAATTGCTTCTTTGTATCCCGACACTCAGCCTCCCACTCAATTCTATTGGTCCTCATATGTTCTGACCTTCAATGTTCATTGTGGTTATTAATTTATTATGGTTATTGATTTATTATTTTTTTTGTTTATTATATATTATCTTTGTGTAATGTGTTAACACGCTTGTTATGCTAATGCAAGTAAGAATTTCACTGTTCCGTTGTCGGTACATATAGCATGTAAACATTTGACTCTTAAAAAGCCCCTTCAGTATCGGAGCTTATGTGGAGATTGTAATGTTTAATAGTGTGATGGTGGTTGAGAAAAAAATTTCTCCTGAACTTGAATATTAGTTTTCAGCTTCCTATACCTTCTGCCTGATGTCAGGGGTGAAATGAGAGTGTGGCCAAGGTAATGTGGGTCTCCAATGACACTGGCTGCCTTTTGGAGGCAGCAACTCCGGTAGATCCCTTCGATGGTGAGGAGGTCAGTACCTGTGATGAATTGTGCATCAATAACTCAACTTTACCTCAGCCTTGCAATGCGCAGCCTCCAGGTGTTTCGTAGATGTTGAAGGATTCATCATTTCTCAGGGAGAGCAACTCCTACGCTCGCCATAGCATATTATCCAAATAATTAATTACTTTATTTGGCAGAACTCTCAAAAATCAACCACTGCACTGGTATTTCAAGTGGTAATATAACCACAAGGTTACTTAACAAAATATTTAAATTGTGAAGTGTATCCAATAGAGGGTTTCTTGAAACAGTATGCGGATAGTAGTCCAATCCGAGAAGGGAATAAACCGGACCTTGTATTGACAAATAATCCTGGTCAGGAGACCAGTGCTTCAGTGGAAGAGCATTTTGGGGATAGTGATCACGTCCCCAACTTTTAAGATGGTTTTCAATAGGGAGAAGGCTGAACCTTGCAGGAAGTTGTTAAATTGGAGTAAAGCAAATCACAATGTGATTAGTGTTCAAGAAGGAACTGCAGATGCTGGAAGTTCGAAGGTACACAAAAATGCTGGAGAAACTCAGCGGGTGCAGCAGCATCTATGGAGCAAAGGAAATAGGCGACGTTTCGGGCCAAAACCCTTCTTCAGACTGATGGGGGGTGGGGGGGAGAAGGAAGGAAAAAGGGAGGAGGAAGAGCCCGAGGGCGGGGGGATGGGAGGAGACAGCTCGAGGGTTAAGGAAGGGGAGGAGACAGCAAGGGCTAGCAAAACTGGGAGAATTCAACGTTCATGCCATCCGGATGCAAGCAACCCAGGCGGAATATAAGGTGCTGTTCCTCCAATTTCCGGTGTTGCTCACTCTGGCAATGGAGGAGACCCAGGACAGAGAGGTCGGATTGGGAATGGGAGGGGGAGTTGAAGTGCTGAGCCATCGGGAATTCAAGTAGGTTATTGCGGACTGAGTGAAGGTGTTCGGCGAAACGACCGCCCAACCTCCACTTACTCTCACCGATGTAAATCAGCTGACATCTAGAGCAGCGGATGCAGTAGATGAGATTGGAGGAGATACAGGTGAACCCTTGTCGCACCTGGAACGACTGCTTGGGTCCTTGAATGGAGTCGAGGGGGGAGGTGAAGGGACAGGTGTTGCATTTCTTGCGGTTGCAACGGAAAGTGCCCGGGGAGGGGGTGGTACGGCAGGGAAGGGAAGAATTGACAAGGGAATTGCGGAGGGAGCGGTCTTTGCAGAAGGCAGACATAGAGGGAGATGGGAAGATGTGGCGAGTGGTGAGGTCACGTTGGAGGTGGCGGAAATGGCGGAGGATTATTTGTTGTATTTGCCGGCTGGTGGGGTGAAAGGCGAGGACTAGGGGGACTCTGTCCTTGTTGCGAGTGCGGGGATGGGGAAATAGAACAGTGTTGTGGGGTATGGATGAGACCCTGGTGCGAGCGTCATCTGTGGTGGTGGAGGGGAATCCCCGTTCCCTGAAGAACGAGGACATTTCCGATGCCCTGGTGTGGAATGTCTCATCCTGGGAGCAGATGCGGTGTAGGCGGAGGAATTGGGAGTAGGGGATGGAGTCTTTACAGGGGGCAGGGTGGGAAGACGTGTAGTCCAGGTAGCCATATGAGTCAGTTGGTTTGTAGTGTATGTCGGTCAGAAGTCAGTCCCCTGCGATGGAGATGGTGAGGTCAAGGAATGGTAGGGAAGTGTCGGAAATGGTCCAGGTGTATTGGAGTGCCGGATGGAAGTTGGTGGTGAAGTGGATGAAGTCAGTCAGTTGTGTGTGGGTGCAGGAGGTGGCCCCAAAGCAGTCGTCAATTTAACGGAGGTAGAAGTCGGGGATGGGGCCCTGGTACGTATTGAACAAGGATTGTTCAACGTACCCGACAAAGAGGCAGGCGTGGCTGGGGCCCATGCTTGTGTCCATAGCTACGCCTTGTGTTTGGAGGAAATGAGAGTCAAACGTAAAGTTGTTGAGCGTGAGGACCAACTCCGCTAGGCGGAGGAGGGTGTCAGTGGCTGGGTATAGGTTGCTCCTCTGGTCGAGGAAGAACCGGAGGGCTTTGAGGCCATCCTGGTGGGGGATGGAGGTGTAGAGTGACTGGACATCCATGGTGAAAATAAGGGGGTGAGGGCCTAGGGAGTGGAATGCGCGGAGGCGGCGGAGAGTGTCTGAGGTGTCTAGAACATAGGTGGGAAGGGATTTGACCAAGGGGGATAGTATGGAGTCAAGGTATGTGGAGATGAGTTTGGTGTGGCACGAACAAGCAGAGACAATGGGTCTGCCGGGAGAGCCGGGTTGGTGGATTTTGGAGAGAAGGTAAAAACGGGCCGTGCGGGGCTGGGGAACGATGAGGTTGGAAGCTTGGTCGGGCAGGGCGTGGGAATTGATGAAATTGGTGATGGTGCTAGATATGGTGGCCTGGTGCTCATCAGTGGGGTCAGTAGGAGGAGGTGTCCGAGAGTTGGCGCGTGGCCTCAGCTTTGTAGAGATCGACGCGCCAGACTACCACGGCACCTCCCTTGTTGGCTGGTTTGATAACCCAATCTGGGTTTAAGATATTGGAATCAGACAAAATGTTTGAGGAATACAAAGAAAGGAGGAAAGAACTCAAGCAGGTGATTAAAAAAGCCAAAAGGGACATGGAAATGGCTTTGGCAAGTCGGATTAAAGCAAACCCCAAACCTTTATATAACTACTAGAACAAATGCAGACCCGTTAGGTCTGCTCCCCCAACGCACCCATCCCCTATCCTTAGCTCCCACGGGATGTGTGGGGGGCAGAGAGGGAGCGGGGCAGAGAGGGAGCTGGAGGGGGGCAGAGAAGGAGGAGGTAGAGTTTGAGAGGTTGGAGGACTGTCGTCACAGGAGAGAGCTGGTTCCCAAACGCAATACTCCCTCATTCTCTGCTCCCGGCTGGCGGCTCCCGGCGAGTCCCAAGTACGTTGGGGAGTGGTCGGGGGGTGACATCACTTCCTGTGACATCACCCCCCAGCAAGAAGACAGCCATTTGTTTTCCTTTTTTTCAAATTTTTTAACATTTTCATTAATAACTCGGGAAATAAAGCATTAATTTTTTTAGATAAGCCGATTTGGAACTCCAGGGGGGAAATCTCTATGGGAATATGTAAAAATGTTACCATTAGCGCGTTGTTTTTTCGAGAAGGTGCGATTATACACAAACACACACACACAAATAAATAAATACACATACAAGATCAGACGTTTATGAGGTATATGATATTACAAACAAGAGGATAACCAGGGAAAAGACAGGGCCACTCAAAGATAAAAAAAAGGGAATGTGTTTGGAGTATGGAAATATAGACGATTTATGGAACAAAAACTTTGCATCGGTTTGCACCAAGGTGAAGGACATGTATAACATTGCATGAACCCTGACAGCATTGATGTACAGAGGAATCTTAAGCTCCATGTCCATAACTCACTGAAAGTCACAAGTGGTGACTTTGGTATGCTTGCTTTCGTAAATCAAGGCATAGAGTGTAAGAGTCAGGAAGTCATGATGCGGCTTTATAAGAGTTTAGTTAGGTCGTATTTGGAGCATTGTTCGCAGTTCTGGTTGCCCCATTAAAGAAAGGATGTGGACGCTTCAGAAAGGGTGCAGAGGTGGTATACTGGAAAGATGTTAGGCTTAGGGGGATATTAACTACTAGAAGAGGTTGAACAGTCTTGGTTTATTTTCTCTGGAATGTCAGAGGTTGTGGGGAGATCTCCCCAGCGTCTGCACAGATTGAGTAGACAGTCAGAATCTATTTCCCCAAGGATGAAAAAAATCAAATACTAAAAGGCAAAGCTTAAAGGTGAGAGGGTCAATGTTTAAAGGAGTTGTACAGGGCAAGTATTTTTGCACAGAGGGTGGTAAGTGCCTGGAATGTGCTGCCAGAGGTGGTTGTTGCAGCAGATATGTTAGTGGCGTTTAAGACTTTTGGATAGGCATATGGATATAGAGGGAAACATAGAAACATAGAAAATAGGTGCAGGAGTAGGCCATTCGGCCCTTCGAGCTTCAATATGATCATGGCTGATCATCCAACTCAGTATCCTGTTCCTGCCTTCTCTCCATACCCCCTGATCCCTTTAGCCACAAGGGCCACATCTAACTCCCTCTTAAATATAGCCAATGAACTGGCCTCAACTACCTTCTGCGGCAGAGAATTCCAGAGATTCACCACTCTGTGTGAAAAAAGTTTTCCTCATCTCGGTCCTAAAAGATTTCCCCCTTATCCTTAAACTATGACCCCTTGTTCTGGACTTCCCCAACATCGGGAACAATCTTCCTGCATCTAGCCTGTCCAACCCCTTAAGAATTTTGTAAGTTTCTATAAGATCCCCCCTCAATCTTCTAAATTCTAGCGAGTACAAACCGAGTCTATCCAGTCTTTCTTCATATGAAAGCCCTGACATCCCAGGAATCCGTCTGGTGAACCTTCTCTGTACTCCCTCTATGGCAAGAATGTCTTTCCTCAGATTAGGAGACCAAAACTGTACGCAATACTCCAGGTGTGGTCTCACCAAGACCCTGTACAATTGCAGTAGAACCTCCCTGCTCCTATACTCAAATCCTAGACCAAGTGGGATCCATTGGGTCCCGTCCCCTCAATGCACAGTTGCGAGGGGAGGGGGCAGCCTGTGGCATCACACACACACACACTCACCACCCACGATATTATATTAATATTATTCACTCACTCCTTTTACCCCATGCCCCGCCCTATCCACTCGCAGGTACGGCTAGAGAGGGAGGGGGATAGAGAGAGGGGGACAGAGGATACGGAGGCACAGGTAACATCCGCCGCCATGTTCTAAAACCCGAGCCGAAGCACGAGCGTACTTCGTGTTGAGCTGCTGAGCTGTGGGCAGGGCTGGGCTGTGGATGGCAGGCGAGTGCTGGTCCACAGCACAGCGAGTCGGGAGGCAACAAAAAAATGAGTCGGGGGGGGGGGGGGGGGGGGGGGGGGGGGGTTTAATCCAGAGCCCGAGGGGGGGGGGGGGGGGGGGGGGGGGGGGGGGGGCCCATTGTAACATCATCCAGCCCGTTATAGATTTAAAAAAGATGTTCGATTGTAAAGTGGGGGGGTTATCGTAACTCATCAGCTGCTTTAATCCAGAGCCCAGGAGGGAGCCATTGTAATGTCATCCAGCTCGTTAGATTTTTAAAAGATTGTAAAGTCAGGGGAGCGGCTGGGCCATGAGCAAAGGCATTGTGACGTCATCAGCTCGCTTCAGCAGTTAGCTTAAAAAATGTCAGATTGGTGAATAATTTCAGTAAAAAACTCGGGAAATAATGAATCAAATTTACAGATGAAGGGATTTTTGAATTCATGAGATAAATCTCGACCGGAATATTTTACCGTTATCGCGTCGGGTTTTCGAGGAGATGTGAATTGCATACGAAATTACACACAGAGTTTTATATTATACTAGACCAAGTGCGGACCCGTTGGGTCTGTTCCCCCAACGTGCGGTTGCGGGGAGGCGGGGGACAGCATGCAGCGTCACTCACACTAATCTCCCCCCCCCCGCATACGTTCTAACTACCCCCTTGATATTATATTAATATTATTAATTTGCTCCTTTTACCCCATAACGGCCCTATCTACTGACGCATAGCCCCCAACTCGCAGGCGCTTTTAGAGAGGGGGGGGGGGGGGGGGGGTAGAGAGTGAGGGCAGAAAGATAAGGGGCAGAGCCAGAGAGAGAGGGGCAGATACACAGAGAGTGGCAAGAGACAAAGGGAGAGGGGGTGGAGGGGAGGAGACAGAGGAGGTGGGAAGGGAGGGGGAAAGGGAGGGGGAGAGGTAGGGGGAAGGGAGGGGGAGAGGTGAGGGGGAAGGGAGGGCGGAGGGAGTGGGAGGGGGGGCGGGCGTGAGAGGGGGGAGGTGGTGAGAGGGGGCAGGGGTGACAGGGGGGTATGGATAGGAGGAGCAAAGGGGTGAGGGGGGAGAGAGGGGGGGAGAAGGTGGGGAGAAGGGGGTGGAGAAGGGGGGTGGAGAAGAGGGGGTGATTCACCCCGACTGCAGTGACAGACGTTTTATTTATTCCCGTCTCGGTGCTTGCGGAATGCACCCAAGCTCCCACGCACAAACCAGGCAGCATCTCTGGAGAGAAGGAATGGGTGACGTTTCGTGCCGAGAACATTCTTCAGAGTGCATCTGAAGGGTTTCAACCTGAAACGCCACCCATTCCTTCTCTCCAGAGATGCTGCCTGTTCAGCTGAGTTACTCCAGCATTTTGTGCCTATCTTTGGTGTGATAGTTGTCTCATTTCATCGGATCGTGTATTGCGCGCCCAGAAGAGACGCTGTACATGCCGCTTGCATCGATTCAAACAAGTGCGCTCAATTTGAAATCCCACATCTTTGCGACGGATGGATGGAATGGATGTAATCGCCAGCTGACACAAAGGCCGTTAGGACCGGGAAATAATGCCACCAGTTAATTAACCATGTTCCCGAATGTAAGAACGATTTATACATGTAATACAAGATATACATTTATTCATGGTTAATTAATTGGTATATCCAAGATTCAAGAGAGTTTATTGCCATGTGTCCCTGATAGGACAATGAAATTCTTGCTTTGCTTCCGCACAACAGAACATAGTAGGCATTGACTACAAAACAGATCAGTGTGTCCATATACCATTATATGGATATATACACACATGAATAAATAAACTGGTAAAATGCAAATAGCAGATAATGTTCTATTAATGTTCAGAGTTTTGTTTACTACTTTTTGTAGTCTTTTCAGCTCCAGGGCGCTCAAGTTTCCGAACCACGATGCAACCAGTCAGCATGCTCTCTACTGTGCACCTGTGGAGGTTAGAGAGAGTCCTCCTTGACATATCGACTCTCCGTAATCTTCTCAGGAAGTAGAGGCGCTGATGTGCTTTCTTTTTGATTGCATCGGTGTTCTCGGACCAGGAAAGATCTTCAGAGATATGCACTCCCAAGAATTTGAAGCTCTTGATCCTTTCCACCAGAGTGAAAGACAGAAAGAGAGAAAGAGAGAAAATTTGTCACAAACAAATTTCATTCATAAGTTCAGTGTCAATTATTAAAAAGGCCTTGTGCTTTGTGATGCTTTGTGATAACCAAAGAATTAGGACTTGATGCTGACTTCCAAGATATGTCAGAAATCACACACACACACACACACACACACACACACACACACACACGTGAACATGAACACACACACACACGATTAATAAAGTTCTATCGTATAGTATACTGTGTGTAGGAAGGAACTGCAGATGCTGGTTTAAACTCAAGATACACAAAAAAAGCTGGAGTAACTCAACAGGTCAGACAGAATATCTGGACAAAAGGAAAATATAACGTTTTGGGGTGGGTCTGAAAAAGGTTCCTGCACACCTTTGGAATGTGGAAGGAAACAAGAGCACCTGTCGAAACCCATGCGATCAAAGGGAAAAGGAGCAAACTCCATGCAGACTGCACCCATATTCAGGATCAATTGCAACTTTACAGCCATTGTATTGCCTCATAGTCTTGAACTGAATTAAAATATACAGTAACTGTAAAGGGGGACAGAGCGTGACTTAAGAGATTTAAGGCTGAAAATCGATAGTTTATTTTTTTTAGTAACCAAAGTTATCAACATTTAACTTTTTTTGTGTGTTGGAAAAGAAAATATAGTGGCACATCTGGTAGACTTGCTGCCTCACACGCCACAGATCTATGTTCGATCCTGTCCTCGGGCACTGCCTGTGTTGAATTTGCACATTCTCCCTGCAAGCGTGTGGATTTCCTCCAACATCCCAAAGACGCATTGGCTTTGTAGGTTAACTTGTATCTCTAAAATTGCCCCTTATATGTAAGGAGTGGGTGAGGAAAGTGAGATAACAGAACTTGTGTGAATGGGTGGTAGATTAAAAAAAGCTGGAGAAAATCAGTGGGTGAAGCAGCATCTATGGAGCGAAGGAATAGGCGACGTTTCGGGTCGAGACCCTTCTTCAGACTGATGTCGGGGGAGGGGGTGTGGGAAAAAGAAAGGAAGAGGCGGAGACAGTAGGCTATGGGAGAGCTGGGAAGAGAAGAGGAATGAGGGAGAAAGCAAGGACTACCTGAAATTGGAGAAGCCAATGTTCATACCGCTGGGGTGTCAACTGCCCAAGCAAAATATGAGGTGCTGGTCCTCCAATTTGCGGTAGGTCTCATGGAGGAGGCCCAGGACACAAAGGTCGGATTCGAAATGGGAGGGGGGAGTTGAAGTGCTGAGCCACGGGGAGATCAGGTTGATTATTGCGAAATGAGTGGTGTTGCGCGAAGCAATCGCCAAGCCAGCGCTTGGTCTCACCGAGGTTGATCATACACTGAATAATCCACCCACATTTTTGTTTGGAAGTGGAAAGAAATAATAGAAATTGCATTCATTGCAACGTGTAAAATGAGTTGAAATACTGTATTATAATTTTGCTGCATGTCATTGTGGTATATATCATGTGTTGATTGGTGAAAATGTTTAGTTTGTGACTTTATTTGAAGCAGAAATAATATGTGAATGCTTCATTGACCATAATTCAGACTGGTAACTATGCACTTCATCCGTGCACATTATCGCACGCATCATGCAAGCCGTCTTAAAAGACCACCTAAATCGTCATTTGGCAACATAAAGCTGCCTAGGTTGCCCGTCTGGCACAGAGAAAAAAAGTTAAGTGAGAGCTCTGATACAGGCATGGACTGCTTCATCTGCTGAGGAACTGCGCACGGAACTAAATATTGCACAATCAGCAAACAAGTCCACTTCTGACATCATGATGATAGAATGGCCACGTATGGGGCAAATGACGATTGGGCCTCAGGCAGGTTCCTGCATGACCTAAAGCAAGTTTTACAGTGACACCCTGGGCCAAGGATGATTGAACTCCCTTCCATTATGTAAGACATTGGAACATTTGCCATTGCAAATGATACCAGCGCCACCAACTTTAAGAACTCAAGTTCAGTCCAATTTCCATGGTCAAATATTTTACCTTCAATAAATGCGTCCTATTAAAAATGGCATTAAATATTAACGGCGAGATTCATCCAGTTGCCGGCAGTTGTTCCAATTAGAATCACCAGTTTTGCTGTTGAAACTAGGGAGACCAAATAATTAGTTACTTCATTCAGTCCAGAGGCAAAGCCCAGTCTTGTTGGGACTTCTCAGAATAACCGAGAATTGTCTCTCAATTTATGTATAATCTGAGAATGCACCACCTAAATCAGGACTGGAGAACAAAAAGGCATTTATGTTGTAATTACTCCACTGTAAGGCTCTTATTATTAATTATGCTTAAAAATGATGTTTAAAATGTCCAGAATTTAATTTATACATTTCACTTTAACAAAAAACATTAAACTTCTGTAAATGTCAGAGCCATTTAAATACAGAAGATCCATCGCTGATTACGACAGGGTTCTCTTTGTATTTTGTAGGTCGAAAATCGTGCTGCAAACCTTGTTTCCACACAGAAGAATTTCACCTTTAAAAGCCAATCAAGTCCCATACCAATAACTGGTAAATTTTGTCCAGGTATGTCAGATTCTCTTCACTGCAGGTGATTATCACAAGTGAATACCCCAGGTAAATGTAATTGTGAGATGTACACAGGCAACCATCTGACTGAGGCTGTTGTAGTTTGAGCAAATCAAAGTTAGCAGATTGCATTGTTTAAAATAATTGTCAATTATTTGCAGTGCTCCTTTCATGTAATGGCAGGCCAAAAAAAGGGAAAATGTCACACAGATATTGTTTTAGATTCCAGAGGCTTTATTTTCCAGCATTTATCAAACACAAATTAGACTGCTCGTGCTTCATGCGAAGGACAACAGAAAGATGACCATTACAAGACCATAATTTATAGTAAAATATTTTTGTGCCAATTTTTCAAGTAATATTTTGACACAATGCGTATTCAGGGCAACAGTTCAAGAAGTCACCGATATTTAAATGCATACATCTTGGGTGCGGTTTACAAATCTGAGCAGCAGTAATGATTTGAGTCTCAACATTTTGAGGTATATGACGTTAGGTGTACTGTCGTTAGTTTTGCAAACTTGATATCATTACCCTCCCCTCCCCCTGGAAAATACCAGATCACAAATTTTCAGCATTATGAGCCCTTCTATTTCACTTTCATTAAAAAACTTAATTTTACCCAACCTCACTGCTGAAAAAAATCTTCTAAGAATTCTAGACTTGGCTTTACCTTGCTGGCCTCTGTCAACACATTCACAACTCAGCTGCTGTCATTCTAAACTGTGCCAAGCCACTATTGATCAAAATCACTTTATTTTCCAAATACAAAGCATAGCTATGGACACGCACATGGGCCCCGAGCTGTGCCTGCCTCTTTGTAGGGTACGTCAAACAATCTTTGTTCGAGGCGTACCGTGGCCCTATCCCCGAACTCTACCTCCGCTACATCGACGACTGCATTGGTGCACCCTCCTGCATCCACACACAACTCACTGACTTCATCCATTTCACCATTAACTCCCAACCAACACTCAAATACACCTGTACCATTTCCGACATTTCCCTACCATTTCTTGACCTCACTACCTCCATCGCAGGTGATAGACTACTGACCGACATCCACTATAAATCCACTAATTCCCATGGGTATCTGGACTACACTTCTTCCCACTCTGCTTCCTGTAAGGACTCCATCCCCTACTCCCAATTCCTCAGTCTATGCCGCATCTGCATCCAGGATGATGTGTTCCACACCAGGGCATCGGAGATGTCCCCATTCTTCAGGGAACGCGAGTTCCTCTCTTCTACTATAGATGAGGCTCTCACCAGGGTCTTTTCTATACCCCGTGACTCTGCTCTCACTACCCATCCCCCACACACGTAACAAGAGCAGAGTCCCCTTTGTCCTCACCTTCCACCCTACTAGCCGTCACATACAACAAATAATCCTCAGACATTCTTGCCACCTCCAACGTGATCCCACCACTTGCCACATCTTCCCATCTCCTGCCCTGTCTGCTTTCCGCAGAAACCACTCCCTCTGTAACTCCCTGGTCAATTTGTCACTTCCCACCCAAACCACCCCCTCTCCGGGCACTTTCCCTTGCAACCGCAGGAAATGCTACACTTGTCACTTTACCTCCCCCTTTGACTCCATTCAAGAACCCAAGCAGTCTTTCCAGGTGCGGCAGAGGTTCACCTGCACCTCCTCCAACCTCATCCGCTGCTCTAGATGTCAGCTGCTTGCTCTAGATGTCAGCCGCTCTACATCTGTGAGACTAAGCGTAGGCTTGGTGATCGCTTCGCCCAACACCTCCACTCGGTTCGCAATAACCAACCTGATCTCCCGGTGGCTCAGCATTTCAACTCCCCCACCCACTCCGAATCTGACCTTTCTGTCCTAGGCCTCCACCATGGCCAGAGTGAGGATCACCATATATTGGAGGAGCAGCACCTCATATTTCGTTTGGGCAGTTTGCACCTCAGCGGTATGAACATAAGACTTTTCTATTTTCAAGTAGTCCCTACTTTCCCCTCTCCTTCTCAGCTCTCCCTCAGCCCATTGGCTCCACCTTTTCCTTTCTTCTTCCCGCCCCACCCCATCAGTCTGAAGAAGTGTTTCGACCCGAAACCTTGCCTATTTCCTTCGCTCCATAGATGCTGCCTCACCTGCTGAGTTTCTCCAGCATTTTTATCTACCTTCGATTTTCCAGCATCTGCAGTTCCTTCTTGAACTTATTTTCTCTTCTCATTGGTTATGACATTTCTGGCAAGGTCAGCATATAATGCCCACTTGCAATTAACCAAGACATTCCCTTGAACCATGATGGTCCTTGTTTTGAGTACATTCCCAAAGTACTTTAATTCAGGAGTGAAGTTCGCCCCCACATTTAATTGCTACACCATTTATGCACATTAAATTATTAAGCACCAAGCAATAATTATTTCTAAACTGTGCAATCTGACCATTTTTTCCTTACAGATACTCCAGAAACCAACTCTTTTGCCCACATAACCGCTTATGGAACTCAATATCAAATTTGGTTTAATACTCCTTAAGGGCCTGTCCCACTTACGCGACTTTTACGGCAACGGCCAGCACCCGTCATAAGTCGTTGCAGGTCGACGAAAATTTTCAACATGTTGAAAATTCAGCGGTGACCAGAAAGACACTGCAACTCTTTGGGCGACTGAGGAGACTAGTCACGACCATACAGGCGACACCCTGGCGACATGCCTGTATGGCGTGAGCAGTCGCCCAAAGAGTCGTACAAAGAGTCGTACCTTGTTCTGGTGGCTGCTGGATTTTCAACATGTTGACATTTTTCAGCGACCTGTAACGACCTTTGACGGGTGCCGGCAGTTGCTGAAAAAATCGCGTGACTACCTTTTGGAGAAAACTCAATCAATGCTACATAAATCAATAGATGCTACTTACATACTACACGTTATACACTCCTCAATCTGGATAAAAGTCTCATTACATACATTAACATTAATTTTCCAACAAGGAAAAAAAATCACGAAAAAGTTCCCATGATAAATCCATTTATTTCGAATCTCTGCAATTTGCAGTTTCAAGTTTGTTTCAAGTAAAATTTTATTGAAAATTTAAATATTTCACAACTGCAATTTTGCCAAAAGTTTCCCCATTCAATCTTACTGTACAGTTACTTAATGTTTCATATGTTCTTGCACTAAAACATAAAATGAGAGTCTTGAACTATACCTCATCTATTTCCTGCAAGTCTGCTTTCAGCTCCCCATCACAAGACAAGGACACAACTCGACTGGTCCTCACCTTCAACGCCAATCGCCTCCAGATTCAAGGGGTTAATCTTAATTTCCATCCTCAATGTGATTCCACTTGAGGGTACTTATACTAACCCTCCGATTTCAGCATTTCAAAGAGACTGTTCGCTTCCCAATTCACCTGGTGTGCTCTTTAATCTTCACTCACAGCTAGTCTTTCCACAGAACTGCCCCCATGCATCCGTACGAGATGCAACTTCATTTCTTCTCCTGCCCTCTTCCAGGGTCCCAAAGTCCTTCCAAGTGAAGTCGTGATTCACCTGCCCTTCTTCCAATCTAGTGTACTGCAATCAGTGCTCAATGTGGTCTCCTCCAGACTGGATAGTCAAATGCAGATCGCTTTTCTTGGCATCTGCAGTCAAAGAAGTCCTAATCATCCCGTTGCTCAATAGTGCAAATCTCTGTCCCACTCTTATTCATTAACTTCTGCATTGTACAACATCCAACCAAGTTTGAGGAACAGAAACATATCTTCCTTCAATGTACTTTGCAACCTTCCTGACTGGATACTGAATTAGCTCTTAACCTTGCTTTCTATATTGGCATCTGCAGTGGGCAATTCTACCATCTGCCATCCATCTGCAAAAACTGTCACACATTTCCTCTCTCCACGAGCATGGCCCGACACATCTACCATCCTATACAGCTCTGCATTTTCGAGCTTTTACTTTTTATGGTGGTCTGACCTCATTAATCTATAAATCAGATTATTCACAGCACATTCCAGGGAGCTCAGCAATGTTCAAATCATCCCTCCACAAACAATTTAGCCGCTCAAGACTAATTTTCACTCTCTTCCAGTTCTGAAAGGTAATTGACCTGAAAGTGTTAACTGTTTCCCTTCAAACAGATGGAAATGTTTGACTTTGTTTTTAGCATTATCTCTTTTCAATTAAAGGCTAATGGTGGTTATTGACATGTTTTCCCAGATTATAGAATAGGGTGTATTTAACAAAAGTAATACTTGAACATGCTGATGTGTCGGCATCACACTTTATTTGACAACACTGTCGAAATGCTGGTAATTAAACTCAAGAGTTAAGATGCTTCCCAATATAAGCGCTGCTGTTTGGATTTCCTGCATCAATGCAGATATTAGAACCTTTGAGATAGCAGGAACTGGTGGAATATTATCCAGATCAGTACTTTAGCCCCAGCTTTTACAGCATAGGCATAGTAATTTGAAAAAGGGAATGTTTATTTAAAAGTTTTTTTTAAAGCAAAGTCTGAAGTTAATTTTATTGTCACAAATATCTTATAGTGGAAAGCTTATGTTGCGTGCCAACCAGTCAGTGGAAAGGCCAATACAGGATTACAATCCAGCCATCCACAGTATACAGATACATGACAAAGGGAATAACATTTAGTTCAAGATAAAGTCCAGTAAAGTCTGATTAAAGATAATCCAAGGGTCTCCAATGAGATAGATAGCAGCTCAGGACCGCTTTCTAGTTATTGAAAGAGTGGTTCAGTTGCTTGATAACATAGAAAACATAGATAATAGGTGCAGGAGGAGGCCATTCGGTCCTTTGAGCCAGCACCGCCATTCATTGTGATCATGGCTGATCGTCCCCTATCAATAACCTGTGCCTGCCTTCTCCCCATTTCCCTTGACTCCACTAGCTCCTGGAGCTCTATCTATCTCTCTCCTAAATCCATGCAGTGACTTGGCTTTCACTGCACTCTGTGGCAGGGAATTCCATAAATTCACAACTCTTTGGGTGAAAAAGTTTTTTTTTCACCGCAGTCTTAAATGACCTCCCCTTTATTCTAAGACTGGGGCCCCTGGTTCTGGACTCGCCCAACATTGGGAACATTTTTCCGGCATCTAGCTTGTCCAGTCCTTTTATAATTTTATACGTTTCTATAAGATCCCCCTAATCCTTCTAAACTCCAGTGAATACAAGCCTAGTCTTTTCAATCTTTCCTCATATGACAGTCCCGCCATCCCAGAGATCAATCTCGTGAACCTACGCTGCACTGCCTCAATCACAAGGATGTCCTTCCTCAAATTAGGAGACCAAAACTGTACACAATACTCCAGATGTGGTCTCACCAGAGCCCTATACAACTGCAGAAGAACCTCTTTACTCCTATACTGAAATCCTCTTGTTATGAAGGCCAATATTCCATTAGCTTTCTTCACAGCCTGCTGTACCTGGAAGCCGACTTTCAGTGACCGGTGTACGTCCAGGTCTCGCTGCACCTCCCCCTTACCTAACCTAACCTCATTAAGATAATAATCAGCCACCAAATTGGATAATCTCACATTTATCTATATTATACTGCATCTGCCACGCATCTGCCCACTCACTCAACCTGTCCAGGTCACCCTGCAACCTCTTAACATCCTCTTCACAGTTCACTGCCACCCAGCTTTGTGTCATCTGCAAACTTGCTCGTGTTGCTCCTGATTCCCTCTTCCAAATCATTAATATATATGGTAAAGAGTTGCGGTCCCAACACCGAGCCTTGCGGCACTCCACTCGCCACTGCCTGCCATTCTGAAAAGGACCCGTTCACTCCTACTCTTTGCTTCCGGTCGGCCAACCATTTTTCTATCCATGTCAACACTCTACCCCCAATACCATGTGCTCTATTTTAGTCACCAGTCTCTCGTGCGGGACCTTATCAAAGGCTTTCTGAAAGTCTAGATACACTACATCCATTGGCACCCCTTCATCCATTTTACTTGTCAAATCCTCAAAAAATTCCAGAAGATTAGTCAAGTATGATTTCCCTTTCATAAATCCATGTTGACTTTGACTAATCCTTTTACTGTTATCCAAATGCCCCAGTATTACCTCTTTAATAATTGACTCCAGCATCTTTCCCACCACCGAAGTCAGGCTAACTGGTCAGTAATTCCCCGTATTCTCTCTCGCTCCTTTCTTGAAAAGTAGGATAACATTAGCTATCCTCCAATCCACAGGAACTGATCCTGAATCTATTGAACATTGGAAAATGATCACCAATGCGTCCACTATTTCTAGAGCCACCTCCCTGAGGACCTTGGGATGCAGACCATCAGGTCCAGGGGATTTATCATCCTTCAGACCCATTAGCCAACCCAATAATATTTCTCGCCTAATGAAAATTTCTTTCAGTTCCTCTACCCGCTTAGATCCTCTGTCCTCCGGTACATCTGGGAGATTGTTTGTGTCTTCCTTAGTGAAGACAGATCCGAAGTACCTATTCAACTCTTCTGCCATTTCCTTGTTGCCCATAATAATTTCACCCGTGTCTGCCTTCAAAGAACCCACATTTGACTTTGCTACTCTTTTTCCCTTAACATATCTAAAGCTTTTACTGTCCTTCTTTATATTCCTGGCCCTTCGTACTTCATCTTTTCAGCCCGTATTGCCCGTTTTGTTTCCTTCTGTTGTCCTATGAACATTTCCCAATCCTCTGGCTTCCAGCTACTCTTTGCTGTGTAATACATCTTTTCTTTTAGTTTTATTCTATCCCTAACTTCTCTTGTCAGCCACGGTTGCCTTAGAATCCTCCCCTTAGAATCTTTGTTCCTTTTTGGAATGAAATGACCCTGCGTCTTCCGTATTATGCCCAGAAATTTCTGCCATTGCTGTTCCACCGTCATTCCTGCTAGGATCCCTTTCCAATCTACCTTGGCCAGCTCCCCTCTCATGCCTTCATAGTCCCCTTTGTTCAACTGCATCACTGTCACTTCCGATTTAACCTTCTCCTTCTCAAATTGCAGATTAAAACTAATCATATTATGATCACTACCTCCAAGCGGTTCCTTACCTCGAGTTCTCTTATCATATCTGGTTCATTGGACAACACTAAATCCAGAATTGCCTTTTCTCTGGTCGGCTCCATTACAAGCTGCTCTAAGAATCCATCTCGGAGGCATTCTACAAACTTTCTTTCTTGGGGTCCTGAACCAACCTGATTTTCCCAGTCAACCTGCATATTGAAATCCCCCACCACCACAGTGGCATTACCTTTGTTACATGCCAGTTTTAACTCCTGCTGCAACTTACACCCTACATCCGAGCTACTATTTGGGGGTCTGTAGATAACACCAATTAGTGTCTTCTTGCCTTTACAATTCCTCAACTAACTCCACAGTGACTCTACCTCGTCAGTCCCTATGTCTTCCCTCGCAAGGGATTGAATTCCATCCCTCACCAGCAGAGCTACCCCTCCTCCTCTGCCGACCTGCCTGTCTTTTCTATAGGATGTATAACCCTGAATACCCGATCCTCCTGCAGCCACGTCTCAGTGATCCCCACAATGTCATATCTACCAACCTCTAACTGAGCCACAAAATACACAATACAATTTATTTGTCACTTGAACCTCATAGCGGCTCAAATGAAATGGTGTTTCTGCAGTCATACACACAAGAAAAAAAGACCCAAGACACAACACAATTTACACAGACATCCACCACAGCGCATCTCCTCCTCGCTGTGATGGAAGGCAAAAAAAAAACTTATCTCTCCCCTGCACTCCCCATTCCCCTCCCGATGTCAGAGTCAAAGCCCCCGGCAGGCGATGGCAATTGTCCCGCGGCCATTAACGCCGCGCCGGGTGATGCAAGGCCACGCTCCGGGTCTTGTTGTTGGAGCCTCCAGCGAGCGCTAGCAGAGTCCCGCAGCCGTTGAATCCACGCCGGGCGATGATGTAAGGCCCCGCTCCAGGTACTCCTCGACCCCACGACTCGGGCGGGAGAAGTCGCCGTTGCGGAAGCCCCGAAAAGCGGTCTCCCAGCAGGGACCCGCGGGCTCCCGATATTACTGTCTGCCAGACCTGTGGTTGGAGCCTCCGAATCTCCCAGGGTCGGGTCGCAGCAGCGCGCCACCACAGCTCCACCCGCTCCGGACTCGGCCAGCTCCATGATGGCGAGTAGCTCCGCAGCTCCGCGACTGGAGCCCCAGGTCGTTCCTGCTGGAGGCCGCTCCACGTTGCAGCCCCAACGACAACGGAGACCCAACAAGGAAAAGGTCAGGTTCTCCGTGCAGGGGAAAGATTTTAAAAGTTTCCCCCCCCCCCCCCCACACCCCCCACACATACACACCACATACACAAAAAAATAAATAAAAACTACATTCAAACGGGACAAAAAATAACAAAAAGACAGACGGACTGCAGAGGCCGCTGCGACGCGAGTCGCGCCACCCACTGGTTGAGCCTCAAGCTCATCTACTTTACTTCTTATACTTCGCGCATTCATATACAATACTTTTAATTCCTTACGGATCTCACCTTTCACATCGATCCCTATTACACTTGGCCATACTCTCCGATCCCTTTGTGAGCTTCCTTTCCCATTAATTCAGGAGTCACTAACCATCCCTTTACTCTCTTACCGTTTAACTACGTCCTCGACTATCCCATTTGACACCCCACCACCCTTATTCAGTTTAAAACCACCCGTGTAGCAGTGGCAAACCTGCCTGCCAGAATGCTGGTCCCCTGCCTGTTAAGATGCAATCCGTCCCTTTTGTACAGTTCCCCCTTACTCCAAAACAGATCCCAGTGATCTAAGAATCTAAATCCCTGCACCAGTTCCTGAGCCACACATTCAGGTCCCATATCTCCCTGTTCCTGCTCTCGCCAGCATGAGGAAATGGAAGCAAACCGGAGATAACCACCCTGGAGGTCCTGCTTTTCAGCATTTTCCGAACTCTCTAAAGTTACGCTGCAGAATATTCATCCCCTTCTTTCCGACATCATTTGTGCCAACATGCACTATTACTTCCGGCAGTTCACCTTCGCCCTTGAGGATTTTCTGCACTCTGTCCATTACATCCTGGATCCTGGCACAAGGAAGGCAGCAAATCATCCTCGAATCCCGTCTGTTCCTGCAGAAACCAACGTCCAGACCTCTCACAATGGAGTCTCCAACTACAATGGTGTTTCCTGACGTTGGCCTCATTGGTTTTGGCTCAACAGCTCTTTTTACTTCGCAAGTCAGTCCGCCGCTCAGTGTGATAGTCTTCCGTCCCGACCTTCTAAGTGGGTGAACCTTCCGACTGAGCTTCTAAGTGGGTGAACCTTTTCACAAGAGGTACAACACCCGGGGACATTTGCATTCCATGTTTCCCTCCCTTTCTCACCGTCACCCACCTTCTCTCTTCCAGTACCTTAGATGTAACAATCTTACTCTAGGACTTGTCAAGGAACGACTCAGTTTCTCGGACCAACCCGAGGTCATCAACTTGCTTCTCCTGTTCCCCAACACGGTTCTTCAGGAGCTGTACCTGGATGCACTTCTCACATTTGTAGCAGCCAGAGGCACCAGCAGTGTCCTTGACCTCCCACATACTGCAAGCATCACACTGAATCGGCTTGCTTGACATCTCCTTCTTTCGTCTCTCCCTCTCTAGCGTTCTGTGTAGCCTCCTCTCCTCAGCCTCCTCGCAGAAGACTCTCGAGCCAAAGACTACCACTTTACTCACAGGACACTTCCCTTACAAAGCCGCTCCCTCACTGCCGCTCCCTAAGAGCCGTCTTGCTTATAATGACTGATAAATTGCCTAATTTACCAATTTACAAACCAAATTCCTCAGTTTTCAACTGTTTTCCCCCTCTGACTCACTTCTAACTCTCCTCCCGCTCGGGCTAGAGCCAACCAGTGCTTTCTCCCGCTTCTCTTTGTTCCTGTTTCTTCAAAATCCATGGAAGCTCTGATAACAGCTCGGAAGAAACAGGAGGTGTGTGTGTTCACACTTCTGTACCTTTTGCCTGATGGGAGAGGAGAGAAGAGGGAGTCATCCAGTTGAGATTTGTGCTCGACTATGCTGGTGGCCATGCCAAGGCAGCGTGAAGTGTAAAGTGAGTCAATGGAAGGGAGGTTGGAATTTGAAGCCTTCAACCATCTCTACTTCAGCGCCATCGGTACCATTTCGCTTTCTGAACTTGATCAACATCTTCTGTCTTGCTGACATTGTGAGAAAGATTGTTGTCTTGACACCATTACACAAGGTTCTCAGTCTCCTCCTTATCGTCATTATTTAATATCCAGCCCACAACGAGGGTGTTGTCCATGAATTTGCAAATTGAATTAGATGTGCACTTGGCTGCACAGTCGTGGGCGTACAAGGTGTAAAGAAGGGGGCTGAGAACACATCCATGTGGAGCAACAGTGTTGAGGATTACAGTAGAGGATGATTTGTCCCCTATCCTCACTGAGTAGGGTCTGTTGGTCAGTAAGTCAAAGATCCAGTTGCAGAGATGAGTGCTGCCTCCAAGTTCCACAAGTTTGGTGATGAGCTTGGATGGGATAAAAATGGTGTTAAAAGCAGAGCTGTCGTAAATGAATAGAAGTCTGACATACGTGTCTCTCTTATCCACATGTTCCAGGGATGAGTGTAGGACCAGGGAGGTGGCATCAGCCGTGGACCTGTTGCGGCAGTAGGCAAACTGCAGTGGGTCAAGACTGCTTGGAAGATTGGATACATTCCAAACATAACCTCTCAAAGCACTTCATGATGATGGATGTCAAGGCCACTGAACAGCAGTCATTAAGGCATGTGATCTTGCTTTTCTTCAGCACCAGAATAATAGTGGTCTTCTTGAAGCAGGTGGGTACCTCAGTACTTAGGCAGAGATTAAAGATGTCCGTGAATACACCCACTGGTTGGGCCGTGCAGCTTCTAAGGATGCAGCCACGGACTCTGTCCGGGCTAGTGATGTTCCGTGGGTTCACCGTCAGGAAGGCCGATCTAACTTCTGCAACAGTGACCTTGGGAAGAGGCTCACTCGAGTCGCAAGGCACAGATGTCATTGCCTCGATGGCCATTTGCTCAAAGCAGGCATAGAAAGCATTAGGTTCATTAGGTAGGGCCGCACGATCACCAGTGATGTTGCCAGATTTCACTTTGCAGTCAGTTATAGTATTCAGACCTTGCCACATTCTCCGTGTGTCGTAATTATTGTACTGGGACTTAAGTTTGTCCCGGTATTGTCTCTTGGCATCCTTGGTAGCTTAGCGGAGATCATAGTAAGCTTTCTCGTACCACTCGGGATAGTTTGCCTCAAAAGCAGCGGACCTGGGCTTCAAGTGTGAATGTACCTCACGGTTCACCCATGGTTTCTGAACAGGGAACACTCAGATTGTCTTGGTCGACACGCACTCCTCTAAACACTTGCTGATGAAGTCAGTCATAGCATTGGTGTACTCATTCAAGTTGGCTGCAGAATCCCCAAATATGGACCAGTTCACTGACTAAAAGCAGTCGGACAGGATGTCATTCCACTGATTGCGTTGAACGATTCTCTGAACCAGATCCTGCTTCCGTTTTTGATTCCAGGCAGGGAGTAGAAGTACAGCTGGATGATCAGATTTCCCAAAATGTGATTGAAAGAATATCTGACCTCTCGGGACAAGAGACATGCTATAAGCACTTTAATTGTACGCCCATGAGATTGCCTTGATTGACGTCTCCTGCTAAAATGACCAGGGCTGCGGGATGTTTTGTCTCAAGGCTGTTGATAGTGGGCAGAGACATAAAAATATTTCAGGACTATAGAAAGACAGGAAGGCTCTTCCCTGTCTTAGGTGGGGTAAAACGTGTTGCTTCAAATCAGGGCTCAGTCTCAGGATACAAAGACATTCTGGCCTGTTGAAGAAAGATGTCTCCACCCATTGTAAACTTGTAGAATTCTCTCCCTCAAAAGGCTAGTGGCTAAATTGTTAAACATATTTGAGAATGATTCCAGACACAAAATGTATCAAAGCCTGTAGGAAGAGAGTTTCGGAATGTGGTTCGGAGAAAGAGGATCAGCCATGAACATAGTGAATGGTGGAGCAGATTAAAAGGCCGACTGGCCTACTCCTGCTTTTATGTTTTTTTGGTTCTGGACTCACATTGTTACGCAAAATCGTATACATATCGGAAAGAGGAGGAGATTATTTGGCTTCTAACCTTGCGTTTCAATATTTGCAACCTCAGAAATCCAAATTAGTTAGTTAGTTGGTCGTGGGGGGTTGGGAGTGGTGGTCGGGGGTGCAGTGGGGGGCGAGTTGCTGGTGCAGCACGGTGGGCTGGGCGGGCAGAGGGACCAGACGTCCCCAACTCTACTGCAGCTGGCGGGGACGTGGCCGGGTTATTGTCCCCATGTGTCCGCTGCCCGGAGCCACTCCACCCGGCCCCATGTGTGGGCGCTGCCGACCCACAGCCCGTGACAGTGTAGCCGCACAGGGGGAGGGTGAGAGGAGGGCGGCCTTGGCCGGACAGCGCTGACCCCGGGGGGAGAGCGAGGGCCGTCCCGAGGGATGCGCTCCTTTGGCCGCTTACACCTTGGTGCTCGGGTTCAGAACAAAGATAGAGCATTTGGTTCAGAGCGCTCAGTCACCCTTCACAATTATTAACAGCGCAAAAATTGACCATTTTGGCGGTTTTTAACAGATAAGAAAGTACACGTTTCGTGTGTTAAGTGTATGCCAGAGGCTGCCATGTCCTCCAGAAGGATTGAGCTGCTCCGTGCGTCACACCCTTTGACCCGATGACCTTACGTGCAACCCCCCTATACTGATACATTGGTCTTGCTTTGCTTATTTTAGAAACAGTTGCACTCCTTTGCTCGAGTACTGTATTTGCCAATATTTATTACCATTTAATCTTATTATTCATTATTGACCTCAGTGATATTTTAGCCAACAATTGAATTTGCAATGATATAGAACTTTACATTAAACATTTGTCTAAGTATTTTTATCTAATTTCCCCATGTAACAAATTAATTATACTCAATTTCATCATTCATATTCAGGAATAAAGTGAATGTTGCTTGTACAGGACTCTCATTTCCTGAAGGGGCTGTCCCACTGCGGCAACCTAATCCGCGAGTTCTGGCGAGTTTGCCATCGACTCATACTCGCAGCATGGTCGACACGAGGTCCTAGGAGGTCTTTGTAACTCTCCTTAATGCTCGAGAGTAGTCGCCGCGTACTCGAGGCCTCAGCTAGGTCATGGCGTAATTTTCAACGTAAAAAAAGATGGCCATGGCATTTAAATAAATAAATAAATACATAAATGAAAATAGATCGCTACTTTTTTTTCTCGTAGGTTTAGTCACAGTAGGTCGTAGTAGGTCAGCATGTTATTTGTAGGTAATCGAGGGTAGTCGAAGGTAATCGAAGGTAGTCGTATATAGTCTTCAACATAGTCGAAGGGAGGTCGAAGGAGTCTTCACTCTCCACTATTTGGTGTCCAATTTTCCCGAAGCTAGTCTTCAACATAGTCGAGGGAGGTCTTTTACATAGTCGAAGGACTCCATAGAAGGACTCAGCGGGTGAGGCAGCATCTATGGAGCGAAGGAGATAGGCGACATTTCGGGTCGAGAACCTTCTTTAGTTATATAGTTGGTTAGTGTCCAAGTTATTTCTTAGCTCCATCAGTGCAATTTTACATAGGCCAAAATCTCTCTTCATCAGGCCCACTACATATCCTTTAGACATTTTGTTGACCTTTTAAAAGTACACTTGAGAAAGTTTTCAACAATCACTGTGATCAAATCACTATAATGTTGAATGGATCTATGCACTCAGAACTATTCGTATTATAAATATGAGATGTTCATTTGAATGCGTCAAGTATTTAACTACAGTATTTATTGCCTTTCCCACCAATATATTTTTACCATTCCTAAACTTTGTCCCTCTTAACTCATTCCACTTAGTTTTGTTAAAGGCTGTGCTTTACAAACTTGACCACTTCAGATATAAATTTCCACTTATATCAGCTTCCTCTTTCCTACATTAAAGCTCTTCCACAGACAGACGCCACCTCTTCGATGTTAAGTTTTTTTTAATTTATGAGATATATGGACAAGGTCAGCATTCATTGCCCAAAGTGCACACATGCATAGCTAGACTTACTAGCACAGGAACTGCAGCCCACAACGTTTGCATCGATAATGGTGCAAAGTTAAACTGATCTCATCTGCCGAAACCTGATTCATGTGACTTTATTCCATGCACTTCCATGTAACTATCTACAGTGCCTCCATAATGTTTGGTACCAAGACCCATCATTTATTTATTTGCCTCTGTACTCCACAATTTGAGAATTGTAATAGAAAAAAATCACGTTAAAGTGCGCATTATCAGATTTTAATAAAGGCCATTTTTATACATTTTGGTTTCACCATGTAGAAATTAAAGCAGTGTTTATACATAGCCCCCCCCCCCCCCCCCCCCCCCCCTATTTTAGGGCACCATAATGTTTGGGACACAGCAATGTAATGACAATGAAAGTAGTCATGTTTAGAATTTTGTTGCATATCCTGTGACTGCAATGACTGCTTGAAGTCTGTGATTCAAGGACGTCACCAGTTGCTGAGGTGTCTTCTCTGATGGTTCTCTGCCAGGCCTGTATTGCAGCCAGCTTATGCTTGTTTTGGGGGCTAGTCCCCTTCAGTTTTCTCTTCAGCATATAAAAGGCATGCTGAAATGGGTTCATTGATGATTGACTTGGCCACTCAAGAATTGACCATTTTTTAGCTTTGAAAAACTATTTTGTTGCTTTAGCAGTAGGTTTGGAATCATTGTCTTGCTGTAGAATGAAATGCCGGCCAATGAGTTTTGGGGCATTTGTTTGAACTTGAGCAGATAGGTTGTGTCTATACACTTCAGAATCCATTATGCTATTACCATCAGCAGTTGTATCGTCAATGATGATAAGTGAGTCAGTACCTTCAGCAACCATACATGCCCAGGCCATAACATCCTCACCGCCGTGTTTCACAGATGAAGAGGAATGCTATGGATCTTGGGCAGTTCCTTCTCTCCTTCATACTTTGCTCTTGCCATCACTCTGATACAAGTTAATCTTCGTCTCATCTGTCCATAAGACATTTTTCCAGAACTGTGGTTGCTCTTTTAAGTACTTCTTGGCAAACTGTAACCTGGCCATCCTATTTTTACAGCTAACCAGTGGTTAGCATCTTGCAATGTAGTCTCTGTATTTCTGGTCATGAAGTCTTCTGTCCACAGTGGTCATTGACAAATCTAAACCCGACTCCTGAAGAGTGTTTCTGATCTGTCAGACAGGTGCTTGCAAATTTTTCTTTATTATAGAGAGAATTATTCTGTCATCAGCTGTCCTCCTCGGCCTGCCAGCCCCTTTGCGATTAGTAAGCTCAACAGTGCTCTCTTTCTTCTTAATGATGTTTCAAACAGTTGATTTTGTAAGTCTAAGGTTTGGTTGATGTCTCCAACAGTTTTATTTTTGTTTTGCAGTCTCATAATGGCTTCTGTTACTTTCATTGGCACAACTTTGGTCCTCATGTTATTAAACAGCAATAAGTTTCCAAAGGTGATGGAAAGACTGGAGGAAAGACTAGGTGCTGAGAGCTCTCTTATACCTACATTAAAGGGGGCAATTAAACACACCTGAGCAATCACAAATACCTGTAAAGCCATGTGCCCCAAACATTATGGTGCCCTAAAATGGGGGAACTATGTATAAACACAGCTGTAATTTCTACATGGTTAAACCAAAATCTATAAAAAATACCCTTTAATAAAATCTGACAATGAGCACTTTAACCACATGTGATTTTTTTTCTATTACAAATCTCAAATTGTAGAGTACAGAAGCAAATAAATAAATGATGGGTCGTTGTCCAAAACATTATGGCGGGCACTGTAAAATCTTCTTAAACACCATTTTCAAATCTGCTGCCAACACCACCTCTGCCAATGATTTCCAGGCTCCCACTACTCTTATAGGCCATTCTCACGGGGCGACTTGACGCAAGATGTAACCAGAGTGAAGTGGTCGTGGTCTAGCACGATATCACACGATATAACGGGGGGTAGATAAAGAGTTCCCACGGTACTCGACATTTCTGTTATTTGTGCGAGTGTCTTGTCCGTCTCCCGAGCTTTCACGTTAAATCTTGAATGAACATTGTGAACTGTGAAGTGTCACGTGGCACAAATGATGTCACTTTTTTTTTCACACACTATAAATATCCTCCCTTGGTTGAATTGGCTCATTTGGAGACATGCCTGTACTAATGCCGTGACTTTACTGCAGGAAGATGCCACATTACTTAGACGATGTTAGTTGCATCCAAGTTTAAATTTCCAACGTGTGTTTCAGAAGTACCACAGATCCCCACCTTTATAAATTTCTATCTGGCAGTGTTTTCTGTCTCAGGAATTTCAGCCCTTTGTCTATATTTGATGACAGTAACTACAGACAAAGGGTTGAAATTCCTGAGACAGAAAACACTGCCAGATAGAAATTTATAAAGGTGGGGATCTGTGGTACTTGCAAAGAGTCAGCGCAGAATCCTTGATAATCAAAAACTGTCTAAATCAGCAAGTTAGACTCAAAATGCTGGAGTAACGGGCCAAGCAGCATCTCTGGAGAAAAGGAATAGATTCCATTTTTGGTCGGGACCCTTCTTCGGGATGATTGTAGGGGGGAACTGGAAGCAAGAAAAGACCGGGACAAATCAGGGCCAACAACAGATGACCTCAGCAGGGTATTTTGAAGAGGGGTCCCGACCCGAAATGTCGCCTAACGCTTCCCTCCAGAGATGCTGCCTGACCCACTGAGTCACTCCAGCACTTTATGTCTATATTTGGTTCCCTGATAGGTCAATTGTTGGCTAGGGATAGTGTGATCCCAAGAGGGGACCATCGTTGCAAACCTTGTCCTGGTTAACCGACATTTACTGCATGGGGGAGGGGGGGGGGGGGGGGGGGGGGGAGGGGGTGGGGGGGGGGAGAGAGTGTAAGTTACCTAAAATCAAATAATTCAATGTTCATAGTGAACACAGATACAAAATGTTGGAGTAACTCAATGGGTCAGGCAACATATCTGGAGAAAATGAACAGGTGGCGTTTGTGTCTACCTTTGGTAAAAACCAGCGTCCGCAGTTCCTTCCTGCACAATGGATCTCAGTGTCAGTCTCTGACTCCCATTCGGCCCACAGCCCGCCCAGCGATGACTAAGCCATGTCACAGGGGGATGGTGTGAAGGCGGAGTTAGACAGAGCTTGATTAATGTTACGGTTGGGGAATGGGCCACAATATGGCCAGGGAAACGCTGTTATTCGTGACGCCCCCTCCGTCCTTTCCCAGCTGTTCTCAATCGCACCCCTGGCCACACAAAAATTTATACTTTAAGAAGGAATACACGGAACATTTAAACTCAGAACGCTTCTAACAGAGTGAGCCACGTGAGCACTTTGATCATTCTCCCTGTATTTGCATTTGACAAAATAGTCGGAAAAAAATGTTTAAAAGTGTTCATACCTTTTGCTATGCCTAATTGGCCCTTACCTCTGCGAAAAAAGTCTGATATTGGTAGGTGAAATGTCACCAACAATAATTGATTCTATTATTAATTGACTAATAATTGACTCTATTAGCGGAAAGATGCAATTCTGATCTAATATTATCAATGCCTCCTAACTTGACACCATTCAGATAATAATCTGCATTCCTGTTCTTGCCACCAAAGTGGATAACCTCACATTTATCTTGGAAGCAACACCAGCAATTTATTAAATCTGACTATATGCAGCACAGTGGTAGAGTTGCTGCCTCACAGCCCCAGAGACCGGGATTCGATCCTGACCATGGTGGAGAGAGAGAGAGTGTAAGTTACCTAAGTTACCCAAGTCAGATCTGGGAAGAAAAACATAAAACGCTGGAGTAAGTCAGCGGGTCAGGCAGCATCTCTGGAGAAAAAGAATAGGTGGCGATTCGAATCGGAACCCTTCTTCAGACATCCTAATCGGAATTGAGTCTGAAGATGTGTCTCGTCCCGAAACATCACCTATTTTTCTCCAGAGATGCTGTTTGACTCGCTGAGTTACTCCAGCTTTTTGTGTCTGTCTTCGGTTTAAACCAGCATGTGCAATTCACTCCTTACACGGGTCTCTGGAGAACATTGATTGGTAGCGTTCCAGACCCTGCTTCGGAAAGGCATCGATCGCTGGTCGGTGAGGACTCCGAGCTGTATCTCTCAAAGAAGTACATGTGAAAAATTTCTCACGGACCATAAAAATGCGGGACCTTTCAGTAAAGTCCCTTTTAAAGATTATAGTTATTTTCTTAACATAACTCATGAATAAGTTGATGTCCATATGCGGATGCAAATCTTTATTTTTTAAATTCAATCCCACAGAAGACAATTTTTACTCACCTTCTGGCCCCTCTGTCCAGCTTCCGGGTTCACCGTTCGCAGGAGTTGCCACGGTAAACGCAAAAGTTATTACGGATATCGCACTGGCCACTACGTCCCTATAATGTTGCAATGTTCAACCACAAGTGTACAACTCACTCTTGGAGAAATTTAAGCTTGCTTGAATTTTCTCCCGAGTCACCAAGTTACACGAGTACCTGCCGTTAGCGCCACGGTGGTCCACGAATGCCGTATGGTTATTGCACGAGGTTCCCACGATGTTCAACTCTGGTTAACTCTTGCATCAAGTCGCCCCGTGAGAATGGCCTATTAAAACAAAACTTGCCCTGCACATCTTCCTTAAAAACTTCTCCCCTCACCTTATACTTAAAAGATGGCAAGGCAGAGTACCATGAAATGTTCTTGCAAAAGTATTGTGCCAGATGGACGACGACACAAAATAAGTACTGCCTTATGGTAGACCATGCAAGTAGATAAATATGGCAACAACAAAAAAAAACAAAAACGATATGCTTGTCTTTATCAGTCAGGACATGGACTGGAGGACTAAGTCACATTGCTTACTTGTGTGTGCAGTTCCTGGTGCCCCAAATACAGAAAAGATGTGGCAGCACTGAAGAGAGTGCAGAAGAGGTTTACCAAGATGCTGCCTGGTTTAGACGATATTAACGAATGACAGGAGGGTGGATAAAATTGGATTGTTTTCTCTGGAGTATCAGATGCTGACAGGAGTCCTGAACAAAGTTTAAAACGTTCTGCGAGGTATAAATTGGGCACAGTCAGAACCTATTTTTCCAGGTTGGAAAAGTCAAATGCCAGAGGGCAAAGCAGCCAACAGGTTGCAATTTCAAAATACAAAATAAATCTTATGTTTTGATTAATAAGAAACATTGTTTCCATATAACCATATAACCATATAACAATTACAGCACGGAAACAGGCCATCTCGACCCTTCTAGTCCGTGCCGAACACATAATCTCCCCATGTCCCATATACCTGCGCTCAGACCATAACCCTCCATTCCCTTCCCGTCCATATAACTATCCAATTTATTTTTAAATGATAAAAACGAACCTGCCTCCACCACCTTCACTGGAAGCTCATTCCACACAGCTACCACTCTCTGAGTAAAGAAGTTCCCCCTCATGTTACCCCTAAACTTCAGTCCCTTAATTCTCAAGTCATGTCCCCTTGTTTGAATCTTCCCTACTCTCAGTGGGAAAAGCTTTTCCACGTCAACTCTGTCTATCCCACTCATCATTTTAAAAACCTCTATCAAGTCCCCCCTTAACCTTCTGCGCTCCAAAGAATAAAGCCCTAACTTGTTCAACCTTTCTCTGTAACTTAGTTGCTGAAACCCAGGCAACATTCTAGTAAATCTCCTCTGTACTCTCTCTATTTTGTTGACATCCTTCCTATAATTAGGCGACCAAAATTGTACACCATACTCCAGAATTGGCCTCACCAATGCCTTGTACAATTTTAACATTACATCCCAACTTCTATACTCAATGCTCTGATTTATAAAGGCCAGCACACCAAAAGCTTTCTTTACCACCCTATCTACATGAGATTCCACTTTCAGGGAACTGTGCACAGTTATTCCCAGATCCCTCTGTTCACCTCCATTCTTCAATTCCCTACCATTTACCATGTACGTCCTATTTTGATTTGTCCTGCCAAGATGTAGCACCTCACACTTATCAGCTCACTGTTATTAAACTCCATCAGCCATCTTTCAGCCCACTCTTCCAACTGGCATAAATCTCTCTGTAGACTTTGAAACTCTCCTTCATTACCCGCAACCCCACCTAGTATCTTAGTATCATCTGCATACTTACTAATCCAATTTACCACACCATCATCCAGATCATTGATGTACATGACAAACAACAGTGAACCCAACACAGATCCCTGTGGCACCCCACTCGTCACTGGCCTCCAACCTGACAAACAACCATCCACCATTACTCTCTGGCATCTCCCATTCAGCCACTGTTGAATCCATCTTGCTACTCCACCATTAATACCCAACAATTGAACCTTCTTAACCAACCTTCCATGAGGAACCTTGTCAAAGGCCTTACTGAAGTCCATATACACAACATCCACTGCTTTACCCTCATCAATTTCCCTAGTAACATCTTCAAAAAATTCAAGAAGATTAGTCAAACACGACCTTCCAGGCACAAATCCATGTTGACTGTTCCTAATCAGACCCTGTTTATCCAGATGCTTATATATATTATCTCTAAGTATTCTTTCCATTAATTTGCCCACCACTGACGTCAAACTAACAGGTCTATAATTGCTAGGTTTACTCTTAGACCCCTTTTTAAACAATGGAACAACATGCGCAGTACGCCAATCCTCCGGCACTATTCCCGTTTCTAATGACATTTGAAATATTTCTGCCATAGCCCCTGCTATTTCTACACTAACTTCCCTCAATGTCCTAGGGAATATCCTGTCTGGACCTGGAGACTTATCCACTTTTATATTTCTCAAAAGTGTCAGTACTTCCTCTTCTTTGATCCTCATAGTTTCCATAGCTACTCTACTTGTTTCCCTTACCTCACATAATTCAATATCCTTCTCCTTGGTGAATACCGAAGAAAAGAAACTGTTCAATATTTCAAGGGAATAAACATACTAACAAATTTACAGCCCATTTGCTTGGACTTGAAAACACCTAAAACCATTTGAATGGAAGACTCGGAAATAATGGAATTGATATGGGGCCAAATTCCAGCCCCCAACCCCCTTCCCCAAATCTCAGTTCTTACCATCATCTTCTCGAAGAGGTCCAAAATCTCCTTCTCGGAAAGATTCATGAAACATTCTTCAAACACAGGTTGTGCTAAAGGCAAGTCGCACATAACTGCTTGGGAGTCAGTTGGATGCTGTATGTGAGGTTTTTCTTTCTTTGCAGTTGACTTTCGAAAACTGGTCAATCTGTCACGCTGTTAAAATAAAATGTATTAAAACTTTAATTCTACACGTTCTCTGTTCACGGTTCCTTAAAATACTCCATTAAACACATACATGAAATCATATGTATTTAAGCAACAACTGCACAAGCTTCGTTCATTGATAAAGCAGTAAAATTGTTACAGTATCCAGTTACATTTTTTAGAAAAATAATTCCTTTTTTAACTCAGACTAAAATCATAAGTAACTGTACCTTGACTGCTAAGGACCCCTCAGTGAATTTGTATTCGGTCAGTGTCTCCAGTTGCTTTTGATATAATTGACAAGTTCCTTAACTTGGTCTACTTTTACAAGAATATATTGGGAACCGACTTAGAAGAACTCACCTGAAAGCTCAAATTCCGCACTATCCAATTAAAACTCATTAATACCAACATAAAGAGGTAGGTTGCCTGACAGTTCTTTAAAAAGGTGAGCATGGGAAACCTTAATGATAGGAAAAAATGCACACTTCAAAATAGATTAAAAAGTTTGATATATTCAACAGGTTAACATCCTGAAAATTCCAAGTGATACTTATTGATAAATTCATCCGAGACATGCATTATGAAAAAGTAACTGTGCCATACAACAATAATAAAATGCTACACATGTGCCCTGCCAGTTTGCATGCATAGTTAGAACATAAAGTGCAAATTAATTAAAGGAACGTCAAAATATTAATGTACTTACAATGCAGTATACTATTTGATCTAACAAGTCCATGCCTGCTCCTCCTGGTAGAGCAATCCTTTCAGATACATTCCCCTAATCACCAAGGCAACTTCATCTCTCATATCTTCCAATTTCCCCCTTGACTACTTACCAAGGGGCAAATTACAGTAAACCAATTAATCTACCGCCAAATCTTGGGTTGTGAGTAGAAAACACCACAAAGAGGAAACTCATGCAGTTGCAGCGAGAATGAGCAAGCTCCTCAGACAACACGAGATTGGAATTGAACATGGATCTTTGGAAACTCAGGCAGTAGCACTAACTGCTACTTCAGCAAGGTTACTTTTTAGTGGCTTAATCGTGATCAGTTTCAAAGTGCTGGAAGTTGAGTTTTTGCTCGACAATTCAGTTCAATATAAAACATATTTTCATTCATTAGAAAATCCATGGAACAATGCTTCTAACATCACAATTCATGAATCCAAGCTCAGAATATCTTAAAACCCCACGTTATATTTTGATTGCTACAAAAAAAAAAGACCAGATACACACAACCAATTGTTTTTAATCACAACATTTTCAAATCTGCAAAGTGCTAAATCTGGGAAACATTATATCTTTTGACTAGTTTCAATATTCCAAGTACTTTCCTGTTTAATGCAATATGCTTTAACATGCCAGTTCATTACCACTTCTGCAGTTGTCAGGTTTCCACTGCAACTGTAGTTTATCATGTTAAGTTTGTAAGCTATTGATATTAGCAATTTTAGACATAAAAATGAAAAATTAGCACTCAGTTGTCCAGTAACCACAACACTAAAGCTTAGAAAAGGGATAACTAGATGGGCCAGCTCAATCTAGAACAAATACGAACAAAGCAAAATTGCTCTATACCACCGCATAGACTGCAATCAATTATTTAAATTTCTTAAATTTTTTTGTTTGTCCATCGCACAAACCAGACTTTCCTCAATCTTTTTAAAGATGTTTTGGGAACCATTACTTGACTCTTCACCTTTTTTACAAAGATTATCAAAACAGAATTTCAAGCTGTTCAAAAATCCCCTACTATTCCAGGTCCATAGAATGTTAATTACATTGTATTAGCATGCTGAGAACTGATTTATAGCACTGAAGGTAATACTAAGGAAATGCATTACAATTTTTCTAATTAGCAACAAGCCATATCTGAAGCAGATAACTAATGCCTATTGAGAAGGAATGTTAAAACCTAGATTTTTCTGCATGCATGATTTAGTGATTTAGGCACATAAAAGATAGCTTCCAGAACAGGCTTACCACATCATCCGCCAAAGTTTTTATGTTAAGATTCTGTAGAAGGCAGAGAAGAAAAAAGAAAACACATCACCCATAGCTGTAAAATATAACCAACCAATGCATGAAACTTCTAAAACAGTGGAGTAGTATTATCCAAAAAAAAAGGCAAGCTGTTAAGAGTCCAGACCTAGAAAATACAAAACCAAAATAATTTTAAATAAACCGTGACATTTTGCATTTCAGAACTTTCTTGTACTGGGAACTCCAAACTTGGATTGAAACTCGGGTAAAATTTTGTAAAGCAACCTGAAACATCGTGTGTACAAAGGTAAATGTCAATAATATTGCACAGAGCAATATTGAAACATTTTAATATCAGAAAACTCAGTCTGTAATTATTAGAGCCAGGATTTTGTCATGAATGCCATGTGCCTTTCATGATTTCACCAGAATAATGCCTTTTTCACGATCGAGTGCCTAAATTAGCCTTTTTTGCCGTTTTGCTAAAATGTGGTGCTATTTTCCCTCGTTGTACCGTGATTCCAATGGTGTTTTCTGTTAACACATTAATATTAATGTTATTATTAACGTGTTAACATAGTATAAATTACAAGAATATTTCTACCACCGGGGCGAAACCAGGGGCGTCACTGTCGGTCATTTATTAATTCGTGCCGCTACCCGCTGGCTCAGTCTTCTCCAAAATCTATTTATTGCTTCCAATTTTGCAAACTTCCCACAAGCTACCACTTCTCTTGAGTGTGCAATGATGGCGAAACATTAGTGAATAACGTGCAGGTTTTCAACAAAGTAACTGACGATATTCTTAAAGTTCCTGGCGATGCAGGTAAAGACATACAAGGAAAATGTGAGAGAGCGATTTTAGCCAACAAAGATCTTGAAGAAATACAAAACATAGCTAAAGTTCTCAAAGGTAGTTGTAATGCACAAGATATCGACATGAATATCGAGTCTGTAGCTTGTTTCAGGTATCCACCAGTGACCTCAGCTAGGGTAGAAAGAAGTTTTTCACAACTGAAGCATATTCTATCTGATAGACGGCATAGTTTAACACCAGACAATTTGAAAAAAATAATACAATAAGCAGAACAAAGTTATAACTCTTAAGATACATTAATAATAGTCAAATGGCATGGACAAGGTTCACAAATTCAAATTGCAACCCCAATTCTAAAATCTGGATTTACTGTATTAGTGATGGTGACAACAAAACGCTAGGATCATTAAAATCAATCTGATTCACTGGCCGTTCAGGAAGGATGTATGCCATCCTTCCCTTGTATGGACGATATTAACTCCAGACCAACAGTGTATGACACACTCTTAACTGCCCTTGGAAATGGGCCAGTTGAACAGTATCTATTGCACTAAAGCAGGGGAAGGGGGAGGGGGGGGGCATCAGGGAGCTCTATTCATCTGGTAACACATTCATATACAGCAATGGGGGCTGACTGCCATTTACAACAACCTGCCACTGCCATACCCACAGACTGATAACATTATAAACCTGCCCTAGTCCATTACACTTACAAAATGCATACCATTCTACAGGCAGGACAAAACCATCTAAGAATGCTATACAACACCAAACAGACAAGACAAACACAGCCTTGGAATTCCCAAAACTGACACCGATAAGGTCCCATAGCATTAAGTTGGACATTGACAATTAAATCACCTCTCCATTACATCCACCTTTCCCCTCAGTCAATGAAATAGTGCTCTTCCTTGTTTATCAACATAGAAAGGAAAGTAGCAAAGGGACAGAAAATACTCAGGATTGGAAGTTTGGGGAGCTTCCAAGTCATACAGCACAGAAACGGGTCCTTCGGCCCAACTTTACCATGCCAACCAGGATTCCCCATCTAAACCAATCTTATTTGCCCAAATTTGGTCCATAGCCCTCAGAACCTTTCCAATCCATGTGCCAATCGAGGTGTCTTTTAAATGGCATATGGTACCTGCCTTAACAACCTCCTCTGGCAGCTCATGTCATATACTTACACCTTCTGAGAGAAAGAGTTTCCCCTCAGATTCCCATTAAATCTTTCCCCCCCTCAACTTAAACCTGTGTCATCTGGTTCTTGATTCCCCTACTCTGGGTAATATTCTCTATATCTATTCCTCTCATAATTTTATACACCTCTACAATATCACCCTTCAGCCTCCTGCGCTCTGAAGAATAAAGTCCCAGCCCGCTTAATCTCTCCCTGTAGCTCAGGTCCGAGTCAAGGCAACATCCTTATAAATCTTCCCTGCACCCTTTCCAACTTAATGGCTTTCTTCCTATAGCAGGTGATCAAAACTTAACAAATGTGGCCTCATCAAGGTCTTGTACAAATATAACCATCTGCCAACATATATACTCAATACCCTGACTAATGAAGGACAATGTACCAAAAGCCGTATTTACCTGCTTATATAGCTAAAGCCACTTTTAGGGAAGTACCCGTATCTCCAAGAACCCTTTACTCCACAACAGTCCCCAGGGCTTATGACTTCCTACAACACAACACCTCACACTTACCTTCATTAAACTATTTGCCAATCCTAACTCCACTTGCATAGCTGGTCAAGATCCTGCTGTAATTTATGATATCACCCACTTTAGTTGTCTGCCAACTTAATCATCATGCCTTGCATATTCTCATCCAAATCATCAATATAAACCACAAATAGCAAAGAACGCAGCACCAATCACCGAGGCACACTAGTCATAGGACTCCAGTCTGAAAAACAATCTTCCACCACCACCACCCTTTGCATCCTTCTATGCAATAAATTATATACCCAGTCAGCTAGCTCTTCCTGGATCCCATACAATCTAACCCTATCAGAGTAGCCTACCATGCAGGACTTTATCAACATTCTTGCTGGTGTTTATATAGTTTTTCCTTGCCTCCTTAAATAGAGACTCAACATTACCCAATATCCAGTCATTCAGAACCTCACCAATGTTGAACAATGATTCATCGATCTCAGCCAGATTTTTTTCACTAGCTGGCCAGCATGCTCTCATATAATATAAGGCCCTTATATGCTTTAGGATGCCTAGCACCTCTGAAGGTAATACAGATTGTCCTCAAGACTTCTCCATTAACTGTTCTCATGTAGCCCAGAGAGTTGTGGTCACATCAGGAAAATGTATACTGTTCGTCAAGCAGGCCTTGGTGAAGAGAAGCAAAGAGGCTATTGCAGGAGGCGGCATTGGAGGTTTCTCTGAGCAGGCGCAGTTGCAGGTTAACGAAAAGATGAGTCAGACGCTGTGTGAACAAACACGATAAACGCAGCAGCTGCACAGGGCATTGCACAAGGCCAGGCCAATGTCGACATCATCAATATCCCACACTTACTCAGTACTTCCAGGGCACCAGGCCATCAGGTTACAAAAGTGAGAAACTCTACCATTAATAATTTGGACCTATTCATGATCACAGGTCAATCAGCATCAATGATCTCGAAGTTGAAATGGCCGAGAGCTTCAAGTTCCTTGGTGTAAAGATTACAAATGATCCGTCATGGACCAACAATGCTCAAACAACCACCAAGGTGCACTAATACCTCTTCTTCCTCAGGAAACGATGGAAATTCACCAAGTCTCCACATCCTCTTGCAAACTGTAAAGACGAGTCAAAACGCACTGTCTTCACTACTGTTTTATTACTGTTTACATTACTCACACACATTACTGCCCTAGCTGTCCGTGGTCTGTCACCGGAGCTAGAGAGCGATCTAGAGGTGGGGAGGTTACAATTATACTGGTGATATAGGCAGTGGTTAGTAGTGGTGAGGTCACTATGTTAAAGGAACATGCACTAGTCTACATCCTTTCTCTTGGGAGCAAAGCAGGACGGCAGTGACAGGGCGACCACGACTCATACGCTACAGCAGTTAACCGCACACGCAGTCAGGCAACAGTTAAACAAATTCCACGTAACGTACAGGCGGCCTGACCAGCCGCCCGGAGCGAGTGCGCAATTCGCCCTCCCCCTCCTCCGCAGGAACAACAGGAACAGGAGCGTGAGCGGGCGAAAGCGCCGGAGACAGGGCAGGAGGGGAACGGAGCGGCGCCCGGGGAGGGGAAACCGGCACAGCGGCGGGCAAACAAATGGGCGATGGCGGACTGGCAGCAGGGGACTTTGGCACAAAGAGCTGAGAGGGCACAGTTCTGGGCATGCGAGGAGCGGGAGGCAGAGAGGAAGAAATCGGGGGGGGCAAAAGGGGCACCAGGGGGAGGAGTGGGCTCATTGACGAGCCGCAAATGCTGGCGGGATCGGCGATAGATGGTACCCTCATGGTCGACGAGGTAAGAGCGCGGCGAGCCGGCAGAGCCGCGACCACCGCCAGTCAGTAGTGTCCGGAGGGGGACTGCATCCGGACGACCTGACCAGGGAACAGACGCGGAAGGGGACGGCAGGACCTGTCGTGGGAGCGTTTCTGTATATCTTGCTTTTAGGCAATGCGCTCCTGGACAGCAGCAGGGCAGAGGACAGAAGGCACCGCGTGGTGCGGGACATAAGACGCTGAGCAGGCGAGCCCAGGGCAGGGTCTCGGGAAATGTTGCGGAGGTTGAGGAGGGCCAGGTGAAAATCCGACTGGGAAAGTCTGCAGTGCTCCAACAGTTCCTTGGCACTGCGGACGGCGCGCTCAGCGAGGCCGTTGCTTTGCGGGTACTCGGGGCTGCTGGTGAAGTGACAAAAGTCCGCACTGGAAAACTGGCTACCGTTGTCCGACTGCAACCTCGCAGGGGAGCCAAAGGTTGCGAAGTGGCGGCGCAGCTTCCCAATGACAGCAGTAGATGTGAGGGAGGTCAGCTGGTCCACCTCGAACCAGCTGGAGTAGGAATCCACAAGGACCAGGAAGTGCTTGCCACGCCACTCGAAGATGTCAGTGGCGACTGCCATCCATGGCAGGTCGGGGGCAGGCTGTTGCAGAAGCGGCTGCCGTTGCTGGTGGGGAGAGAGGCTATCGCAGGTGGAGCAGGCGGAGACCCTGTCCCGGATGTCCGGGGCCATGCCGGGCCAATAGAACTGGCTCAAACCGAGGTCCTGGCACGCACGGGCACCCAACAGCGTGGTGTTCAGTGTCCAGCAGATAAAAAGTGAGGAGCCGAGAAGCCTTCAAAACCTTGCAGATAAGGGTTGCCTTTCCGACTGGTACGAGCACACCGCCCCCATAGGCATGTAGATGGGAGTTGCCGGGAGTGACCTTCTCACCAGACCTTATCTTCTTAAAGAGGCTCACCGACATAACATTGGCAACCGCCCCCGTGTCGAGTTCCACTGAGAAGGTCGACCCATTCACAGTAACACACACCGAGGGATCCGTAATCAGCGCAGGTGCACCCAACAATGAAAAAATGCTTGATTCATCATGGGAGGAACTTGTATCAGAATCAGGGAGTTCGTCCGATTGGTACTGTGAACCGAGCGCGCTATCAGCCTCCGCAAGGTTGATTAGCATTCTCCTGGGGGCAGGAGCCGGATTCCCACGGGAACGACAAGCAGCCGAAAAGTGATTCAACTTCTTGCAGAAATTACAAGTCTTCCCCAGCGCGGGGCAAACATTAAACTGATGGGATGCAAAGTTGCAGTTGGGGCAACGACGTGGGCCGCCCCACAAGGGGGCAGGGGAACCACACTGGCGCGGCGGGCCATCGATCCACTGGCGGCCAGCAACAATGGCAGCGTTAATGTCCTGAGCAGCAGGCGATGCCATGGAGGCGACAGCCGCCGCCATGCGAGAGGCGTGTAGAGCCTCGGTCAAAGTCAGATCGGGCTTCCTTAGAAGTTCAGCCCGCAGTTTCTCGTCCTGGAGACCGAACACCAGGACATCGTGGGTCATTTGATCGGGGGTCAGCGCGTCCAGGCGGCAATGCCGTGCCAGATGCCATAGCGCGGCAATGTAGGTGTTCACTGGGGTTCTGGCGCCTAGTGAAAAACTTAAAGCGCTCTAGAATGCAGTTGGTGGGAATGTCGCACAGACCGGTGAACTTAGCCAAAAGACATACCGGGTCCCGAGCATCCTCGCCGTCAACGTATTCAAACGAGTCTGATCGTTCCAGGGCCTCCGGGCCAGCCAAGTTGAGGAGCAGGTGGGACTGCATAGCAGGGGTGGCATTAGGATGGGCGATGGCAATGTAATGCTCAAAGTCGCGTTGGAAGACAGCCCACCGATGGGCAATGTCGGAGTCGAAAACCAGCACATCAGGCTTGCGACAAGAGTTGGCCATGGCAGGGACACGGGAGAGAAACACTCAAGGGCAGGGAACTGGGCGAAAAAATAAATAAAACCCAATAAACAGGAGGCGCAAGGTACTACTATGACACGATGTAAAGACGGGTCAAAACGCACTATGTCTTCACTACTGTTTTATTACTGTTTACATTACTCACACACATTACTGCCCTAGCTACTAGTCTACACAAACTTCTACAGATGCAGCTTAGAAAACATACTGACAGATTGCATCACAGCTTGATTAGGGAACAACTCTGCCCAAGACTACAAGAAATTGCAGATTTGTGGATATTATCCAGTCCATCAAACAAACCAGATTCCCCACCATTGACCCCATCTACACTTCATGCTGCCTTGAAAAAGCAACCAATATAATCAAATACTTCTCCCACCCATGATTCCTTCTTCCCACGCCCATTGGGCAGAACATATGGAAGCTCAAAACTAGACACAGGTAGAGCTTCATCCCATTACCATGCTTGTAAACAATCCTTCCAAAGGCTCGGGTACTGTCTGATTAACCATTATTCCATTGCCGACATTGGACTTTGTACATAGAACGAGTGCACTACAATACGGAAAACTATATTCTGCACTCTGTATCTTCCCTTTTCTCTACCTACTGTATTTGAGTTTGGCTAGATAATCATGCATAGCATTTTATAGTCATAGTGCACAGAAGAAGGCCCTTCTGCTCAAATTGTCCATGCTGATCAAACTGTCCCATCTACGCTAGTGCCACCTTCCCCAGTTAGGCCCATACTTATCTGAACCTTTCCTATTCACGTACCTGTCCAGATGTTTCAAACTGTGTTATAGTACTGGCCTCAACTAATTCCTCTGGCAGCATATTCCTTATACCCACCACCCTCAGTAAAAAATTAGCCCCTCGGGTTCCTATTAAATCTAAGATAGACCCAAAATGCTGGACTAAATCAATAGGACCGGCAGCATGTCTGGAGAGAAGGAATGGGTGGCGTTTCAGATCCAGACCCTTCTGATTAAATCTATTCCTTCTCATGTTCAATCTATGTCCTTTGGATTTTTATTCCCCTATTCAGGGTAAAAAGCTGTGCATTGACCTAATCTATTCCTGTCATGATCCTAGATACCTCTGTAAAATCACCCCTCAGCCCCCTGCGCTCCAAAAAAAAAAGTTCAGTCTGTCTAATCTCGCCCCATAGCTCAGGCCCTCATGCCCTGGCAACATCCTCAAATTTTCTCTGCACTCTTTCAAGCTTAAGAACATCCTTCCATAGCGGGGTGACCTAAACTGAGCAAAATACTCCAAATGCATCCACATAAACATATACAACTGTAACACAACACCCCAACTTCTATACACAATAACCTCACTGATGAAGGCCAAGGTGCCGAGAACCTTCTTGACTACCCTATCTCGCTATGACACCACTATCAGGGAACTATTTACCTGTACTCCCGTTCTATAACACTCTCCACCACCCTACCATTCACCATGAAAGTCCTGCCCTGATTTGACTTTCGACAATACTATTCTATTCTCTGCCTCCTTCATGCAGCGAGAGCCAATGTTATAGACAATAGATGCAGGAGCAGGCCATTCGGCCCTTCGAGCCAGCACCGCCATTCAACGTGATCATGGCTGATCATCCCCAATCAGTACCCCGTTCCTGCCTTCTGCCCATATACCCCGAGTCTGCTATTTTTAAGAGCCCTATCTAGCTCTCTTGAAAGCATCCAGAGAACCCGCATCCACCGCCCTCAGGCAGAGAATTCCACTGACTCACCACTCTCTGTGAGAAAAAGTGTTTCCTTGTCTCCATTCTAATTGGCTTACTCCTTATTCTTAAGACTCACCAAACATCGGGAACATGTTTCCTGCCTCTAGCGTGTCCAAATCCTTAACAATCTTATATGTTTCAATGGGATCTCCTCTCATCCTTATAAACTCCAGAGTGTACAAGCCCAGCTGCTCTATTCTCTCAGCATATGACAGCCCCACTATCCCGGGAATTAACCTTGTAAACGTACGCTGCACTCCCTCAATAGCAAGAATGTCCTTTCTCAAATTAGGGGACCAAAACTGCACACAATACTCCAGGTGTGGTCTCACTTGGGCTCTGTACAACTGCAGAAGGACCTCTTGGCTCCTATATTTGATTCCTCTAGTTATAAAGGCCAACATGTGATTTGCTTTCTTCACTGCTGCCTCCCTTGATGTCAAAGATGAACTCCAACTAAGATTCTGACTTTTCTTCACCTTCACTTTCTTAAGACTCCATCTCTCCAAAGTTGCACCCCTAGGACATGTTCTTTTCTCCGGCCTTTTCTTTGATCCGAAATGAACAATCTTCAGCAAAGACCTCAGGCTATGTTCCCCTATTCCCCCATCCTTGCAAGTTTAAAGGATGAGTACATTGATTTAGTCAAAGCTATTTTTTAAATGCAAACTGATAAGTGAACTTTTACAATCTGTGGACTCCAAGCAAGGAAATATTTTGCATTGTTTCCATAAATTACTGCTAATGGCAAGTACATTTGAATAAAATGGCAAGCATTACTAAAAAAGATCTTCTATCACACTCAACAAGACTGGTAGAACAGTCCTTTCTAATATTAATTGACAAGATGAACAATGTTCCCAATCCAAAACGGCATCAAACTATTCCCTTGATGGATACTACCGGACCTCTTACTCCAGCACTTTGTTTTTTCCTCACAATTCTATCATCTGCAGATTGTGTCAGCAGGAATAGTGTATTGCACTACTGTGAAATGTGTAGCAGTGCACATAAATAAATGCAAATGTACTAATTAGTCCACAATCCAACTGTAAAGTTATAACTTGCAGAAAGTGCTGTTCATGACCTACTTTTTCAGTCAGCTATTGAGTTTGCACTGCATTGCACCTTGCTGCTCACCTCATTCTCGTCCACAAATTACACTTTTGAAAGAAAACACTACAGTCTCAGAACCTCATTTGCAAGGCAAAATCCAACACATTCAATTCTAAAACTCGGAAACTATATTGTTCAGTGCTCCACTATATTGGTCTGTATAGTCTTGACGTGCCACAGTTTGGGAAGATCTGGTGTTTATTGTAAGTAATTTGCATAGAGAGTGAGGAAAATTACTCAGGCATTCATTCAAGTATTAAGCTCAAAGCTAGCTGATGATACAGTGGTCTACAAGATGTCCAGATACAACCTTGGTAAGGCCATCAAAAAGGCCAAAAGGGACCTGCTCCAAACTGGAGGATGAGACAGATGTTCAGCAGCTGTGGCAGGGTTTGAATGCAATCACCTCCTACAAGGCGAGATCAGGAGGCAGCTCAAATGTCAGCGAAACATCACTTCCTGACAAGCTCAATGCGTTTTACGCACGCTTTGATAGGGAGAACACTGATGTGCCTTCTCGAGCCCCCATTCGCTGTGATGGTATTTCTGCCACAGTCACAGAGGCCGACGTCAGAAAATTCTTCAGGGGGTGAACCCTCGAAAAGCGCCTGGACCTGATGGTATACCCGGTCGTGTTCTAAAAACCTGTGGGGACCAACTCGCTGGAGTTTTTACGGACAATTTCAAACTCTCACTTCTGAGGTCTGAGGTTCCCACCTACTTTAAAAGGGCATCAATTATACCGGTGCCCAAGAAGAGCAAGATGACGTGCCAGAATGACTATCGCCCAGAGGCACTAACGTCTTTGGTGTTGAAGTGCTTTGAGAGGTTGATCATGGTGCAAATCAATTCCTACCTCGACAGAAACCTGGACCCTCTGTAGTTCGCTTACCGCCACAACAGATCAATGGTGGATGCGATCTCGCTGGCTCTCCACTCCGCTCTGGACCACTTGGACAACAAAAACTCATATGTCAGGCTGTTATTCATTGATTACAGCTCGGCATTTAATACATTCATCCCCTCCAAGCTGGTTACCAAACTCGCAGAACTGGGTCTCTGCGCATCCCTCTGCAATTGGATCCTCGACTTCCTCATTCGCAGACCAGTCAGTTTGTATTGGTGGAAATGTGTCAGCCTCGATAACAATCAGCACGGGAGCACCTCAAGGTTGCATGCTTAGCCCCCTGCCGTACTCACTCTATACTCATGACTGCGTAGCCGGTCATAGTGCGAACTCCATCATCAAGTTCGCTGACGATACCACTGTTGTGAGACGTATCACTGATGGGGATGAGTCAGAATACATAAGTGAGATCAACTGACTGACCAAATGGTGCCAGCACAATAACCTGGCCCTCAACACCAGGAAAGGAACTGATTGTGGACTTTGGAAGGGGGAGGATGGAGACCCACAGTCCTGTTTATATCAACAGGTCAATGGTGGAAAGGATCAAGAGCTTCAAATTATTGGGCGTGCATATCTCTGAAGATCTTTCCTGGTCCGAGAACACTGATGCAATCAAAAAGAAAGCACATCAGCCCCTCCACTTCCTGAGAAGATTACGGAGAGTCGGTATGTCAAGGAGGACGCTCTCTAACTTCCACAGGTGCACAGTAGAGAGCATGCCGACTGGTTGCATCGTGGCTTGGTTCGGAAACTTGAGCGCCCTGGAGCTGAAAAGACTACAAAAAGTAGTAAACACTGCCCAGTCCATCATCGGCACTGACCTCCTGTCCATCGATGGGATCTATTACAGTTGCTGCATCAAAAAGGCTGACAGCATCATCAAGACCACACCATCCGGGCCATACACTCATCTCCCCACTACATTCAGGTAGAAGGTACAGGAGCCTGAAGACTGCAATGACCAGGTTCAGGAATAGCTACTTCCCCACAGCCATCAGGCTATTGAACTCGGCTCAGACAAACTCTGAACATTAATAGCCGATAATCTGTTTATTTGCACTTCATCAGTTTATTTATTCATGTGTGTATATATTTATACAATATATGAACACACTGATCTGTTCTATATTCGTGTCTACTATGTTCTGGTGTGCTAAAGCAAAGCAAGAATTTAATTGTCCTATCAGGGACACATGACAATAAACTCTCTTGAACTCTTGAGTTAATATGTTTAGCCCACTGTTTAGAACCCGAGGCTATTCATAGATTTACTGAAAAGTTCTTCCCGTCTTCCTCTAGAATCATTATTTGACATGATTTGACATGACATGATTTGATATCAGAAAACAAGGTGGAAAATTAAAAGATGAAATGGGATCCAGGATGATCTTTTGGTATATTCCTAAATGTGCAGGTCTGCAAAAGAAATAAATCAAAGAAACTTCAGAAAGTGTCAGAAAGTTTGACAATTTTCTCTTATGAATGCTGTCTCACTCTGAACAATTTTAATAAGGATGGTTGTTGGCCTCTGGAATTCTCTTGGAATCCTCCAGTTCCCTTCTGCATTGACAACCCTAATTCACAGATAAATTGTTTTACTACAGTGCAACATTTGCAATGTTCTAGTTTTCAGGCACCATCCTGAATCTATAAGTATTAGAAGGTTATGAAAAGGGACTCCACAAGTTTCTCCCTTCCCAGAATCACAGTGCACAAATTTGGTTTATCTAAAGTTCAACCAGCCTTTCTAGTATCATGATCCATTTTTTCCAAGGTAGCTTCCAACTCTAGCTGCATCTTCATCTGCGGAAAAGTTCTAATTTAATATTCTAGCGTTGAGATCGGCTGTTATATATAGATTTCTGCTCCGGTTTCTGATCAACCCCACCTTTCCACCAAGAATTCTTTCCTGTTCATATGGCCAATGATTATTTTTGGACTATATAGTTTGCTGCAAGTCACTTTGCTTCATTTCCTTTTCTACTTCCCCTTTAGATCTCTGCAGAAATCATGACCTTGTTTGTGGGAGCAAACTGAGATTGATAGATTGTCAACACTGAAAGAATCAAAGGATAAAGGCAAATTGCTGTAAAATGGCACTGCGGTACATCAAGATGAATGGTAAAGCAGGCTTGTCAGGCCATATGGCTAATTTCCGTCTATTATTTTTCTAAAACACAACATTACAAACTGCTGCATTAGAAACTGTTCCACTCTGGTACAATAATACAATACAGATGCACCCTGGCTTACGCAAGGGTTACATCCCGCATAACAGCCCTGTCCCACAGTGCGAGTTCATTCCAAGAGCTCTCCTGAGTTTTTTTTTAAATCAAACTCATGGTAAGCACGGAGAATGAACGTAGCAGGTATGACGGAGCTCAGGGACGTCTCCAAGCGCTAATGGCAGGTAAGCCCGAGAAGACTCGTGAAGAATTTTCAACATTATGAAAAATTTCCACGAGAGCCCCGAGTACCGACGAGTGGCCATTACCGTAAATCTCCGAGTTCGAATCAGGGCAAACTCGGGAGAACTCGTGGAATGAACTCGTGGCACAGGGATTTAAGTCATGTTATTCAAGTCAGGAACTGAAGAGCTACTGCCTCTCCTGAGTGCCCAAGGAGCCTCTGTGCCCGCTGTGTGGAAGCTCCGGCTGGGAGACCTTATAGGAGCATCCCAAGAACAGCTGACAGGTTTGCAGAAATGGCTGCATGCATAGTAGAACACTACTACCAAGACATGCAACTCAGAAATAGAGCATGGCTTAAAGAATTGCTTACGTATTACCCAAGTCGGTGAGTGCCTGGATTTCAAGATTATGAAAAAGTTGAATAACCTTAAAAATTCTACTTCCACTTACTTCAGGAATAAATGTGTACTTTTGAAACAGCCACAACCTACTGATCATATCTTTTCAGCTTAATAATTTTTAGTTTTTATTGTGACTCCAAGAAAAACCCTTAAACGGACATGTTTGAGACTCAGTGGTGATTTACTAGCAGATTTCCAGAACCATATGACATTATTGTATTAATACGAACACTTTTAATTCAATTTTTAAAAGTTGTTACATAGGAGAATTGTAAGCGTTCCAGTGAACCATGTGAGTTTAAAAAGAGGCGAGTCAGATACCGAACCACAAGAATTTCCAAACAATCAGGTGCATGTAAAAATTATTTTACTGTATATCAGTAAATTAATTAAATCCTGAAAGTAGTTCAGAGCTCTTAACTGGTCTGCCATGCATTGCTTGAGGCAGAAAAAAACCCAACTTGCAAGCCACAACAAATTGGATTCAGGTCCAAATGACCAGTGAAAATTATGCAAAATAACCGTTGACAGCATGGCTGCAACATCTAGCATCTGCCACTAGAAGCTAGTAAACTATTACACAGTTAATCAAACAATCTGCAGAAGCACAATCTGAACATAACCTTAAAGACAACTTTGTTACTTTATATTAGAATGACATAACTTTCAGAATCAGATAGACCAGAATATAGGTAGACATAAAATGCTGGAGTAACTCAGCGGGTGGTACAGCATCTCTGGAGAGAAGGAACGGGCGACATTTAGACTGCGGTCAGGGAAGGGGGTGGGACAAAGATAGAATGTAGTCAGAGACAGTAAGACTCATGGGCGAATTGGGAAGGGGAAATGGATGGAGAGAGAAAGCAAGGGCTATCTGAAGTTAGAGATCAATGTTCATACCACTGGGCTGTAAACTACCCAAGTGAAATATGACGTGCTGTTCCTCCAATTTGCGCTGGGTCTCACTCTCCTTGGGACAATGGAGAAGGCCCAGGACAGAAAAGTCAGATTGGGAATGGGAGGGGAGTTGAAGTGCTGAGCCACCGGGAGATCAGGTAGGTTCAGACGGACTGAGTGGAGGTGTTCAATGAAACGATCGCCAAGCCTGCACTTGGTCTCACCGGTGCAGAGGAGTTGACACCTGGAACAGCGGATTCAGTAGATGAGGTCGGAGGAGGTGCAAGTGGACCTCTGCCTCACAGGCGATTTTTTGGGTGACTACAGGCGACTGCCACAAAATTTACGACATGTTGAAAAACTTTCAGCGACAGTGGCGACAATTTTTGCTGTAGGTTGTCGCCAGGTGTCGTAGGTGAATTGCATTAAAACTAGTCCCTGGCAGTTGCCTAAAGAGTCGCCTAAGTGGGACAGGCCCTTAAGAAAGTCAGTCTTGGAACTACGCAGCATACATGGTTCCTTCTGCCTAACTCTACCAGTTTCCATCTACACATCACCCTCTATATAAAAAAGACGTCTCTCATATCCTTTAAATCTTTATCCACTAATCTTAAATTCATGCCTGAAGCTTCAGAACCCCCTACGCCAGGGAATGATTGTGGCTATTCACCGCTGTCCAGGTTTTATACACCTGTAAAACCAACTCCAAACCTCATAACACCCTTCATCCAAACATTTCTACATTAATGATATATTTCCTATAGTTGGGCAACCTAACTATACACAGTACTCCAAATGAGGCCTTATGAAATGTTTTGTACAGCTCCAACATGTCTTAACTGCTTTATTTAATATCCTGACTGAGGATGACAAGTATACCAAATACCTTCACCACCCTTTTCTTTGTGTCACCATTTTCATGGAATTATGTACCTGCCTCCCTAGATCTGTGTTCTACAACACTCCCAGGGTCTTGCCATTTTTATACAAATCCTGCCCAGGTTTGTCATACCAAATGCAACACCTCATTTATTGAAATTCATCTGCCACTCCGCAACCCATTGGACCGTTGATCAAGTACCGAATCTAACTTGAAGGCAATCTTCTTGATTGGCTTCCACACCAATCTTAGTGCCATGTGTAAAATTACTAACCATGCCACCTGCATTCACAACCAAATCCTTAATATAAGTAACAGCAGACCCAGAATCAAACCCTGTGGCACACCACTCAATGCAGGCCTCCAACATCAAAAATAACCCTCCACCTATCTTCTACCTTTAAGCAAATGTTGTATTCAACTGGCAAGCTCACCCTGCATCCTACGTGATCTAAACTTCCACACCATTCTACTTGTGGTATCTTGTCAAAAACCCTTCTAAAGTCCATGTAAACTACCACACTGCCCTTAGGCTTTGTGGTCGACTCTTCAAAAAAGATACACGTATGCCAAAGAAACAAGACATAAATGTCCCTTCCCTGCACATATTGAAGGCTTTGAAGGTAAACACAAAATGCTGGGCTATCAGAGCGGGACAGGCAGCATCACTGGAGAGAAGAATGGGTGACATTTTGGGAAGACCTTTCTTCAGACGGCTTTGAAATCTCTATTTGCTTGTTATCTCTTCTACTGGTAGTTCAACGCCATCTTCTTCCAGAAGTTGCTCCAGCAACTGCCAGGCCAAGATCCAAAGATCCAGCTGATATTCAATTTCAGTCATGTTTTTGCTATCCAATCACCTGTATTGCTCCAGCTGGTTCAGCTAAGGCTGAAACTTGTGTGGTGCAGCCACAGAATTCTAGTTTACAAGTAGATGGTCATAAATATCCTCAGTGTGTGTTCTATAACAAAAAGTCAATTGAAGTGTAAAATAGATTCCGAAAATAGACATACCTTTCTGAGCTTCACTGTGGGCAGTGATTACCAGGCAGAACAAGAAAAGCTTTAAGGATGTGCTGATGCTTCTTTGAAAAACAACATCCAGACAAAATTCAGGAAATCTCTGGGCCATGACCACAAACTGAAGGTGCATCAGAACGGTATTGAAACCCTTGAGGTCATGCGTCTGGAGCACACCAATGCTCTGCATAAGTAGTGGAAGAGCTTACTAATCAACTTACTACTTGTCTGCCCTGTCTGTTACCTCCTTCCCATCTGTGGAAGACACCTACACTTCTCACATTGGCCTTGTCATAGCGCTTTCTCACAGGGCGACTTGACGCAAGAGGTAACCAGAGTTGAACATCGTGGGAACCTCGTACGATAACCGTACGGCATTCGTGGACCACCGTGGTGCTAACGGCAGGTACTCGTGTAACTTGTTGACTCGGGAGAAAATTCAAGCAAGCTTGAATTTCTCCAAGAGTGACGTACACTTGTGGTTGAACATTGAAACATTATATGGATGTAGTGGCCAGTGCGATATCTGTAATAACTCTTGCGTTTACCGTGGGAACTCCTGCGAACGGTGAACCCGGAAGCTGGACAGAGGGGAGAGAAGGTGAGTAAAAAAGGTGGTCCAGTTATCCCTCGGATGTTGAGAATTATTTATGTAGTCTTTAACCGTTTGAGTTTTAGTTGATTTTAGTTGTTGGCCACTCACCATTTGGTGTGACGTCTAGAGTCCTTTATAAATGTCTGTATGTTAATGTGTGTTTTTTCCTCTTGGGCATTACTTTGTTTCTGTTGAGGCTCCACATTTTATTATAGCCTGAAGTGCGATAAAGCTTTTAACTCAGCAGTTTGATTGTCAGTGCTTGTTTACCTCATTGTTAAATAAATATATTTTTTACTATCAGATTGATGTCTGCAATTCTTCATTAACACATCACTACAAGATGAATGTCTCTAATGTTATAATCCCTCTCATGCTGAAACACAAAATAGTTGAAGGGAGGTGATATAATCACATTTTCATTCTTTTTCATTTTTGAGTGTTCAGGTCCCTCAATTGCTGAGCATTTAAACGTTTGAAAGTTTCACCTCTCAGTAGATAATAAAATAAGACAATCATCACGGTCAATGTGAGACAAAGTCTTTATTCCTATTTGACAATATAAAAAGACTTCTTGCACATATTGAGAGAAGGTGCATCACGCCAAACAACATTTGTCTAAAAAAGGGCTTCGCAAATATGAAAATCAACAAGTGAGGCACGCTAGATCTTTTTAAACAGATTCTATTAATTAACCTCCGCAACAAGCCTAAACTCAGGCAATAAAAGGGACAATTCAATGTGCTAAAGGGCAGGTTTTGCGGAGGACCATCTTATAGGAAGCACTTTTCAGAGGACAACACTTTAAAGTGAAACAAAGAGAAGTAAGCAGGATTACAACGGGACATTATTATCAGCTTATTTTCTATGCATGTCTGCTAACATGCAGTAGTGTTCCTGTGGTCGGCTACCCATCAATAGAGCTGTCCTGCCACGGCACACTCCCCAATTGTGAATTGCAGTAAGCGCAGAGATGGCCTCTTTGCTCTTTCCCACTGTATGTGCCCGAGTTACCTTTGAAACGCTGCAGTGGGACCATTTCCGCCTCGGTTGCTCCACTTCTCCATGTACCTAGTGTTATTCCCCCTGTGTCACTGTCCACTAGGTCACCGTCCTGGATGGCTGTTGCTGATCCTGCAGCTGCACCTCTCATTCGGATCAGGTTGTGCAGAAGACATGCTGCATATACTATAGTCTCCACATTCTTGGGCTTCTGCTCCATTGTCTTGAGCAAGCAACTAAATCTGTTTGCCAAGATGCCAAAAGAATTTTAATCTCACTCTTCTGCCTTCACGCAAGTGTCCTCGATTCACATAGAGGGCTGCTGCATACAGCGCGTCAATGAAAAACACCACCATCCTGTACTCGAAACTACTTAGTACAGGCATGTCTCCAAATGAGCCAATTCAACCAAGGGAGGATATTTATAGTGTGTGAAAAAAAAGTTACATCATTTGTGCCACGTGATGATTTAACAACACTTCACAGTTCACAATGTCCATTCAAGATTTAACGGGAAAGCTCGGGAGACGGACAAGTCACTAGCACAAGTAACAGAAATGCCAAGTACCCGTGGGAACTCTTTATCTACCCCCCGTTATATCGTGTGATATCGTGCTAGACCACGACCACTTCACTCTGGTTACATCTTGCGTCAAGTCGCCCCATGAGAAAGCGCTATTAACCCCTCGGAACGTACAAAAACAGAATGGAAGTCACCATTGATCCAGAAAAGACAACCCTGAAACTAATGTAAATGTACAAGGAAGAAAAGGTAAAATAACCTCAACTGAAGGGGCTGTCCTACTGCAGCGACCTAATCTGCAATTTTAGAAGAGTTTGCCCTCGACTCAAATTCGCAGCATGGTCGACACGTAGTCCTAGGTGGTCACTGGAACTCTCCGTCATGCTCGTGGGAAGCTAGGTCGCGGGACATTTTTCAGCATGTTGAAAATTTTTCCGCCCGTAGAATTTGGTCGGCATGGTTCTTTTTAGCTCGTAGTGCAGTGGAGTCGCTATTTAGTTACAGGCAGTCGAGGGCAGCCATAGGCAATCTCCTTCGCTGACCGGACATTTTGATTGGCTCATTGGAGTTTTCAGGACCAAAGAAAACCGACCGGTAGGTAAAATGCCCGCTAAACGTTATTATGCTTCTTAAGTGTCTCCACTCCTTCTCCCCCCCTTCTCTCTCCTCCCCCCCTTCTCTCTTTCTGTCTCTCCTCCCCCCCCCCCCCCCTCTCTCTCTCTCCCCCCCCTCCTCCCCCCCCCCCCCCCTCTCTAAAAGGCTTACCGTTACTGTGCAGCCGTCTTTTACCTTCCTCTTCATCGCGGGTGTAAATTTCAGACAGCACTCCCCCGCTTTCCCTGGCCTCCGCCTTTGCGATGTGTGTGTGTGCGTGCGTGCGTGCGGTGTGTGGTCGATCCAGCTCACGGTTTCAAAGCGGACGGTCGATCCAGCGCGAGGTTTTCCAGGCGAGTGCCCTCGAGCATGAAGGTCAAAGACACTCTTCTTAACTCGTTTTAGGTCGCCGTAGTGGGACAGCCCCTTTACCCCCTAGCCAAGACCTACGTATCCAGTATAGGACACGTATCCAGTATTTTGCCCAATATCAGTTAATACCAAAGTGTGGTATGCAATTAAAGCATTAAAACAAACAATTCTTGACAATGGCAACAATTCATTAATGATGAATTCCGATTTTCTTGCCACGTACAACAATCTTTGTTACATTTTCCGATACAGTATTTAAGATGATGTTATTTCTGAAAGCATTCAATACAATAAGGTTCCTCAAGAAATATTTGAGAATACAGTAAACAAAACTATCTTCTTCTGTGCCCCAAGTAATAATATTTGACCTTATAAATTTTAGGATTGAGAAAGTATTCATCATGATAATTACATATCAACCCAAGCATAAATGTTCGCTCCATAGTTAGCAGAATGAATGTTAATTGGTTACCAATGACAGAAAATTAGATTTCCAATGTCAGTTTGTCTAAAGAGTAACCTTTTCTGAACTTTGTTAAAAGAACATCTTGTTCGAGTCTGGGAAATGGCATTTAGTCTTAGAATAGTATAGATCACATGGGTTAACACAAAGACCTTGCAAAAGTATCATTTTTCTCCAACTTTTTTTTATTTAAAAGACACATTTGTCTTCAGTATTCAAACAAAGCAGGTGGCTAATTTCAACACTAACTTTACAGCAGCTGAGACCCTTTCCATGATTACCTTTAAATTTACAGAATGACTTGCATTCAATAGTTCACAATTTAATCAAACTTGCAAATAATATCAAATTGTGAAGGATATTCAAATCTGACCAAGTGGCTAAGGGACCAACATCATCTGCATAAAATACATAAATGAATTAATTTAGTATGGATCAGAAAGGCAATGCAAAGGACTTCAATAAGGCATTTGACAAGGTCCCACTTGGAAAACTAATCCAAAGGTTAAAGTCTACGAGATCCAGGAACCATTTGATGCAAAATTGGCTTGTTAAGAGGCAAAACAGTTATGTTTGAGTGTTGTTCTGGTAATCGGAAACCTGTAACCAATAGTGTACTACAGAAGTTAATAGTTTTTGTTACGTACATTGACAATTCAGATACGAATATAGGGGGGTTGCACGTAAGGTGACTGGGTCATAGGGCTTGACGCACGGAGCTGCTCAATCCATCTGGAGGACATCCGTCACTTCCGGTATATGTTATTAATGCAAGAAACGCGTACTTTCCTACCTGTTAAAAACTGCCAAAATGTTGAATTTTTGCGCTGAAAAAAAATTGTGGGAGTCGGGGTAAGTGTGAGAGACATGTACCCAACTTTAGAATTCCAAAAGTGAAGCGAAATGAAGGTAAAGAGAAGCGAAAACTGAAGGGAAAACAGCAGCTAAAGTGCTTGGTAAACATTGGCTGCGGAATTGAAAATATTGGAAATTATCGCGTTTGTTCACTGCATTTCATCAACAGTAAGGCATTATTTGTGTTTTTTCTTGATTCCTTTGGTATCTAAAAATTCTCAGAAGTGATAAATCTGGCTGTAAATTTTTCTTCAGATGCGTTTTCATTTTGTATGTAAAAACCCACTTGGGAACAATGGGTGATTTAAAAAAAATTACAGCCCGATTTATCACTTCTGAAACTTTTTAGATGCCAAAGAAATCAAGAAAAAACACAAATAATGCCTTAGTTGATGAAATGCAGTGAGCAAACGGCCAATGTTCGCCAAGCACTCTGGCTGTTGTTGTCCCTTCAGCTCTCGCTTCTATCTACCGTCATTTCTCCTCACTTTTGGAATTCTGAAGTAGGCTAAATGTCTCACATGCTTATCCTGATTTCCACAATTATTTACAGCGCACAAATTGACAATTTCAGCGGGTTTTAACGGGCCCGCTGCGCTGGAAACAATGGTAAGTGCCTACCTGCAGTTCATCGCGTGTACTCCATTTGGAGTAGCGTAGCAACAGTACGGGTCATGGGTCGTGACCCGACTGCTGTGAAACCTCCCTATAGGATAGGTATGTTACAAAACTTACCTTCAGCGGCGTTGTAATTCTGCCACTGGCCTTGTGCGCAATTTTGGCGCGTTTGAGGGGGGGGAGCGGGGTTAAAACTGTTTTTTTTCCCGACCTAGTCCTGAATTATATTTGTTGGAGTGCAAGATTTTGCTAAAGAATCTTTCCGACGGCCGTTCTGTGTGTTTAAAAAAAAAAAAAAAAAAATCACCCGACAAGTTAATCGCTGGAATGATTTTAAAAGCAGCTTCTGAAGCCGTCAATGCCGACAACTGGGACGGATTTTATGGAGGGGTCCGGTAAAAGAAAGTAGTTTATTTTTATGTATAAAAGTGTTTCTTAAGATGTATTTAATTCACATTTTAAGTTGCGAAACGGTGATTTCCCCCCCCCCGAAGAACCGGCAGTGGATATGGGGGTATAAATTCACCGCAACCTCAACGTTCTAAATGGTCCCATTCCAGAAAATCCCACAGGCAAGCTGATTTAAATGGCCATTAATTTACAGGTATTAAACATGAAATTCCTTCCATTTGGCCGATAAACACGTGACAATGAGATTTAAAAATTATGTTATATTCTGAATTCGTGTGTGAATGTTATTTGGACACTTAGGCCATTTAAAAATGTTAATCTATTCTTAAGAAATGGAAAGATGTTTAGATCTAGTAATTGAATTATGTAATTAGCTACAATTAGGTAACTAACTAATGATATGCTTTAATTTCAAGTCACCTAAGTAAGATTATTTCTTATTTGTTTAAGAATGCTTCAATCTATAATAACTGAAAATTTCTCTCAGTTCTCTTAAATTTTAAGAAAGTTATCGGCCTTTAAATGTTCTCGATCACAGCTTTTGTGTAAAGTCAATGAAAAAGCAATACGGAACAAGATGCCAATTCCCGAATATGAAAATGGCCGTAACCTTTTTAATACTGAAGATATGAAAGTGAATTAGGTGTCAAATTAAACTTCTTTTTATGCTTTATCTGATGGGGTAAATTAAAGACGATTTTTAAAATCTCAAAATTTTGTAACATTGCTATATAGGAGGCATAATTCCCAACTTTGCAGATGACACAAAGTTGGCAGTCTTTTTGATAGCTAGAATTGTCTGAGTATTAAATAATATTGTGGAAAGAACTGCAGATGCTGGTTTAAATCGAAGGTAGACAAAATACTGGAGTAACCCAGTGGGACAGGCAGCATCTCTGAAGAGAAGGAATGGGCGACGTTTCGGGTCGCGACCCTTCTTCAGACAATATTAAAGAATATTGTCACTCGATAAAACGGGCAAAATAACAGATCTAATTGAATCCTGGTAAATGCAAGTTGATGCTCATTGGGGAGAACCAAGAGTAGGGTCCAAGGATCCGTGAAGATAACAGAAGATAAAGCATTCGGTTTTCCATGATTAGTTCTGTACATACAGGCAACTTTAGATGATGAAAGCAGCATAAGGTACACGAACATTCATTAGCTTGGATATAGGTGTTATGGTGCAACCTTGTAAGATACAGATAAGGCCACAGTTCCAATAGACATAGAAACATAGAAAATAGGTGCAGGAGTAGGCCATATGGCCCTTCGAGCCTGCACGGCCATTCAATATGATCATGGCTGATCATCCAACTCAGTATCCTTATCTGCCTTCTCTCCATACCCCCTGATCCCTTCAGCCACAAGGGCCACATCTAACCCTCTTAAATATAGCCAATGAACTGACCTCAACTACCTTCTGTGGCAGAGAATTCCACAGATTCACCACTCTCTGTATAAAAAATGATTTTCTCATCTCGGTCCTAAAAGACTTCCCTCTTATCCTTAAACTGTGACCCCTAGTTCTGGACTTCCCCAACATCGGGAATAATCTTCCTGCATCTAGCCTGTCCAACCACTTTAGAATTTTGTAAGTTTCTACAAGATCCCCCCTCAATCTTCTGAATTCCAGCGTGTACAAGCCGAGTCTATCCAGTCTTTCTTCATATGAAAGCCCTGCCATCTCAGGAATCAGTCTGGTGAACCTTCTCTGTACTCCCTCTATGGCAAGAATGTCTTTCCTCAGATTAGGAGACCAAAACTGTACGCAATACTCCAGAGACCCTGTACAACTGCAGTAGAACCACCCTGCTCTTATACTCAAGTCCTATTGCTATGAATGCTTACATACCATTTGCTTTCTTCACTGCCTGCTGCACCTGCATTCCTACTTTCAATGACTGGTGTATCATGACACCCAGGTCTCGTTGCATCTCCCCTTTTCCTAATCGGCCACCATTCAGATAATAGTCTGCTTTCTTGTTTTTGCCACCAAAGTGGATAACCTCACATTTATCCACATTATACTGCATCTGCCATGCATTTGCCCACTCACCCAACCCATCCAAGTCACCTTGCAGCCTCCTAGCATCCTCCTCACAGCTAACACTGCCCCCCAGCTTCGTGTCATCCGCAAACTTGGAGATGTTGCATTCAATTCCCTCATCCAGATCATTAATATATATATTGTAAATAGCTGGGGTCCCAGCACTGAGCCTTGCGGTACCCCACTAGTCACTGCCTGCCATTCTGATGCTTAATGACTATATAATCTTTGCTTTTCTGGACTGTTAGTCAGTGCTTAGAACTTGCACCTCGGAGCTGATGGCTTGTGTGGTGAGTGCTAAGAACTCTACAGCACTGTATTAGAAATTGTTAAGTTGTAACAAGTGTTTGTATTGAATTTTATTAAACTAAAGATTGACTTAAAAGAATCCGAATCCTCAGCTGTGGAGGCCGTCAATAGATATTTTTAAGGCAGAGATAGATAGATTCTTGATTAGGACGGGTGTCAGAGGTTAAGGGGAGAAGGCAGTAGAATGAGGTAAGGAAGGAGAGATAGATCAGCCATGATTGAATGGCAGAGTAGTCTTGATGGGCCAAATTTCCTAATTCTGCTCCTTTCACTTATGACCATATAACCTAAATTATGCACTCCAGTTTTAATGAGTTGTGAATTGATGCCAATAACTCACATTGCCCCAACTCTTTCACCCACTATTAGATTTCAGATGTGTGGGGATGGACTTTCAGGCTAAATTTCACCGGCCAATCCCACAAGAGCTTTTCTGATCAATGTTACTTTTCATAATCATTATAAACAATATGAACCTGGACATTCCTTATTTATACACAGCATTTTTCCACACAAAAATCACATTTTCCTGTTTTACCTTAAAATAGCAGAGATGGATCAGGATTAGATGCCAATATTAGATACCAATAAATTAAGTAGAATTTGAGTTAACCCAAGAAAATACATTCTTTAGGAGAGCCCCTCCTCCCCCATTCACCATCAACAACACCACAGTCACATCTGTGGAGTCTTTTAAATTCCTGGGAACCATCATCTCCAAGGACCTTAAATGGGGGGCCACCATCGACTCCACAGTCAAAAAGGCACAACAGAGGATGTGCTTCCTGCGGCGGCTGAGGAAACACAATCTGCCGCAGGCAATGATGGTCCAATTCTATGTTGCCATCATAGAGTCTGTCCTCACCTTCTCCATCATGGTCTGGTTTCAGCCACCAAGCACGACATCCGGAGGCTGCAGCGAATCGTCCGATCAGCTGAGAAGGTTATTAGCTGCAACCTTCCCTCCATTGACAAACTGTACACTGTAAGGGCCAGGAAGTGAGAGGATAAGATCATCTCTGACCCCTCTCACCCTAGCCACAAACTCTTTGAATCATTTCCCTCTGGAAGACGCCTCCAGCCTGTCAAAGCTGCGACAGCCAGACATAAAAACAGCTTTTTTCCCCCATGAGTAGGAGCTTTACTCAATAACCAAAAATCTGTAGCCTCCTTTTGCTCTAGTATTTTATTTAATTCGCATGTTTAATCAATAATGTTTTATTATTGATGTTTAAAGTTTTATGTGTCATTCCTAACTGTGACTATGTTATGTTGTCACTTGCGTGCGGAGCACCAAGGCAAATTCCTTGTATGTGAATATTTGGCCAATAAACTTATTCATTCATTTGAATTGAAGCAATTCCCATCATTCTGCAAACTAATAAACAAAACACATGTCCAAGATAATAAAGCTCCTGCCCCACAGGAGACTTGGATGCTGTCATGACCTCTCCTCGCTGGTTTCGCAAAGTGGCCTAGTTTCGCGAAGACATGCGGATTGGTAGGTTAATTCGGCATTATAAATTACCCCGACCATGTACACGAGTGGTAGAATCTGTGCAAAATTGATGAAACCATGATGACTATAACAAATGGGATCATTGCCAGATTAGTGCAACTGGATTATTGATGGTTACATGGGCTCAGTAGATTAAAAGGGCATCTTTCAGACCTGTACTATGTGATCCCAAAGCGGAAGAAAGATTCCAAGAGGAGTAAATGGGCAACCGTGGCTGACAAGTCAGGGACAGTATAAAAATAAAAGAGTACAACAGCAAAGATGAGCGGAAAGCCAGAGGATTGGGTAACGTTTAAAGAGCAACAGAAAATAACCAAAAAGGAAATACGGGGAGAAAAGATGAGGTACGAAGGTAAGCTAGGCAAGAATATAAAGGAGGATAGTAAAAGCTTCTTTAGGTAAGTGAAGAGGAAAAAATTAGTTAAGACCAAAACTGGACCCTTGAAGACTGAAAAGGGTGAATTTATTATGGGGAACAAGGAAACAGCAGATGAGATGAACAGGTACTTTGGATCCGTCTTCAATAAGGAGGACACAAACGATCTTCCTGATGTACTAATGGCCAGAGGATCTGGGGTGACGGGGGAACTGAAGGATATCCACATTAGGCAGGACATGGTGTTGGGTAGACTGATGGGACTGAAGGCTGATAAATCCCCAGGGCCTGATTGTCTGTATCCCAGGGTACTTAAGGAAGTGGTACTAGAAATTGTGGATGCATTGGTGATAATTTTCCAATGTTCAATAGATTCAGGATCAGTCCCTGTGGATTGCAGGGTAGCTAATGTTATCCCACGTTTTAAAGAAAGGCGGGAGAGAGAAAACAGAGAATTATAGACCATGCTTGACTAATCTGGATTTTTTTGAGGATGTAACAAGGAAAATGGACAAGGGAGAGCCAGTGGATGTAGTGTACCTGAACCTTCTGAAAGCATTTGATAAGGTGATTAGTGGGCAAAATTAGGGCACATGGTATTGGGGGTAGAGTGCTGACATGGATAGAATTTATTTTATTTAAATGGAAAGACTCCAACCCTCTGACCACAATCCAGTGGTAATCTGAAACGATATCATGTTTAAATTTAGAAAAAATCAGGAGTGACATTGTTGAACCCTTGGTTAAATTTGAATGAATCTCTTTATTGTCATTGCACATGGTACAACGAAATTTAAAAGTCAATCCCACGGTGCGATTCACAAGAGCAGTTTAAATATATAAGATAAGGTAAAAATACATACATATAATAAAAAAATTAAAAAATTACAGATAAATAACAATAGCAGCTGAGGTAGAGCCATTCAGTTGAATGTGAGTGTTATTACTTATTTTGCATTATTAAGTTCACGTATGGCTATGGGGTAGAAGCTGTCTCTGAGTCTGTTTGTGCGAGTTTTGAAAGACCTGTACCGTCTGCCAGAGGGCAGCAGGTGGAACAGGTTGTGTCCAGGGTGGGAAGTGTCCTTTAGGATGTTGGCTGTCCTGCCAAGGCAGCGAGAGCTGAAGATGTCCTTCAGGGAGGGCAGTGGGCAGCCAGTGATTTTTTGTGCGGTGTTGATGACCCTTTGAAGGGCTCTCCTTTCCGCTATAGAGCAGCTGGCATACCATGTGGTTATACAGCACGCCAGCACACTCTCGATGGAGCAGCAGTAGAAGGACACCAGCAGCTTCTCCTCCAGGTTGTTTTTCCTGAGGATCCTCAGAAAGTAGAGTCGCTGCTGGGCCTTCTTGACTGCTGTGGTGGTGTTTGTAGTCCAGGAGAGATCCTCCGTAATTTGTGTGTCCAGGAATCTGAAGTCTGAGACCCTTTCCACACAGTCCCCATTGATGTATAGGGGTTTGAGGGCTGCACTGTTCTTACGAAAGTCTATGATAATTTCCTTTGTTTTTGTGGTGTTTAGGATGAGGTTGTTGTCTGAACACCACGCTGCCAGTCTTTGGACTTCCTCCCTGTAGGCTGTCTCATATCCTCCTGAGATGCGTCCAACCACAGTCGTGTCGTCCGCAAACTTGACGATGGTGTTGGTGGAGTGGGCGGGGGCACAATCGTGGGTGTAGAGGGCGTAGAGGAGTGGGCTCAACACACAGCCCTGTGGGGAGCCAGTGCTGAGTGTGATGGGGGTGGAGAGGTGATGGCCCAATCTGACGGTCTGGGGGGCGGTTAGACAGAAAGTCCTTGATCCAGAGGCAGATGGGTTGGGAGAGTCCTAAATCCATGAGTTTGGTGACCAGTCTGCTGGGGATGATAGTATTGAAAGCGGAGCTAAAGTCAATGAAAAGCATCCTCACATAGCTCCCCTTGGGTTCGATGTGGGTCAGTGCAGTGTGAAGAGCAGTGGCGATGGCATCCTCAGTGGACCTATTTGCTCTGTAGGCAAACTGGTGTGGATCGAAGGTGGGCGGGAGGCTGACTTTGATGTGCTGCTGGACCAGCCTCTCGAAACACTTCACGATGACTGGTGTGAGAGCGACCGGTCGGTAGTCGTTAAGGCCGCTGATAACAGGCTTTTTTGGTAGTGGGATGATTGTGGCAGACTTCAGGCACGGTGGGATGATGGATTTGGACAGGGACAGGTTGAAGATTTTCGTGAAGACCTCGGTGAGCTGGTCTGCACATTCCTTCAGAACCCTTCCTGTCACGCCATCCGGGCCGGCAGCCTTCCTCGGGTTCACCGCCCTGAGCACCCGCCTCACTTCATGCTCCTGCACAGTGAGGGTGTAGTTGTTGTTGTTAGGGGCTGGTGGGAGAATGGTGACGATCTCTTCTGGTTCTGCCTCGAAGCGAGCAAAGAAGCAGTTCAGCTCCTCTGCCAGTGAGGCATCGCCGTCGGCCGTCGTGCTGTTGCTGGGCTTGTAGTTGGTGATGAGCTGGATGCCCTGCCACACCCGCCGTGGATCGTTGTTGTTAAAGTGGTCCTCTATCTTCCTCTTGTGGGCCGCTTTGGCATCCCTGATGCCTTTCTTCAGGTTGGTTCTAGCAGCGCTGAACAGGGCACTGTCGCCAGACCTGAAGGCGGTGTTGCGGTCCTTGAGAGTTTGGACCTCTTTTGTCATCCACGGCTTCTGGTTGGGGTACACCCGGATGAGTTTGTCGACGGTGACATTGTCAACACAGTTCTGGATGTAAAAGAGCACCGTGGATGTGTACTCCTCCAAGTCCTGATTTCCAAAAATGTCTCAGTTTGTCTCAGTTTCAAAGCAGTCCTGTAGCTGTGAGGAAGCTCCTTCAGGCCAAGTTTTAACAGTCCTGGTGGTGGGTTGAGCTTTTCTCCTGAGGGGGGTGTATGCTGGTGCTAAGTGAATGGATAGGTGATCCGACTGTCCTAAGTGTGGTAGTGGTGTGGCTCTAAAACCCTTCTTGATGTTTGAGTAGGCCTTGTCTAATGTATTTTCTCCCCTGGTTGCACATTTGATGTGTTGTTCAAACTTGGGGAGAACTGATTTTAAGTCTGCGTGATTGAAATCACCAGCTATGATAAGGGTTGCTTTGGGGTAGGTGTTCTCTTGTTTGCTGATAGCGCTATGGAGGTAGCCTAGGGCTATGCTAGCATTAGCATTCGGTGGGATATAGACAGACCGTAACTATGACCACGGTAATTTGATAAGACTTGGGGAAAATTTATTGAACACTTTCATACAACATAAATTGCTCCCTCTTTAACCGTTATAAAAATTATTTTACCTCTATAGGGTAAAACGGACTTGACGACAAACGGACTTAAATTGTTGAAATTCGCAGTTCAGATTCGGTTTTGTTTTGCCTTGTTTATTTATTTATTTTATTTTTATTCTTATTTTATTATTATCAATTTTTTTTTTCTTTAGTTTAGGTGAGTTTTGTTTTTTCCTTTTTTCTTTTTCTTTTTGTCTTTTTATCTTTGTGTTTTTTTTTACATTAATAATTTTCCTTTTATAGATTTAACTATATTTACATAGAGACCAGGAGGTCTATATTCATTGAGTATTTTGACACTGGTCTCATATTAGGATATACATGTTATTAATGCAATCCTGATCCCTATGTATCAATACCATTGTTATGTTTATCATTATTCTTTTTGCTCTGTTTTTTATGTTTTATTTTTGTTTTCTTTGGGGAAAAAAAACCCAATAAAAAGATTTTAAAAGAAAGAAAGAAAATTGGTTGGCAGACAGGAAACAAAGAGTAGGGATTAACAAGTCCCTTTTCAGAATGGCAGCCAGTGACTAGTGGGGTACTGCAAGGCTCGGTGCTGGGAGCGCAACTATTTACAATATATATTATTGATTTTGATGAAGGGATTACAAGTAACATTAGCAAATTTGCAGATGACACAAAGCTGGGTGGCAGTGTGAACTGTGAAGAGGATGCTATGAGAATGCAGGGTGACTTGGACAGGTTGAATGAGTGGGCAGATGCATGGCAGCAGCAGTTCAATGTGGATAAATGTGATGTTATCCACTTTTGTAGCAAAAACAGGAAGGAAGATTATCTAAATGGTGTCATGTTGGGAAAAGGAGAAGTACAACAGGATCTGGAGGTCCTTGTTCATCAGTCAATGAAAGTAAGCATGCAGGAACAGCAGGCAGTGAAGAAAGCGAATGGCATGTTGGCCTTCATAAAACAGAGCAGTTGAGTATAGGAGCAAAGGGGTCCTTCAGCAGTTGTACAGGGTCCTAGTGAGACCACATCTGGAGTATTGTGTGCAGTTTAGTCTCCAAATTTGAGAAAGGACATTCTTGCTATTGAGGGAGTGCACCGTAGGTTCACAAGGTTAATTTCCGGGATGGCAGGATTGTCATATGCTGAGAGAATGGAACAGCTGGGCATATACTCTGGAATTTAAAAGGAAGAGAGCGGATGTTATTGAAACATATAAGATTATTAAGGGTTTGGACACGCAAGAGGCAGGAAACATGTTCCCGATCTTGGAGGAGTCCAGAACCAAGGGCCAGTTTAAGTATAAGGGGCAAGCCATTTAGAACGGAGATGAGGAAACACTTTTTCACACCGATAGTTGTGAGTCTGTGGAATTCTCTGCCTCAGAGGGCGGTGGAGGCCAGTTCTCTGATACTTTCAAGAGAGAGCTAAATAGGGATCTTACAGATAGCAGAGTCAGGGGATATAGGGAGAAGGCAGGAATAGGGTACTGATTGTGGATGATCAGCCATGATCACATTGAATGGCAGTGTTGGCTCAAAGGGATGAATGGCCTACTCCTGCACCTATTGTCTATTGTCTACAAAGATGTTTTGATAAAATTACAAATCAACCATCAGTCAATATCGGTGGCTCTTTTATTAAGATAGGCTCAATAAAGGATGGTTTAAAAAAGGATGTAATTAAACAATGCAGGATTCCAGGTTCAATGATCTTGGCCAATAAGCAGCTACATCAAATGCAGTTAATCATTTAGTGCTTCATATGGCTGCACATACAAATTATGTAATTTCCTCAAGTAGCTCATAACAGTTCAGTGCAAGGTGACTGACTCTTCTGAATACGAATGGCAATGGCAACATCATGTCAGGTTTTACTTTAAAACCCTGACAGATGCAATATGATCACATTAGACATTGACATATTTTCGTTTGCCACCATAACTTTAGAATACAAAGGTTATTCCATCCACTCCCTGTGCCCAGGTACAAACATGAGATACATCTACTCAAAGATAGGTGGTCAATTCCAATAGAACTTCATGGCTATATGTCAATACTATAATACAATATGATGTGGGAGCAGAATTAGACCATTCCGTCTATTTAACCTACTCCTCCATTCGATCATGGCTAATCTATTTTTTGCCTCTTAACCCCATTCTTTCTTCCCATAACCTTTGATCCCCATTATAAATCAAGAATCTATTAATGTTGGCTTTAAAAATACCCAATTATTTGGCCTGCACAGTCGTTTGTGGCAATGAATTCCACAGATTCACATGAAGAAATTCCTCCTCATCTCCATTCTAAAGGTACTTCCTTCTATTCTGTGGCTGTGCCCCCTAGAACTAGACTGTCCCCTGACTGGTAACATCCTTTGCACATCTGCTTAATCAGGGGCTTTCATTATCCATTAGGTTTCAATGAGATCCTTCTAAACTCCAGTGTGTACAGGCCCAGAGCCATCAAACACTCCTCACACAATCATTCCTGTGATAATTCTCATAAAACGTCTTTGGACCATGTCCAGTCCCAGTGCGTCATCCTTCACATATGGGAACCAAAACCACACAATATACGAAATGTGGCCTCACTGGGGTTTTATAGAGCCTCAGCATTACATCCTTGCTTTTATGTTCTCGTGCCCACAAAATGAATGTGGGCATTGCGTTTGCCTTCCGTACCACTGACTCAACCTGTAAATTATCCTATTGGGAATCCTGCCACCTCCAATTTCTGAATCCTCTCCTCATTTAGAAATTAGTCTGTGCCTTTATTCCTTCTACCAACATGCATGATCACAGATTGCATGCAATATGGTTCTTGGCAAGAACTCAGTTAATCTATTTGCATACATATTATAAAACAGTTAGCTGAAAAAGGGAACATGTCAGCCACAATGATTTTTAAGACAGAATTTTAATGGGCCACAAAATGTACAGAGAGAAACCTGCCAAAAAGCAAAATGCATAGCTTTGCAGGATTTCTACCTATGTAATAATAAATGATATCATAAATTGAAAATATTAGAGATCAATTCTATTTTTAAAAAATACCAATTCTATTTCGCTCTGCCGATTCTGTCATCAGAATATTTCCGGTAGTTTTCATTTCAGATTGCAAGTATGTACGGTATTTTTTGCTTTGGAAAATTCAAAATTAACAGAAAAACTAACCAGTAGTAGTCTTAGAAGTTTAACCAATTCCACTTCATCAAGCTAAATTGAAAAAAATAAACAACGCAGGAATTGAATTCAGCTTGGACTTTGTGGGACGAAAAACCTGTTTTCACACCATATCTCTAAAATCTCTAAAGTTTAAACATCTAAAGTCGGTAAAACATGTCTTGGCAAGTCCCAAGTCCATTTGAAGATGTTTGTCCGAGGCAAAAGGCATGGCAAGCACAAATGACAACCTCCAGCATCTTCTCTACCTCCTGGCTTCAAAAGCACAGCAGCAACTTCCCACATTTCCTCAAACTACTACTCATCAAACTGATGGGCATCACATGACATCAATATGGGGCATCACAGCCACATTAAAGTGAAGTTAACATTGCCAGTATGTCATATACGTCAGTTTTCAAGTTGGAGGATACCATATCCCTTTTCAGTTTATCAGCAAGTTTCAGTGCCACACTCAATAAAGCAAACAAAATTCCCCGAAATAAAGTTACTTTATTAATTGTTTTTTCTGTTATACAAAGTGTAAGAGCGCAGAGAAAGTGTAGGCCGAGTTATTTACAAATATCAGACAAATGTTTCAAAAATCCTGTGGTTATCATAATTTCAAAATAAAAATCAAGATTTTCTATGCAAGACAAAATTTAATCAAGTTTTCCCAAATCTGAAAGTTCAACTCTGAATTGTATTAACAGCAATAATGTGATTAAAGCAAAAAAGATTAATGTAATGAAACTTTTTTAAAATTTAAAAACTGCAGATGCTAGAAATCTAAAATTTAAATAAATGCTGACCACATGACAGATTCTCAGACCCAAAACATTAATTTTTCTTTCCAAAGATGCTGACTGGCTTGCCGAATGTTTCCAGCACTATTTTTTAAGTTAATACAGTCAGACCCTCAGTCCCAAAGCAGCAACTTCAAAGATGAACCAATTTCAAACTCCACTAATATTGCACAAAGACTGTGCATCAGGTATAGGAATTAAACTTAGTTTATTTTGTTTATGGACGATCATAAGGAACGTTTAATTGTATACTGTCACTAATAAATCGTCTGTCATATATTTAACTTATGCAACCTTGCAATTGCAATTTGCAGAAAATTAAAATGTTTAAAACAAATGCATTTGAAATTAAAAAGACAACAGATTTTGACCTAGAATGAATGGAGGACTTGCCATGTGTTTTTTTTTTTGCCTTGGGGTTTATTATGGCTACCAAAGAAAATGTTCCATTCCCTGGCAAAGATCACTTGTGTGTCAATAAACAGCACTGAAGCAAAATTACCAAATGAATGTTCCTTAAAACATTATGTAGCAGGATTAGATGATAACTTTCCCTTTTCCAAAGGAGGTATATTTTGTTGCAGTAGACATATGCTTCATCTTTAATAAGTCACCAGACTGGAATCAAACTAGTATGAAGTCACAGTAAAATATTGAGTAAAATTTAGACTTAAGGTTCTTTGAATGTGGCTCACTGAATAAATATCCAAAGTAAATTCATTAGATAACAGCAATTGCCCAGTTAAAATCAGAAGGAAAGGTTTATAAATGACATGCTTGCACAGTAATTTCTACAGGATTCTTGTATTACGAGATATTGTATTTTTAAGATAAATATTTCCTCAAAATGCTGGTCCTATGTACAGGTGCACAACCTTTTATCCGAAAGCCTTGGGACCAGACACTTTTCGTAATTCGGAATTTTTCGGCCTTCGGAATGGAAGATTTTTAGCGTAGATTTTAACGGCTGGCTCAGTGGTAGAGTGCTCGGCTCATATCCGCAAGGTCGCGAGTTTGCGCCTCGATCCCGGCAGTTACTCGGTCGCGAGTTTGAGTCTTCAATGTAGTTTTTTCTTGCAGAATAAATGTTTGTATGAAATGCAGTGTAGGAGAGGTGTACTGACTGTGTGGGCAGAACTTTGGAAGTGATTGCCCACCAGTCTCAAAAGCCGCTGTGTCTCCCTGTCCCTGGGATAGCAGGGGGCGATCAAACAGCACAATACCCCCCTCCCCCTCCAACTCCAGAGGAATCCGCTCCCCGATGGGCCGCTACGGCGACAAGTGGTAGTTCGCCCACAGCCCGAGCTGCGCCACCCCAAGAACAAGACGTACCTTGCACACCATCAGCTTCTGCCCCTATGGGGAGCGTGTTCCTCTGGAGTTGGAGCGGGGCTAGGCTGGAGTAGCTGATCTGGGATCTCCGTGCTTGCAGTGGGCCTCGGGGTCGGTGTCCCGATGAGGGGGCGCAGCTCGGGCTGTGGGCGAACTGCCACTTGTCGCCATAGCGGCCCATCGGGGAGCGGCTTCTGGTGGTCCTGACGTCTCCGGCCAGTTTGCAGTTTTCCTCTGGAGTTGGAACGGGGCTGGGCTGCTGCTGGCTGTGGGTCTCTGGGATCTCCGTGCTTGCAGTGGGCCTGGGGGTCGGTGTCCCGTTGGTCCTGACGTCTCCGGTGACTGGCACTGACCTGCTGGCATCGCCGACGTGGAGACAGTGCAAAGCCCCCGCGCCGGTGCAATGGACGGGGAGCTGGAGAGGGGAGGGAAGGGGTCACACACATGGCCGGGAAGCAGAGGGGTGTAGGTGGGGTGAAACTGAAGGGAGCGACAATCTGCTGCTGCCTGCCCGCTGAGTTAAAAAGTTCCCACGCAAGACTCACGATACACTGTGTATCGTGAGTCTACCGTGGGAACTTTTTAACTCAGCGGGCAGGCAGCAGCAGATTGTCAATTATTAACCCTCCCGCGCAATATACCCTCACCTTCTCTTTTATGAATAGGAATTTAGTTCCCCTTTCTTCGAGGACCGACCGGAGGTTCCGCTTTCACCTCTTCGGGCCACACTCGGTGAACGTCTTCAAGGACCGAAAAAATGTCCGCTATTCGGAGCTTTTCGTTATTTGGAACTTCGGATAAAAGGTTGTGCATCTGTACTTCCTAATGAAGCTGAATTAAACAAAAACATCTTCTGAATTAAAGAAACAATTCAAAGCACCAGTGCCCACAATGATGAGTTTTTAGCCCCTAACTATACACACGAACAATTTTTTTTCCAACTACAGCTTGCAGATGACACCAAAGTAGTGGGCCAGACCTCAAAACAGAATTACAGATTATGTACAGGACAAGAGAGCATGGTGCAATACAACCGCTCCCTCAATGTCACCAAGGTGAAAGAACTAGATATTAACTTCAAGAACTTAGGTATCAACATCAATGGCCTTTGATAGAGCGGTTGTGGAAAGCATGGGAGAGTCTAGAACCAGAGAGCACAGCCTCAGAATAAAAAGAGTATACCTTCAGAATGGATAGATATTGACTACAAGAAATTAGTTAGAGTACATCCCACTATCAACATCAATGGTGCTGAAGTTGAAGTGGTTAAGAGCATCAAATTCCCAGGCTTAAATATCACCAACAATTGGCCCTGACCCTCTCCATTGAAGCTACGACCAACAATGCACACCAATACCTATTTCCTCAGGAGGCTATCTTCAGCACATCTACAGTGACTCTTGCCAACTTCTACACCAGAAAATGTCCAAAGGAAACACAGAAAAGGTCCTATGGAATGCACCATAGCTTGGTTTGGGAACAGCTCTGCTAAAGACCACAAGAACGTTCTGGACCACAGAGAGTTGTGGATGTAGCCTAGTCGGCCACATAAACCAATCTCCCCCCCACCATCATGCACTGACCTTAGAAAGCAGCCAACAAAATCAAGGACCATTTTCATCCTGGTTAATCCCTCTTTTCCCTATTTCATAGAAACATAGGAAATAGGTGCAGGAGTAGGCCATTCAGCCCTTCGAGCCTGCACCACCATTCAATATGATCATGGCTGCCGCTGCTCTCTCTTCACCTTGTGTTTTTTTGGGGGGTTTTTTGTATCTTTGGAGCGATTTCTATCTTTAATTTGTGTATTGATGATGTCCTTATTATTTATTTTTCTCCGACTATATGTTTTTTTTCTCTTCTGTTTAATCTTTGTAAGGCGACCTTGAGATCTGAAAGGCGCCTGAAAATAAAATGTATTATTATTATTAGTATCCTGTACCTGCCTTCTCTCCATACCCCCTGATCCCTTTAGCCACAAGGGCCACATCTAACTCCCTCTTAAATATAGCCAATGTACTGGCCACAACTACCTTCTGTGGCAGAGAATTCCACAGATTCACCACTCTCTGTGTGAAAAATGTTTTCCTCATCTCGGTCCTAAAAGATTTCCCCCTTATCCTTAAACTGTGACCCCTTGTTCTGGACTTCCCCAACATTGGGAACAATCTTCCTGCATCTAGCCTGTCAAACCCCTTAAGAATTTTGTAAGTTTCTATAAGATCCCCCCTCAATCTTCTAAATTCTAGCAAGTACAAGCCGAGTCTATCCAGTCTTTCTTCCTATGAAAGTCCTGACATCCCAGGAATCAGTCTGGTGAACCTTCTCTGTACTCCCACTATGGCAAGAATGTCTTTCCGCAGATTAGGAGACCAAAACTGTACGCAATGCTCCAGGTGTGGTCTCACCAAGACCCTGTACAGCTGCAGTAGAACCTCCCGGCTCCTATACTCAAATCCTTTTGCTATGAATGTCAACATACCTTTCGTTTTCTTCACTGCCTGCTGCACCTGCATGCCTACTTTTAATGACTGGTGTAACATGACACCCAGGTCTCGTCGCATCTCCCCTTTTCCTAATCGGCCACCATTCAGATAATAGTCTGCTTTCCTGTTTTTGCCACCAAAGTGGATAACCTCACATTTATCAACATTATACTGCATCTGCCATGCATTTGCCCACTCACCCAGCCTATCCAAGTCACCTTGCAGCCTCCTAGCATCCTCCTCACAGCTACCACTGCCCCCCAGCTTCGTGTCATCTGCAAACCTGGAGGTGTTGCATTCAATTCCCTCGTCCAAATCATTCATATATATTGTAAATAGCTGGGGTCCTAGCACTGAACCTTGCGGTACCCCACTAGTCACTGCCTGCCATTGTGAAAAGGACCCGTTTACTCCTACTCTTTGCTTCCTGTCTGCCAGCCAGTTCTCTATCCACATCAATACTGAACCCCCAATACCGTGTGCTTTAAGTTCGTATGCTAATCTCTTATGTGGGACCTTGTCGAAAGCCTTCTGAAAGTCCAGATATAACACATCCACTGGTTCTCCCTTATCCACTCTACTAGTTACATCCTCGAAAAATTCTATAAGATTCATCAGACATGATTTACCTTTCATAAATCCATGCTGACTCTGTCCAATGGTTTCACCACTTTCCAAATGTGCTGCTATGCCATCCTGTGGATCGGAGGGTAACTAATGTTATTCCACTTTTTAAGAAAGGCGGGAGAGAGAAAACAGGGAATTATAGATCAGTTAGCCTGACATCGGTGGTGGGGAAGATGCTGGAGTCAATTATAAAAGATGAGATAGCCAAACATTTGGATAGCAGTAAATCCGAGTCAGCATGGATTTACGAAGGGGAAATCATGCTTGCCTAATCTTCTGGAATTTTTTGAAGATGTCACTAGGAAAATGGACAAGGGAGAGCCAGTGGATATAGTGTACCTGGACTTTCAGAAATAATTTGTTGAGGTCCCACATAAGAGATTAGTGGGCAAAATTAGGGCACATGGTATTGGGGGTAGAGTGCTGACATGGATAGAGAGGTTTTATGGTAGACAGGAAACAAAGAGTAGGGATTATCATATAACCATATAACAATTACAGCACGGAAACAGGCCATCTCGGCCCTACAAGTCCATGCCGAACAATTTTTTTTTTCCCCTTAGTCCCACCTGCCTGCACTCGTACCATAACCCTCCATTCCCTTCTCATCCATATGCCTATCCAATTTATTTTTAAATGATACCAATGAACCTGCCTCCACCACTTCCACTGGGAGCTCATTCCACACCGCCACCACTCTCTGCGTAAAGAAGTTCCCCCTCATATTACCCCTAAACTTCTGTCCCTTAATTCTGAAGTCATGTCCTCTTGTTTGAATCTTCCCTATTCTCAAAGGGAAAAGCTTGTCCACATCAACTCTGTCTATCCCTCTCATCATTTTAAAAACCTCTATCAAGTCCCCCCTTAACCTTCTGCGCTCCAAAGAATAAAGCCCTAACTTGTTCAACCTTTCTCTGTAACTTAGTTGCTGAAACCCAGGCAACATTCTAGTAAATCTCCTCTGTACTCTCTCTATTTTGTTGACATCCTTCCTATAATTTGGCGACCAAAATTGTACACCATACTCCAGATTTGGTCTCACCAATGCCTTGTACAATTTTAACATTACATCCCAGCTTCTATACTCAATGCTCTGATTTATAAAGGCTAGCATACCAAAAGCTTTCTTTACCACCCTATCTATATGAGATTCCACCTTCAAGGAACTATGCACGGTTATACCCAGATCCCTCTGTTCAACTGTATTCTTCAATTCCCTACCATTTACCATGTACGTCCTATTTTGATTTGTCCTGCCAAGGTGTAGCACCTCACATTTATCAGCATTAAACTCCATCTGCCATCTTTCAGCCCATTTTTCCAAATGGCCTAAATCACTCTGTAGACTTTGGAAATCCTCTTCATTATCCACAACACCCCCCTATCTTGGTATCATCTGCATACTTACTAATCCAATTTACCACACCTTCATCCAGATCATTGATGTACATGACAAACAACAAAGGACCCAACACAGATCCCTGAGGCACCCCACTAGTCACCTGCCTCCAACCCGATAAACAGCCATCCACCATTACACTCTGGCTTCTCCCATTCAGCCACTGTTGAATCCATCTTGCTATTCCTGCATTTATACCCAACATTTGAACCTTCTTAACCAACCTTCCATGAGGAACCTTGTCAAAGGCCTTACTAAAGTCCATATAGACAACATCCACTGCTTTACCCTCGTCAATTTCCCTAGAAACCTCTTCAAAAAATTCAAGAAGATTAGTCAAACATGACCTTCCAGGCACAAATCCATGTTGACTGTTCCTAATCAGACCCTGTTTATCTAGATGCTTATATATATTGTCTCTAAGTATCTTTTCCATTAATTTGCCCACCACTGAAGTCAAACTAACAGGTCTATAATTGCTAGGTTTACTCTTAGACCCCTTTTTAAAACAATGGAACAACATGCGCAGTACGCCAATCCTCGGGGACTATTCCCGTTTCTAATGACATTTGAAATATTTCTGTCATAGCCCCGGCTATTTCTACACTAACTTCCCTCAATGTCCTAGGGAATATCCTGTCAGGACCTGGAGACTTATCCACTTTTATATTTTTCAAAAGTGTCAGTACTTCTTTTACTTTGAACCTCATAGTTTCCATAGCTACTCTACTAGTTTCCCTTACCTCACATAATTCAATATCCTTCTCCTTGGTGAATACCGAAGAAAAAAAATTGTTCAATATCTCCCCCATCTCTTTTGGCTCTGCAGATAGCTGTCCACTCTGTCTCTCCAATGGACCAATTTTATCCCTCCTTATCCTTTTGCTATTAATATAGCTGTAGAAACCCTTTGGATTGACTTTCACCTTACTTGCCAAAGCAACCTCATATCTTCTTTTAGCTTTTCTAATTTCTTTCTTAAGATTCTTTTTACATTCCTTATACTCCTCAAGCACCTCATTTACTTCATGCTGCCTATAATTATTGTAGATCTCCCTCTTTTTCCGAACAAGATGTCCAATTTCCCTTGAAAACCAGGGCTCTTTCCAATTTTTACTGTTTCCTTTCAACCGAACAGGAACATAAAGATTCTGTACTCTTAAAATGTCCCCTTTAAATGTCCTCCATTTCTCTTCTACATCTTTCCCATAAAACAAAATGTCCCAGTTCACTCCTTTTAAATCATCTCGCATCGCATCAAAGTTAGCCTTTCTCCAATCAAAAATCTCAACCCTAGGTCCAGTTCTGACCCTCTCCATAGTTATATTGAAACTAATGGTATTGTGATCACTGGACCCGAAGTGCTCCCCAACGCATACCTCCGCCACCTGTCCAGTCTCATTTCCTAACAGGAGGTCCAGCACTGCCCCTCCTCTAGTAGGTACCTCTATGTATTGCTGCAAAAAACTATCCTGCACACATTTTACAAACTCCAACCCATCCAGCCCATTTACAGAATGTGTTTCCCAGTCTATGTGTGGAAAGTTGAAATCTCCCACAATCATTACCTTGTGCTTACTACTAATCTCTGCTATCTCCTTACATATTTGCTCTTCCAATTCTCGTTCCCCGTTTGGCGGTCTATAATACACCCCTATAAGTGTTGCTACACCTTTCCCACTTCTCAATTCCACCCAAATAGCCTCCCTAGATGAGCCCTCCAATCTATCCTGCCAAAGCACTGCTGTAATATCTTCCCTGACTAGCAATGCAACACCTCCACCTCTTGCCCCTCCAATTCTATCACACCTGAAGCAACGAAATCCTGGAATATTTAGTTTCCAATCACAGCCCTCCTGCAACCACGTTTCACTGATCGCCACAACATCATACTTCCAGGTGTCTATCCAGACTCTAAGCTCATCCACCTTTCTTACAATGCTCCTAGCATTAAAATATGCACATTTAAGAAAACCCCCGTCTCTTATTCTCTGTTTATTTCCATTTTTTTCCTTTCTCCTCTTGTGTCCGAGTGCTTCCCATTTCTGCTTCCTGCCTCCCATTCTGTCTACTACCTTTCGCTATTTGAGTCCCTCGCCCCAACCATTCTAGTTTAAAGTCTCCCCAGCAGCCTTTGCAAATTTCCCCGCTAGGATATTGGTCCCCCTCGGGTTCAAGTGCAACCCATCCTTTCTGTACAGGTCCCACCTTCCCCAAAAGAAGTCCCAATGATCCAGGAACTTGAATCCCTGCCCTCTGCACCAGTCTTTCAGCCACGCATTTATCCTCCACCTCGCTCCATTCCTACTCTCTCTGTCGCGTGGCACAGGCAGTAATCCTGAGATTGTTACCTTTTTGGTCCTTTTTCTTAACTCTCCTCCCAACTCCCTAAATCCTCCCTTCAGGACCTCTTCCCTTTTTTTCCCTATGTCATTGGTACCTATATGTACCACGACCTCAGGCTCCTCTCCCTCTGATTTAAGGATATCTTGGATGCGTTGAGACACGTCCGAGACCTTGGCACCAGGGAGGCAGACCACCATCCTGGTCTCCCGACTGCGTCCACAGAATCGCCTATCCGACCCCCTAACAATAGAGTCCCCAATTACTATTGCCCTCTTTTTTTCCCTAGCTTTTGGAGCAACAGGGCCGGTCTCTGTGCTGGAGGCCCGTCCGCTGTCACTACCCCCGGGTAGGCTGTCACCCCCATCCGTACTCAAACAGGAGTACTTATTTGCAAGGTGTACCGACATTGGAGTACTCACTCGTTCCTGCCTCTGCCCCTTGCCCTTCCTTAACGTGACCCACATGTCTCTCTCCCGTGGTTTTGGAGTGACCACCTCTCTATAACTCCCCTCTATGACCTCCTCACTCTCCCTGATCAGAGCGAGGTCATCGAGCTGCTGCTCCAGGATCCTAATACGGTCCCTTAGGAGCCCCATCTCGCTGCACCTGGTGCAGATGTGGATGTCTGGAGGGCCATCCGACACCATGACCTCCCACATCTGACATCCAGAACAGTACACTGCTCTGACTGTCATTCTCCCGCCTTACCCTGGATCTGATACCAGTATAATACAATAGAAACTGCTGGGAGAAATCAGCAGGTATCTGACTCACAACAGCTGCTCCCTCGTGACCTTTAAACTGCACCTTTATTATATAAACAAAAAGCACTGTACCTTTAGCCCACTGTACCTTTTACTAAAGCACTGCACCTTTAACCCACTGTACCTTAACTAAAGCACTGCCCCTTTAACCCACTGTACCTTAACTAAAGCACTGCCCCTTTAACCCACTGTACCTTAACTAAAGCACTGCCCCTTTAACCCACTGTACCTTAACTAAAGCACTGCCCCTTTAACCAGAAAGCACAAATGCTAACCTGATGTTGCACCCAATCAGCAGCTGCTTCCACCAATCAGCGGCTTCCACCAGAACCCTCACTATGGAGTGTGGAACGTTACGGATTTTGGTAAGCCCTGACCCTCCTCCACTGCACCCACGGTCCTGGGCCTCTGTGAAAGCAAGCCCCGCGCCCGATTTATATACTCACCGCCCTGACCCTCCTCCACTGCACCAACGGTCCTGGGCCTCTGTGAAAACAAGCCCCGCGCCCGATTTATATACTCACCGCCCTGACCCTCCTCCACTGCACCAACGGTCCTGGGCCTCTGTGAAAGCAAGCCCCGCGCCCGATTTATATACTCACCGCCCTGACCCTCCTCCACTGCACCAAAGGTCCTGGGCCTCATTGGGTCCCTTTCGGAATGGCAGGCAGTGACTAGTGGGATACCGCAAGGCTCGGTGCTGTGACCGCAACTATTTACAATATACATGAATGATTTGAATGAAGGGATTCAAAATAACATTAGCAAATTTGCAGATGACCCAAAGCTGGGTGACTTGGACAGGTAGAGGGAGTGGGCAGATGCATGGCAGATGAAGTTTAATGCGGATAAATGTGAGGTTATCCACTTTGGATAAACGGCGTTAAGTTGGGAAAAGGGCAAGTACAACGGGATCTGGGGGGTCCTTGTACAACAGTCTATGAAAGTAAGCATGCAGATACAGCAGGCAGTGAAGAAAGCGAATGGCATATTGGCCTTTATAACAAGAGGAATCGAATATAGGAGCAAAGAGGTCCTTCTGTAGTTGTACAGAGCCCTAGTGAGACCACATTTAGAGTATTGTGTGCAGTTTTGGTCCCCTAATTTGAGGAAGGACGTTCTTGCTATTGGGGGAGTGCATCGTAGGTTTACAAGGTTGATTCCCGGGATGGCGGGACTGTCATATCAGGTCTCTCACTTAACCTTTTTTCCCTGTTGCCAGCCGGGCAACCTCGGCAGCTTTTTAGGTTGCCAAATGACAGTTTAGGTGGTCATTTAAGACAGCTTGCATGACGCGTGCGATAATGTGCTCGGATGAAGTGCGTAGTTACTAGTCGGAATTATGCTCAATGAAGCATTCGCATATTATTTCTGCTTCAAATAAAGTCGCAAACTAAACATATTCACCAATCAAGACATGATATATACACCAATGACGCAGCAAAATTATAAAACAGTATCTAGACTCTTCTTACACGTTGCAAATAATGCAATTTCTATTATCTCTTTCCACTTCCAAACAAATATCTGGTTGGATTATTCAGCGTATGATCAACCTCGTCAACGATCAAGTGCAGGCTTGGCGATCGCTTCGCACAACACCTCCACTCAGTTCGCAATAACCAACCTGATCTCCCAGTGGCTCAGCACTTCAACTCCACCTCCCATTCCAAATCCGACCTTTCTGTCCTGGGCCTCCTCCATGGCCAGAGTGAGGCCCACTGTAAATTGGAGGAACAGCACCTCTTGTTTTGCTTGGGTAGTTCACACCCCAGCGGTATGAACATTGGCTTCTCCAATTTCAGGTAGTCCTTGCTTTCTCTCTCCTTCCCCTCCCATTCCCAGCTCTCCCACAGCCTACTGTCGCCGCCTCTTCCTTTCCTTTTCCCGCCCCGCACCCTTCCCGACATCAGTCTGAAGAAGGGTCTCAACCCAAAACGTTGCCTATTCCTTCGCTCCACAGATGCTGCCTCGCCCGCTGATTTTCTCCAGCTTTGTCTACCAACGGGATCCCACCACTGGCCAACTCTTCCCATCTCCTCCCCTATCGGCTTTCTGCAGAGACCGCTCCCTCCGTAATTCCCAGTTCAATTCGTCCCTTCCCACCCAAACCACCCCCTCTCTTGGCACTTTCCCTTGCAACTGCAGGAAATGCTACACTTGTCGATTTACCTCCCCCCTTGACCACATTCAAGGACCCAAGCAGTCTTTCCAGGTGCGGCAGAGGTTCACAGCCCCCCCCGCCCCGCACCCTCACGTCAGTCTGAAAAAAGGGTGTCGACCCGAAACGTCGCCTATTTCCTTCGCTCCATAGATACTGCCTGACCTGCTGAGTTTCTCCAGCATTTTTGTCTACCCATTCACACAAGTTTTGTTATCCCACTTTCCTCACCCACTCCCTGCACATTAGGGCCAATTTTACAGAGACAAGCTAACCTGCAAAGCCAATGTGTCTTTGGGATGTGGGAGGAAACCCACATGCTTGCAGGGAGAATGTGCAAATTCAACACAGACAGTGCCCGAGAACAGGATCGAACTGAGATCTCTGGCATGTGAGGCAGCAAGTCCACCAGCTGTGCCACTATATTTTATTTTCCAACACACAAAAAATTATACGTTGATAACTTTGGTTACTAAAAAAAAAAAGAAACTATCCATTTTCAGTATTAAATCTCGAAGTGACGTTATGTCCTCTTTTACAGCTATTGTTTGTTTTAATTCAGTTCAAGACGATGGGGCAGTACATTGGCCATAAAGTTGCAGCCTAAAATTGCCAGAGACCCAGAATTGATCCTGAATATGGGTGCTTTCTGTATGGTTTTGTTTTCTCGTTTATAACATTGTTTACAGAGTACTATGTTTACATATTCTGTTGTGCTGCTGCAAGTAAGGATTTCATTGTTCTAACTGGGACGTGAGAGAATAACACACTCCTGACTCGCGTCGCTAATGTGTGGGTAGAACTAGTGTACGGCGGGACTCAGTGGGCCGAAGGGCTTGTTTCCACGCTGTATCTTTAAATGAAATTAAAAACACTAAAACTAGAGGAAATCTAAACAAGGGTCTCTACCCGAAACGTCACCCAATTTCTTCTAGCCAGAGAGTTTTTAAAGAAGGAACTGCTGGAAAATCGATGGTACACAAAAATGATGGAGAAGCTCAGCGGGTGTAGCAGCATCTATGGAGCAAAGGAAATAGGGAACGTTTCGGGCCAAAGATTTTGTTTCGGGTATGAAGGGTTTTGCCTTTTCAGAAATGAGATAAGATCATTCAAACAGGAGGGGAACCTGTGCTTAGTCCTGAAAAAGATGTTTAATTGCGCCCATTCATCGGGTCTACCCCCATAAGTACTTGAGCATTTGTTCAAGAAAGCATCAATCCAGCAGGCCCCGAGCCAATTATTTCAAATAAGGAAGCAAGAAATTTGTTGAATGAAACACTTTTACTCACACAACCAAGTATATTTTAATACCAAGCACATAATCCCATTGTGCCCATTTAAGCGTTACATTTTAATGCTGGGTAAGCAAATTACGTTAAGACTTCAAAAGGGTGATTTACAGTTGGAATTCGTAACATTCAGATCTAACAGTGGACTCAAATTTTAACAGCCACATTTTTTAAAATGCCAATGGGTTTACGATTGGTCATTGTTGCTTATCTAGCATACTCAGCAATCAACAGTCACTGGCATTTTAAGAAAAATCATTAAAACAAATCCTGATTCAATCACAGCAAGGCACAATTCAGTATGTGAATATCGTTAGATTCAATTAAAAGTGAGCAACAGGCACTGCAATCAATTTTGTCAAACACTAATAAGAGTCTACTTCCTTTGGTCTTGTTAGAGCATTAATTTAACACATATCTTTAACATGGTACCCCAGAGTGTTGTTCTGCAGAATGCTGATCTGTTACTCGTCCCAGTTAGCCAAACTCCACCATATTGTTCATGTTTGCCAGTCAGATTGCATTATAGTATTGGCAGTCAACCCTCATATTCTGTTATCACTTAACAACACTTGCGCTACCCCAGGGTTCAGCAACATTGATCTGCATAGGGCCGGGACGGATGTCTGTGAGCGGATGGCGGGCCACATCTATCACATGTCCACATGGAACCCGCCCCCATCCCGCCCGGAAGGCAGGCATCAAATCACGTGTTCACAGAAGGTAGACAAAAATGCTGGAGAAACTCAGCAGGTGTGGCAGCCTCATGTAATCCTTGCATGTCTCACCCACGAAGTTTCTCCAGCATTTTTGTCTACCTTCAAATTTTCCAGCATCTGCAGTGCTTTCTTAAAAGTGTTCACAGAAGGTGCACTGAGAATAACCCAGATTGAAAGTATAGCTCCTCAGTTTTGAGGGGGAATAAACAGCTAATCCAAATATCTTTTGCAGAAAAAGTAGAATCACAACCTGATCCACTTTCTCAGTAAGGTGAATATTTAATACCAATGTTACAAATGAAACTAACATTTATGAATTTTGAAACCCTCTTTTTATATATACACACATCCCTACGTAGCATGAATATCTCTCATGACTAGAGCCAGGATTTTGCCATAAATGCCATGTGCCTTTTCATGCCTTTTTTGATGATTTCAGGAAGATAATGCCTTTTTCACGATCGAGTGCCTAAATCAGCCTTTTTTGCCGTTTTAACGTAACTTAAAAGAAAATTTACACAACCGGGGCAAAACCTGGGTGTAAGTGGGTGTTAAGTGGTGATTGAAGAGAGGTGCGTGGGAAAGGGTCCAGTCTTTGCAAACTGGAGTCATGCTTTAAGTTGGTGCGAAGTGGTGATTGGGGAGGAGTAGGTGAAGGGTCCAGTCTTTTCAAAATGGAATCAATCTGTTAAGCTTCTGTTTATCGAAACTGCAGTTGAACTCGTTCCGGTCGTTGGTCAGCTGACGATTGTCCAAGGAGCGGGGGGGGGGTTTCCTCTTGTAGCTTGTGATTTCTTGAAAACCCTTCCACAGTGAAGAAGAGTCATTTGCTGAGAACTTGTTCCTCAAATCTCAGAGTACCTTTCCTTGGCAGCTCTGATTCCTCATCTTAGCTTGTACTTGGCCTGCCTGTAGAGGTCTGTATCCCCGCTCCTGTAGGATCTATCCTTGCAAGCGTCAAAAATGCCTAAAGTCAAGTCAACACCTTGTAAAAAACTGAACGATTTGGTGAGAGTGTATGGGAGTGATATATTCTCTACAGACGACTGTGTGCTGTTTTGCAATGCATGTGAGAAAACAGTGAATCATGAGAAAAAATAATTCATCTCCATGCATGCATAGACAGCTAAACACAAGTTGGTGGCAGAGAAACAGAAGGTAGGAAATACGCAAGCTTGGCTCCTCACCACATTTATTGCTGGCTCCAATCGAATATGAGTTTTCGAGTGATCTGTGCAATGCATTAATTGATGCTGGAATTCCACTGTAGAAATTGGAAAGCAAATCTCTGAGGTTTTTTAGGGAAATACACAGAGGAACATATACCAAGCAAGTCATCATTACGGAAAAATTATGTTCACAGCAACTTCAACATTGTTGTGCAGATGTTATTAGAGATGAAGTTGCATGCAACAAAATATGGATCCCAATAGACGAGATAACTGATTCTGTGGGGAGATTTGTTGCCAATGTGGTCATTGGTACACTGGAGGCAGGTCAACCATCAATGGAGTATTTCTTGACATCTGAGGTATTGGAGAAGTCAAAGATCTGAACTATTGTTTACATCTTCACTTGCTGTACTTTGTACTTAAAGTTCCTGGCGATGTAGGTGAAGACATACAAGGAAAATGTGAAAGGGTGATTTTAGCTAACAAAGATCTTGAAGAAATACAAAACCTAGCTAAAGTTCTTAAAGGTAGTTGTAATGCACAAGATATCGACATTAATGTAGAGTTTGAAGCTTGTTTCAGGTATGCATCAGTAATCCCAGCTGTGGTAGAAAGAGGTTTTTCACAACTGTAGCATATTCTGTCTGACAGACGGCATAGTTTAACACCAGATAATTTGAAAAAATGCTGGTAGTTATGTGCAATCAGGCAACTGATCATTTAATGTAGTATACCTTTATAATTATCATTTTTAACCATATTCTGGTGGTGGAAATAAATGCCTTGTTATGCCTTTTTTGTCAATAAATGCCTTTGTGTGCCTTTTTTGTAATTTTATTATGCCTTTTTGCCTGCCTAGTTCAGAGATTTTTAGCGCCTAAACATCCTGGCTCTACTCATGACCATCCCCACTCTCTCATTAATTGCTGCAATTTGTAGAACAGTACTCAATCACTGGGTTGTTAATCACTTCCCAGAATATATTGCTCCCTTCTCAGTACTACTGCTGTTAGTGGGACAGTCACAAAGATCAGTTACATTCTACTGGGAATATTAAACACACAACTGTGGAGTTAAAGTGTATACCAAATCTCTTTGGGCAATGGAACTCACATGTAGCTACTCATCATGCAGTACAAATCCATAGATTTTGATTCTCACTAGAACATGGTGCTAGATAGACTCACTGGGATCCAGTTCCACACATTGTGAATGATCTTGACTCACCGGGATTCAGTGCCTACAGACATCAATTTGTCAGAAATCTATTAATTTACTTTTGTAAATCAATTACTATATAATGCAAGAACATCCAAGATATTGGGGAGCACGATAATGTCTTGTATTTCTGAAAACAATAATTATATTCAGTTACACTGCAGAGTAAACCCCATTAATCAGTCGTGCTCAGGAGTCAAGTATTTTTTCCAGATTGTTGGATATGTTTCCAATTATTACTCATACTTTTAACTCAGTTTAAGATGTTACATAGTAGTATATTAAAATTTACAGCAGGGTCTGTAGAGTGTAAAGGGAACACTGAAACCATCAGCCGATTAGCAAGATGCCAAGTCAGCAAAATTTCTGAGCAATGAGATTGTAAATGACATGCATTTATACTGGCATATAATGTATGATAAACTATTAATTCTTATGAACACTAGGTATCAGTTGCCTATAAGCTTATGCAATGGGTGGAGAGATTCACCGAAAGCAGGGGCTGGCAACCTTATTCTGCATAGGGGCATGTATGTGAGGGGATGGCGGGCCACATCTATCACGTGTGCACTTGGATCCGGCTCCGGATGGCAGGCATCAAATCACGTGTTCACAGAAGATAGGCAAAAATGCTGGAGAAACTCAGGAGGTGAGGCAGCCTCATGCAATTCTTGCATGTCTCATCCGCTAAGTTTCTCAGGCATTTTTGTCTACCTTCGATTTTTCCAGCATCTGCAGTTCTTTCTTAAACGTTTTCACAGAAGGTGCGTGGCCGTACTGGCAGCTTAGCGCAGGATGCAGCATAACCAGAACTCGGCCCTGCTCGGCCGCTCAGCCCCTGCTCGCAGTGCTGCTGTTTGGGCACTCGGCGGGCCTGATGATTACGGGAATAAAAATCCACCTACGGGCAAGATGATTTCGGGTTACGGGCCACAATCGGCCTGGGGGCCGTAGGTTGCCAACTCCTGATCTAAAGCAACAAAGTAATTACCATCTCGTTGTTGACTGGAGCAAACCAGAGAATGGAGCCGCTCAGCTTGTATACTCTGGAATTTAGAAGGATGAGAGGGCATCTTATCTAAACATATAAGATTAAGGGTTTGGACATGCTAGAGGCAGGAAACATATTCCCGATGTTGGGGGAATCCAGAATCAGGGGCCACAGTTTAAGAATAAGGGGTAAGCCATTTAGAACGGAGATGAGGAAACACTTTTTCACACAGAGTTGTGAGTTGTGGAATTCTCTGGCTCGGAGGGCGGTGGAGTCCGGTTCTCTGGATACTTTCAAGAGAGCTAAATGACCCATTACATTTCAAATGAGCATAGATTGACAATGCTACATGAACCAGGCCCGTATGAAGCTTTTCAAAAAGGGGGGTGGCATGACAGGATTACAAAAAAACATGAAATAATGTGCGTGCAGCGCACATCATGAGCACGAAGTCCCTCCCGGCCGGGGTCCAGAAAGCTATGGGGCTTTAGATGCTCTCTGGTGCATTCTGAGCCTTATTTCTGAGCATTTTTGCACCAAAGTTATGACCAATATTTCAGAAATAAATTTGGTTGAGTCGAGAGTAATGAGTGGGTGGAATGGAATGATTGGGGTCATTGTTGTATACATTTTTTTTTAAATCAAGAATTGAAGTTGTCCTTGTTTTAATAATCAAGTTGTACTGTTGTAAAATGTTATGTAAAATGTTATAAAGGACCATGCAAAAACTGCAAATAAAATATTGTAAGTTTTTGCAGTAAAGAAAACGTTTTGTGTGTTGATTTGATTGCCTGTTACTGTTAGACTGTGTTAGTGTGTGCAGTGCACTTTTAATGGTCCTCCTGACCTAACAGCTTTACATCACATCAATTTCAACATGGAATAGTGATTTGAATTCAACATTTAGTTCGACTTTAATTTCCATCATGAAAATTGAAGTGAAACTAAATGGTGCATTTACATTATCGCTTTACTATGAACGCTTTCAAACTAACCTATTTTACTGTCATACTAGTATAACAATTTCTAGTTCCATGTTGACTCATAAACAAGATCACAAATCACATTTTGAATTTTCAAACACAACGTGATTGTGAACAATTGCAGAGCTGCCACGTTTCACCGAGCATTTACGTATTTTGATGGCTGAAAATCAGTATTTTGTTGGGAAAATCGTTATTTCTCATATAAATGCAATAGAATGTACTACACTGGATTTTTGAAAATCAGTGTTTTGCATGCAACCTCATGTATTCTCAAATATCGGTATGGAATACTGAAAACCAGTACAGGTGCACAACCTTTTATCCGGTGTTCCGGAAACCGAAAAACTCCGAAAACCGGCCATTTTTTCCAGGATGTCGTCTGCACACCAAAGCTCGCGTTTGGCGCCAAACTTGACCCGAAACGACCCACGGTCAACCCAGGTCTGTACTACTGTAGCGGCTGCCTCCTCCCCGGAGACCGGGGAGACACTTAAACATCTGTAAATCATTGCTTAAATGTTAGTCAGTTAGTTTGGAGGGCTTTTATGTGAAGGGGGGGTTGAAGGGGTAAACTTTAATTCTTAGTCCCCTACCTGGTCGGAGAGGCGGGGAGCGGTCAATGCCTTACCGGGTCGCCGTGCAGTAAGCTCCGCAGCGCTGTGGCCGCCAACTCCCAGCTGGGGCTGCGGGCGGCGCCGGTTGTAGCTCCGACCCCGGCAACTCTACCCCTGGCTGCGAGGTGCTCCAAATCCACCGCCGCCCGTGGCCGGAAGCCCGCAGCCTCAGCTCCGCAAATGTTGGGAGTCGGCGGCGTCGCAGCGCTGGGATACCAGCGGGAAGCGGGCAATGCCTTACCGGGTCGCTGTGCGGTAAGCTCCAGGGCGCTGAGGCCGCCTTCTCCCAACATTCGCGGAGCTGGGACTGCGGGCGTCCGACCGTGGGCGGCGCTGGATTTGGAGCGCCTCGCAGCCAGGGGTCGAGTTGCCGGGGTCGGAGCTACAACCGGCGCCGCCCGCAGCCGGACGGAGCCCCCAGCTCCGCGATGTTGGGAGTCGCCGACCAGGTAGGGGACTAAGAATTAAAGTTTCCCCCTTCACCCACCCATCCCACCACCACATAAAATCCCTCCAAACTAACTGACTAACATTTATGCAATGATTTACAATGATTCCCCAGTCTCCGGGGAGGAGGCAGTCGCTCCAGACTTTTCAAGCCGCCCGCGCTACCTACCTAATCTACGCTAAAAATCTTCCATTCGGAAATCCGAAAATGTCCGAAATCCGACAAGTGTCTGGTCCCAAGGCTTTCGGATAAAAGGTTGTGCACCTGTACTGATTTGTGAAACCATTTTTGAAATGTGAATTTATAATTCTTGATTTTGATTAAATAACATAAAAATATATAATAACATCTCTATACTTATAAAACTGATCTTGGACGTGTGTGTGTGCGTGCGCATGTGTGTGTATAATCACATCTTCTCAAAAACACGACACGGCAAAGGTAAAAATGTTATGTATTCCGAAATCGCCTTATCTGAAAATGTCATGCTTTATTTCTCGAGTTATTAAAAATAATGTTCAATTATTTTGTACAAAACTATGAAAATAATGTTCAAACGACTATTTCGCTGATGACGTTACAATGGGTCTGCGTCATCTAGCTCGCGCTGCGAGTGACGCCGCTCCAAGCTGCTACCTCGCTCTGCTGCTCTGCTCCGCTCCCCCCCCCCCCCCTCCCCCCTCCCCCCCCTCCGCCTCTCTCCCCTCAACCCGTAGTTTCCTCCCACACTTCAAAGACATAGATTAATTGGCTTGGTATAATTGTAAATTGTCCCTAGTGTGTGTGTGTGTGTGTGTGTGTGTGTAGTGTGTGTGTGTGTGTGTGTGTGTGTGTGTGTGTGTGCGTGTGTGTGTGTGCGCACGCGCGATAGTGGTAGTGTGCAGGGGTCGCTGGTTGGCGCAGACTTGGTGGGCCGAAGGGCTTGATTCCCCTTTATATCTCTAAATAAGCTCTGTAGGAAAGAACTGCAGATGCTGGGTTTTTTTTTTAAACTCAAAGGTAAACATAAAATTCTGGAGTAACTCAGCGGGACATGCAGCACCTCTGAAGAGAAGGAATGGGTGATGTTTTTCGGGTCGATACCCTTCTTCAGCTCCTACCTAACATCGACCTCTTGAACTCTACAAACAATAACTAAACTAAGAACTACGAACCGTCTCGGTTGCACTAAAGACTTTGGGGCTTTTTAGACAGCGAGATACAGCGCGGAAACAGGCCCTTCGGCACACCAAGTCCGCGCCGACCAGCGATCACCCCATGCACCAGCACTATCCTACACACTGGTGACAATTTTACAACTTACCGAAAACAATTAACCTACAAGCCTTTGGAGTGTGGGAGAAAACCGAAGCACCCGGAGAAAATCCACGCGGTCCCAGGGACAAGGTAAAAACTCCACCGAGACAGCATCAGAAATCAGGATCGAACCCAGTTCTTTGGTGTTGTGAGGCAGCAACCCGGCAGCAAATAATGTTAAACATATTACTGTTTTTTGGTTTATTGTGTTATCTATGAATAGATCTATCTATGAATAGATAATGGTTATATGAATGGATATTGTGTTATCTATGAATGCTGTGCTTGCAGACTTGTTACCCTGCGGCAAGTAATGATCTCATTGTAGCATTTTATGGTGCTTATACAATTAAACACTCTTTATGCCACTGGCAGCAGGTAACAGAGAGTCTAAACCCAAGGCGTGGCCCCGCGGCGGGGGAGGGGGAGAGGCGAGGGCCCGTGGCAGGGAGAAGAGGCGAGGGCCCGCGGCAGGGGGGGAAAAAGAGAGGCGAGGACTCGCCGGGAGGTGGGGGAGTTGCGTGGGCTCGGCGGGGGGATGTGAGGGTGTTGTGGCCCCAGCGGGGGGCGGTGGCGTGCGCCAGGCCGGAGTGGCGTCTGGTGTCGGGGTCATGGCCGCTTCCAGGACTGGGTTTAGATTCAGTCGTTCCCGCTCCCACCAGTGGTGAGCCTCCGATGCAGTGGATGGAGGCGATGGACCGGGCGGGCAGACACCACAGCACCCCCCCAACCCCCCTCCCCGGAGAAACGGGCACTCTTTTTTTTTCCAAATCATCCCGCGGGCCGGATTGGACCCCTGGCGGGTAGTTTACCACCCAGGTAGTATCCCCCTCCAGCAACGCAATATTCCACTACTTACCCAGAGTTGACACGAGGCGGTGAGGCGATCTCTGATTATGTGGACAGCAAATGGCAATCTGATCCCGCCCAGGCCCACTGCACACGCGCAGAGAGACAGCGTCATTTTGCGTCACTACTGCATCACCGACTTCCCCCAACTGCACAGGTCGCAATTTCCCCCCCAAATTATCCAGTGGGCCAGAACCAGAATTTCTGGTAATTTCCGTCAAAGTGGAAACGCTGATTGCGCTCCAAACTATTATTTTTTTACCTTGGGATTTTTTCTTACTCTAGGAAGAAGGGGGGGGTGCGACCGCACCCAATGCACCCCTCCATTCGGACGGCCATGTGAACTAATTAGATACGAGGGGCAAGACATGAGACTCATCAATGTGTTGAAAATAAAGGTATATGCGTGGTAAAACATCATAAGAACATGTTTTTTATTACATCCCAGAGATGTTGCACTTGTGCCTCTTCCCACCTTCCCCCATCTACATCTATCAGTAACGGAACAGTAGATTATAGCTAAAAAGAACCTTTCTCTCTGGAGAAAAGGGGGAGGTGGAAGTCTGAGTCTGAGGACTTCAGAAACTGTAGAAGGGTCTCAACCCGAATCATCACCCATTCCTTTTCTCCAGAGATGCTGTCTGGCCCACGGGTTACTCGAGCATTTTGTGTCTGTCTTCGGTTTCAACCAGCATCTGCAGTTCCTCAGAGTGATACAGTGGGAAAACAGGCCCTTCAGCCCAACTTACCCACACCGGCCAACAATGTCCCAGCTACCCTAGTCCCACTTGCCAGCGCTTGGTCCATACCCTCCAAACCTGCCCTGTACATGTACCTGTCAAACTGTTTCTTAAACGATGGAATAGTCCCAGCCACAACTATTTCCTTCTGGCAGCTTGTTCCATACACCCACCACCCACTGTATGAAAAAGTTACCACTTGGATTCCTATTAAATCTTTACCCCTTCACCTTGAACCTATGTCCCCTGGTCCTCGATTCCCCATTCTGGGTATAAGACTCTATGCATCTATCCAATCTATTTCTCTCATTATTTTGTATATCTTCATAAGATCTCCCCTCACCCTCCTGCACTTCATGGAATAGAGACCCAGCTTACTCAACCTCTCCCTCTAGCTCACATCCTCTAGTCCTGGCAACATCCTCGTAAATCTTTTCTGAACCATTTCAAGCTTGACAATAGCTTTCCTATAACATGGTGCCCTGAACTGAACACAATATTCTAAATGGGGTCTCACCAACGTCTTATACAACTGCAACATGACCTCTCAACATCTATACTCAATACTCTGACTGATGAAGGCCAAAGTGCCAAAAGCCTTTTTGACCACCTTATCTACCGGCGACTCGACCTTCAAGGAACCATGCACATGTATTCCGAGATCCCTCTGCTCTATAACACAAACATAGAAACATAAAAACATAGAAATTAGGTGCAGGAGTAGGCCATTCGGCCCTTCGAGCCTGCACCGCCATTCAATATAATCATGGCTGATCATCCAACTCAGTATCCCGTACCTGCCTTCTCTCCATACCCTCTGATCCCCTTAGCCACATGGGCCACATCTAACTCCCTCTTAAATATAGCCAATGAACTGGCCTCGACTACCCTCTGCGGCAGAGAGTTCCAGAGATTCACCACTCTCTGTGTGAAAAAAGTTCTTCTCATCTCGGTTTTAAAGGATTTCCCCCTTATCCTTAAGCTGTGACCCCTTGTCCTGGACTTCCCCAACATCGGGAGCAATCTTCCTGCATCTAACCTGTCCAACCCCTTAAGAATTTTGTAAGTTTCTATAAGATCCCCTCTCAATCTCCTAAATTCTAGAGAGTATAAACCAAGTCTATCCAGTCTTTCTTCATAAGACAGTCCTGACATCCCAGGAATCAGTCTGGTGAACCTTCTCTGCACTCCCTCTATGGCAATAATGTCCTTCCTCAGATTTGGATACCAAAACTGTACACAATACTCCAGGTGTGGTCTCACCAAGACCCTGTACAACTGCAGTAGAACCTCCCTGCTCCTATACTCAAATCCTTTTGCAATGAAAGCTAACATACCATTCGCTTTCTTTACTGCCTGCTGCACCTGCATGCCTACCTTCAATGACTGGTGTACCATGACACCCAGGTCTCGCTGCATCTCCCCCTTTTTCCCAATCGACCACCATTTAAATAATAGTCTGCTTTCACGTTTTTGCCACCAAAATGGATAACCTCACATTTATCCACAGGCTTACCCAGAGGCTTACCATTTAATGTATAGGTCCTGCCCTTGTTCGACGTCCAAAAATGCAACACCTCACACTTCTCCGTGTTAAATTCCACCAACCATTCCTCCGCCCACCTGGCCAATCAATCCAGATCCTGCTGCAATCGCTCACAATCATTGCAGCAGGGTCTACTGCACAGTAGTTTATATCTTCTCACTACTTTGTTTAAAAGATGTTTCTTCCTAATTCCCTTATGGATCTCTCTTCCAGTTACGTGGCGTGGGCGGAGGATAGGTATCTACACATTATTTGCACATATGTATAGCAGTGTGACCACACTAAATGTAAAAGTGTAGTCAATATTGTTACATGTAGTGTGGTCACATTGTTACATTGCTACACTACAGGCAGATCCACCACCAACTGTCCCGCACGAGTTCCAGAGCCTTTCTGGATTATCCATTTTGTCAGACCAACAGAGATCATGGCCTTCGAGGAATCCAACAGTACCGGAACGGACTGCCTAGGCTGTCAAGGAGCCACAAATCCAGCCTGCAAAGTTGGCCTCAGAAGTCAGCTATGGGAACAGATCTGCCGGTTCTGACCGGACCAGAGTTCCAGAGCGCCAGCCATGAGGGGCATATTCGGCCTGCCGATCGACCACGGAAGACAGATTTGTAAACAGATCTGCCAGCTCCAGCTCGGGCAAATTCGACCCACTAATCGGTGCAGAATCCTACTGAGGTTGATATCAGACGCCTCACCCCGCCTAGGTGCCTCATTTTCTGAGGGGGGGGGGGGGGGGGGGGGGGCGTTTTAGGGTTCAGTCCAAGTGATTTATTGTAATTTTGCCTGGGTTCAATGAGGTGCCAAATCACCAGTTGCCAGAAAATCAGTGGTGGGCCTGTATAATTCTGAGGTCTACATTCTTCATCTATGAGAAGAAAAACATTGAATGTTTCCGAATCAGACACCATTTATCAGAACTCAAACAAGAGACAAATCACGTAAGGCAGCAGGGTATATATGCAAAGGGATATGCCTCCGATACTGGAAAACCAGGTTGCCAAAAGGGTTTGGAACATTATAGAAATTAGAGGACATGTTCATTGACAATAAGAACTGAGACAAAAGGAGATGGTAGTTGCAAAATGCAGAGCAGGAAGACTTGGGCAGGAACTCAGTCCCACCGCAATCCTTACGGGTTTTATATATGCTTTTGTCTACATTTCAGTTCTATATTTGTGTAGGAAAGATGGCAGATGGAGTTTAATGCTGATAAGTGTGAGGTGCTACATCTTGGCAGGACAAATCAAAATCGGACGTAAATGGTAGCGAATTGAGGAATGCAGTTGAACAGAGTGATCTAGGAATAACTGTGCATAGTTCCCTGAAGGTGGAATCCCATGGAGATAGGGTGGTAAAGAAGGCTTTTGGTGTGCTGGCCTTTATAAATCAGAGCATTGAGTATAGAAGTTGGGATGTAATGTTAAAATTGTACAAGGCATTGGTGAGGGCAATTCTGGAGTATGGTGTACAATTTTGGTCGCCTAATTATAGGAAGGATGTCAACAAAATAGAGAGATTACAGAGGAGATTTACTAGAATGTTGCCTGGGTTTCAGCAACTAAGTTACAGAGAAAGGTTGAACGTTAGGTCTTTATTATTTGGAGCACAGAAGGTTAAGGGGGGACTTGATAGAGGTCTTTAAAATGATGAGATGGATAGACAGAGTTGACGTGGTTAAGCTTTTCCCATTGAGAGTAGGGAAGATTCAAACAAGAGAACATGACTTGAGAATTAAGGGACAGAAGTTTAGGGGTAACATGAGGGGGAACTTCTTTACTCAGAGAGTGGTAGCTGTGTGGAATGAGCTTCCAGTGGAAGTGGTGGAGGCAGGTTCGATTTTATCATTTAAAAACAAATTGGATAGGTATATGGACGAGAAAGGAATGGAGGGTTATGGTCTGAGTGCAGGTAGATGGGACTAGGGGTAAATAAGCCTTCGGCACGGACTTGAAGGACCGAGATGGCCTGTTGCCGTGCTGTAATTGTTATATGGTTATAGCATTTGCATGTTTTTCTTTGATTTTCACCTAATAAGATCTCCACTTATATAATCACAAGATATGACCTACAAAGAGAATAAAACTAAATTTGACTAGCTTCAAAGGTTTTCAAAGGTATTTTACTGTCACATGTACCAATTAGGGTACTGATATGCGAATTAAAAGGAAATGCAAGGAAAATTACGAAATGCTCAGTTAAAGTGATTCATATTAATTGGCACACTGGGACCAAAAGAGTTGGAACAGAAATGACAGAATTCTATTTCCAGAGCTTTGGCCCTTGACAACAGGATGAACTCAACTATTAATGTTTGGAGCATTAATATTTGGATATGAACAAAAAGGACAAAGTTCACAGGATTGAAAACAAAGGAAGAATTTTAAAATTGGCATCACTTCATCAGGAATTAATGAAAGTAAACAAATACATAGCAGATGGATAAATTAAATTGTAGAAAAAAAGAAATTACACAAAAGGAAACAAAGAGTTAGAGTAACTCAGCAGGTCAGGTATCATCACTGTAGAAAATGGATAGATTTCTCAGGTCGGGATCCTTATTTGGCCCCCAAAACCTCTGACCAACTGAGCACTCAAGCACATTTGTCCTTTTGGATAAATTGAACTATACAGTAAAACACAAGCTCTTCAATCAGTAACATTCAATTTTGTCTTCGTTTTCATTGACAATTAAATTAACACCTGGAAAATACAGGAATTGGCTGATTGTTTCCTCTGCCTCAAAAAATGGAAGACTTTAACATAACGGCTACGGTTACGTAACTGAGTTATATTGCCTTCAGAAACCAACTGTAAATCTTTCTCACACTTGAATCAGTGGCACATATTCAAGATAGTGTCATGATCACTTCTCCGAAATAAGCAACACATTCCCTTGCCGAAATGCTACTTATTTTTTCAATTTGCTATTTGAAAATAATTTACATGGCATATAATTAAAGACAACAGGAGGGTATATCGATAGAAGACTACTCATTTCCTTGAGTTGGCCTCCAACATTACCAAGGCCCGAAATGTTAATTTCTGAGATGCATGTTAATTTCATCACCGTTGTTTTTTCAAAACATGTGCTGTTTCAAAACACTGAAAGCTAAACTATCAAAGTATATGCAACTTGCCTCACATCGCACCCAACCCAAGAGGACAAAATAATGAAATTGGCCAGTTTTTACATTTACAAATATCACTTAAAAATAACACATGTACATAAATTGTGTCAAGTTACACTTGATCAACATGCACATTTCAGGTCAAAGTGCATGTACAGAAAGATTGGGATGTGCAACTGTGAGTACAATTTGTTACTGACTGGATCAGTAAGATTAGGAACATGTGCAAGAGGAAACGCCATATGTAACTGATTACTAAACCAGTGTTAAATACAGTTATGCCTTTCATTTCACTCACGAATTTAAAACGGAAGGTTTGGAAGCGCAACAAATGTCTCCGGCGTACTTGAAATGTGTCAAAAGGGCCGTGGAGCTAATCTGATTTAGCCAGCACCAGGTTGTTATTTAATCCATTCGCCGGTGTGACGGGGTATGAACAGTAACGTAAACACGGGGACAGTTACAATACAAGTACCGTGCATGAAACTCAATCCGACAGTTGGCAGCACTCAGCACTCACCAGCTTGGGTTTGTTCCTCGGATCATCTTCAGGAGGCTTCTTCTTCGTAGTCGGTCGGTCCCGGTTGCGGGGCGGCGAGTCGCTCCCCGGCGGCGGCTGCTGGCCGTCCATGCTAAGTGGCGGAGCTGGTGGCGAGGGTGTTGTCCCGGGCGAGTTGCTCCGGTTGGACGCGACCCTCTACCTCTGGGTGTCCGTGCTATCTGACAGCGACCCGCCGGCAGGTCACTCCCTCGCCGCCTTCCTTATCGTCACTGAGGTTGCTGGAAAGAAACAGCGGTGCGACTTTCAGCGAGTGTCGAGCCCGAACTTAGCCGCCTCCTCTGCCTTGATCTCCGGGCCACGGCCGCCACCTCCGTCCGACAAACGATTCCTCGCTTCAACCCACGCCTCCCGCAGACAAACGCGCATGCGCGAACTGCAACCCCGGACCGCACCCCCGCCATCTGCAAAGTAGGTCTGCCACCCGCGCATGCGCGGACTGCCAACCAGGACCAAAGATCCAGGACCACGCCCGTCACGTTCAGCGTGGTGACGTCAAGCCCGCCCTCACCGCCCCTACCTTCCGGCTGTTGAATGTTGACCTCAACCAGAGCTTCATCCCAGCTATGGGAACACATCACTGGGATGGAATTAATGAGAGTAACATGTGGCTTTGAGAATGTCGGATTGAGTTTTATGCACGGTACTTGTATTGTAAATATTACTTGAATAAGGTCTATTTTAAATCATCAAAAAAAAAGTGGCTCCCTGTTAAATTGCTGGGCAGGCAATTTGCTGGGCATCACAATTGGCTGCAAAGATACTAGAGGAGCTTAATTTGTGAGTTTAGAAGAGTTTGTGCTTGACTCAAACTCGCAGCATGGTCGACACGTGGTCCTAGGAGGTCCAAGTAGGTCACTGGAACTCTCTTTCATGCCCGAGGGAAGTTCCCGCATACTCGTGGCCCCAGTTTCATCGAGGAACATTTTTCAGCATGCTTCTTTTGAACTCGTAATGCAGTGGAGTGGGGCCGCTATGTAGTTATATGCATTCGAGGTAGCATTAGGCAATCTCCTGGCTCATTGGAGTTTTCATAAACAAGGAAAACTGACCGGTAATGTTAAATGCCCGCTAAACTTTATTAAAAGTTGTCTGGCTTCTTAAAAGTGTCTCCACTCCTTCTCCCCCCCCTTCTCTCTTTCCCCTTCCCCCCCAACTTACCATACTCTGTGCCAGCCGTCTTTTAGCCTCCTGTTCATCGCGAATGTGAATTTCAGACAGCACTCCCCCGCTTTCCCTGGCCCCCGCCTTTGCGATGTGTTTGTGTGTATGTTAACAGTTGATCCAGCTCGAGGTTTTTCACGCGAGTGCCCTCGAGCTTGAAGGTCGAAGACAGTTGCTGAAGAGTCGCGTTAGTGGGACAGGCACTTTACTCAGTCTGATGCTGAATAGAGCTGATCCGTTCTGCCCAGATTAGAAAAAGGAGTGTATTCCACATATGAAATGCAACTCATGGCCATCACTCCCAAAATATTGTGGGGGATCAATTTGAAATTAACATTCAATTATCTTTGATGTGTGTGGAAAGGTAATGTGCAAGAACAAAGGGTGGAGTCTGGAGCAATTTCAGAAAAGGGGGAGCTTGTGGCCCAAAAGGAGCAGATCAGGGAGAGGATGAGGTGACTCATAGAATAACATATCAGAACTTTCATTAAGTAAACGATTTGTCTCCATCAGTAAATATACTTGATCTCTCTCTACAACACATTGACTAATGTTATCCCTTTATCCAATACATTCAGTGCAAATGCAGGAGACTATCCTTTCTTTTAGACATGAAAGAACACAACCTTCAATAGCTCTTGAATTCCTAGAATTATTTTACACATCGAAGAAGGTCATTCAGCCCATCGAGTCTATTCTTGTGCTCAGAGCTCTAGTCCAGAGTGTATTAGTCCAGAGCTCTACCAGCAATGATGTCCCCCCACATATTTCCCTGTAGCCCATTCTCTCACATACCCCTCAACTCTATTGATTTTCCTGTAATCCACCTATAGACGCAATTTACAGGAAACAATTGAAATCTGGAAAAAACAAAAACACCCCAGTAAAACATTTCTCCTATCTCCTGAATTCATAGTATTTTTGGACCGCTCCTTGCATCTTACCTTGGTTCTAGGTTCTTGGTTTCTTGGTCCTCCAAAATATTCCAAATGGAATTTAAACTGGAGGTGGTGGAGGGAGGTAGCAAATGATAAATGCAACATTGATTGTTTCAATTTTTCCACCTTTTCCCATTCTCACCTAACATTTTGAACTGGCAACATTTGCTCACTAAGGACCAATCCGGATATCCTCATTCAACCCACTGACAAAGATGGTACTGTTGTGATTTGGTAAACTAACTTCTACTTTGCAGAGGATAAACATCAGTTTTCAGACCCTTCCTCATACCTCCTTCTAGACCACTGAACATTAAGACATTATCACCCAGAGAAAATCTGAATTTATTTCCACCAGAGATTTTCTCTCCCCAACCTGTAGCCTTGGAATGCTACAATCCCTCACTGCACTTACTTTCTCACAAATATCCACAAGTGTACATGTAGAAACAAAGAACTGCAGATGCTAGATAAAGATAGACGTAAGGTGCTGGAATAACTCAGCGGGTCAAGCAGCATCTCTGGAGAAAAAGAATGGGTGATGTTTCGGGTCGAAACTCTTCTTCAGACTGATAGGAGGGAGGGAGGTTGGAGACCAGGAGGCGAGAAAAGACATGTGTATGTTTTGCTTTAACCTGCTCTTACACCATTTAAATTATTTATTCCTATCTTCATTGTGTTCTTTCTATCCTGGTCCAGTCCCTTACTACTTACATTGATATCCACCCTGTGCTAACTTTTACAGGGTACAACTGTGATACTTCCCTTCATTTTCCAGATTTCCCATCTCCATCCCAGGGGAACTTGACTTGACTTGACTTGATCTCTGATGTCTTCTACCAGTTTCTGGTCCCCACCAGTTAATCTTCATCATTGACGTGCAATTCCTCTACACCTCCATTCCAAAATAATATAGTCCTGTTTCTTTTTTGGACTAAAGCTCATTCTGTTCCCCTCCATTAACTTACTCATTCACCTTGCTCAACTCATCTTCAAAATGAGCAACTTCTCCAAATCCACTCAATTTCTCCACATGGACCCAAACTGCACCTGTCTTTTTGCGGAATACATTATAAAGTATCTGTTTCAGTCATATGCAGTCCCCTCCCTGAACTTTTTTTAAAAGTATGTTCTTAACAACATACTTGTAAACACATCCATTTCATTATGTTGCTTGAATATCCACCCTGTGCTAACTTTTACAGGGTACAACTGTGATACTTCCCTTCATTTTCCAGATTTCCCGTCTCCATCCCAGGGGAATACCTTAGCAATGAGCATCCATTGTAGATTTACAAGCGCTCACAGCTTTCCCAGCCATACTTCCTCCCATTCTGTTTCCTGCGACAATGCCATTCAATGTCTCTGATTCTTCAACTCTGTTGGATCTGCTCTAATCTGCCATGCATTTTTAGCATTCTTCTTAGGTTTCATCAACAGCCTTGAGTATTTTTCACTGTTTTAACACATTCCTTTATTTGTTTTCTGTCTCCCCTATTACCTTCATGAACCAAACCCCACCCTGGCCTCACTCTATGGGAGCTGTTTGGTTCATCGATTAGTGGGAGGGCAATTGTGAAGGTTAATCTATTGAATGCTCACAACTGATGCCACCCCAACTGTAGTTTTACCAGTCCTGATGAAGGGACTTGGACCTGAAACATTAACTCGGTTTTTCTTTTTACAGATTCAGCCTCACCTGAGTTTTTCCAGCATTTTCAGTTGTTATTTTTAAATGTTCCTTGCACTGCCATAGTAGTTTAATCAAAATTATATCAGATGTTAAGGTTGACTAAATTGAGCCTGATTCCAACAGCATCAGCTTTACTTCTGATATAATTTAGTTAAACATCAAATTGCAAGATTATTTGCCAGTAAAACAAACTGGGTATAAAGTTCTATGGGGATGCAGCACCTTAATTTGATTCTACAAAGGGATATTTTTTAATTAAATCTAATTTTACTTTAAAGATACTATTCTGTTAGAAAAAAAGAAATGCACCAATAATATACAACCCAATGAAAATGTTATTTAAATAAATGTACTTTCCTCATTTTATATTATATCCTGAACTGTCATCCATGTTAGGCATAACCAAATTCTGCCAATGCCGATTACCAATATTGCTGGGGTCGCAGATTGTGAGGAAGGCTGTCAAAACACACAGCAAGATATAAATCAGATACACAAATGGGTGGAGAAATGGCAGATGGAGTTTAATCCAAGCAAATGTAAGATGCTGCACTTTGGGAGGTAATGTAGTGTAACTTTGAATGTAAGGAGAAAATATACAATTAATCGCAAGACCCTTAACATTTATGTACGATGGGATTTTGAGGTGCAAGTCCATAACTCCCTGAAAGTGGCAACGCAAATAGATAGATAGTAAAGAAGGCATATGTTATGCTTGCCTTCATTAGTCGGATATTGAGTATAAGAGTCAGGAAGTCATGAGAACTTTGTTTAGGCCCCATTTGGAATATTGCATGCACCTCTGGTTGCCACATTACAGGAGGGATGTGGTGGCTTTGAAAAGTGTGCAGGGAAGGTTTACCAAAATGCTATATAGATTAGGGAGTATTAGCACAGGGAGGTGTTGGTCAGACTTGGATTGTTTCCTCTGGAATGCCATAGGTTGAAGGGAGACCTGATAGAAATATATAAAATTATGAGAGGCATAGATCAGACAGACAGTAAGAACCTCTCCCCAGGAAGTAAAAAATCAAGTCCTAGAGGGCATAGCTTTAAGGCGACTGAAGTAAATTTTAGAAGAGATGTGTGGGGCAAGTTATGTGCACAGAGGGTAGTGAGTACCTGGAGTGAGCTACTGGGCGAGGTGGTGAAGGCAGATATAAAAGTGGCCTTCAAGATAGGCACATGGATATGCGGGGAATGGAAAAATGTGGATGCAAAAGACTGATTTTCAAAAGTCCACATAGAAGCTACAGGATGATTTTTTGTAAGTCTAAGGAAAAACATTGCTGAACCATGCTACTATGGGTATATTTGACAATACACATGACACTGTTTTTTAAAAGAGAAAGGTGAGAACATCAAATTTAATTAATTTTATTCATCATTTTAGAGTCGCTGCTTCAAAATGGCAGCCAGCATCAGCAGGGACCCATACTGTGGCCGTGCTCTCATTTTACTCCTGCCATCCAGAAGAAAGGGTAGGGGCCTGTAAACTGTAACTTCAAGTTTCAGGAGCAGCTTCTTTCCAACTTTTATTGAACACTACAAACTCCAACTAGACTCTAAACTACAAACTCCTAGATTGTATTAAGGATTTGGGAGCATTGTTTTTGTATTTTCGCTATATTGTCTGTTAGTTTTTATACATTGAACTTTTTCTTGTTTATTATGGTATCTACTGAGTACTGTGTTTACATATCTGTTGTGTTACTGCAAGTAAGTATTTTGGGACATGTCAATAAACACTTTTGACTTGTCTTGACTCTTGTCATTAAATGTAGACTTTGTGGCACAACTGGAAATGATGGGCAGCTTCAGCAGTTTATTTAGGTATGCTTGGCATTATGCTCACTCAGTAACAATCAGTTACAACAATGTTTGAAGTGGTGTGAAGTATTTTTCTTGGAGAATCAAAGTGTTTCTTAATCCAAGGAAATCATAAATAACAATTTGTGAATTATACTTGAAAAATAATACCTAATTAATGTAAGTTTTAAAGGAATCTCAAGACAGATCTCAAACATCAAATATTCAAATTGTACCTTTCCGTGTCAGTGATTCTTCCCTCAAAAAACAGAACCTCAGAATGAGACCATGTGGTCAGCATCTCTGATTCAACTGCAATGTATTATGTTGATGACTTCTTAACTGGAAAGTGTCCAGTTATTTATTCACATTAATTCTGAATAATGCATTTAAGAAAAAGGTGTGTGAAATGTGTTTTCATCAGAGTTGCCAGATGCTTGAACAAATATGTGTTTGAACCTTGTTAGCAAAACTTACATAAGCACAATCTGGATAACCTCACTATTGAAATTCATGATCATTATCATGCAATCACTTTATTAAGTGACCTGCTGAAATCATAGTCTTTTCTTTTTTTAATGCATAATGAAGGCATAATTGCTTTTTTTGGTGTCCACGTTTCCAAAGTTATTTTTCAAGATTTATGAAACATTTCATTTTTAGTTCAACATAGTTCTTCTTCGTTACATGACACCTAAATGCATAAAGGTTCTCACGCTCATGCATTTAGAGGTTATCTGTTATGGCAGGAAGACTGATGTTCATACTCATGCAAGGTCTGATCTTCTTTAATAGGGCTGCAATGATAGCACTCTACTCCACGTAAACAGAGTACTACAATGCATTTTGCATTTGTACAACAAATAAAATATCAGTATTAAAATAGATCAAATTGGTCTCAATGGTTTAATGATTCAATGGGGCTTTTTATCACATGTGCAAAGTACAAATGTACAGGAAAAGAACATTCTTACTCTCCCGGTTTCAAATTTGAATATGTTGCATCCATGGATGTTTTTGATAGTCTAAAGTACCTGAGCAATGAAAAGTAAAATGTCCTTACCATCATTGTTGTCGATAATATGTTGAACTTTATTGCAAGAAGATGTGTGCAATGGAGTTTAATGTGGGGTTTCTGAGGTCATTCACCAGTTAGAGGAATCAAAAGACAGGTTATTATCCAAATGGAAAGAGTCTGCAAATATGTGAAGTTCAGAAAGGTTTGGACGTTCTTGTGCTAGTCTCACAGAGAGTTAATAGGAAGGTACAGCAAATATTTTCAAGGGCATATTGATTTTTAATGAAATGGACCTTAAAAAAAAGGATTTTTTTGTTGCAATTCTACAGGGTGTTGGTGAGGCCATACCTGAGTACACTGTACAGTTTTGATTCCCTTACTTACGAAAGGATATGATATCTTCTTCTTCTTGCGTATGGCGTGCACAGCCTAAAGTTGTAAGACAACTTGCTCTGTTTGATCTTCCATTTTTGCATGCCAGTTTGATTGCATTCGTCGAAACAGGGTGGACCACGTGAAGGTTGCAAACTCCTATCCCAGGATACGATATGATAAGACAACATTCTATCTTTGTCCCTCCCACTCCCCTGACATCAGTCTGAAGAAGGGTCTCAACCCGAAACTTCACCCATTCCTTCTCTCCAGAAATGTTGCCTGTCCCGCTGAATTACTCCAGCATTATGTGTCCACCAAAGGATATGATAGCGTTGGAGGCAGTCCAAAAGAGATTCACTAGTCAAATCCCTGGGATGAGAGAATTGTCCTTTCAAAAAAGGCTAAACAGGCTGTGTCTGAAGTTTAGAATAATGAGGGGTATCCTTATTCAAACTAGAGAGTAAAAAAGATTGTAACGGGAAGCTGAACATGGTACATGAGGAGATGTTTTCTCAAGTGGGAGAGTCACAAACACGGGGACATAGTTTCAAGATAAGGAGCTTGTCATTTAAAACCAAGATATTCCAAGATTTTTTCTCACAGAGGATGGTGAGTCTCTGGAATTCTCTGCTCAAGAGCTCATTATAACTATTTAAAGTATTGAAAAAGCGTGTGATTGTGGTTTACTAGAACTGGCTCCGAGGAGGTTAAGGCTTGGGGCAGATCAGCTATACTGAATTACGAGGCAGGCTTGAGGGGCCAGATAACCTACTTCAAATCCAATTTTTAGCCTGCTTTCTCTTGTATCCTAACCCTAACATTTTTCATAAACATTTCCCTGCTTCATTTTAGCTTCTATTCCCTTTATTATCCCAGCAGTTTTAGCTTGGGTGCTCAATCTTTCTTTGGCAAAATGCTTAATTTCTATTTAAATTATGCTCATTGATCTTTTACTGTCTACCTGGCCAGTCTTTGCCTCCAGTCCAACCTGTACTAGATTCCCATCTCAGATAAATCATGTTTGAAAATTGCTAAGAGAGCAAATGTAGTAACCATTTTTAAAGCTGGAAGCTAAAATCAAATATGTCTTTGTGTTCCAAAAATAGAAAATACTGAATATTGTTACTTTCAAGGTATGATTTAATTTTTTTTCCCTTTGTCATATTTTAAATGCTTCGCTGGTATTCACCTCAAGATCAACTTCAAAATCGCTTCAAGAAGTGGGCCATTGCCGATGCTAGTTAAATGTGACCCAGTAGGCACAAAATCTATTGATTATAACATTAGTCATGTTGGAAGAATACTGCAATGAATTCAGTGAAAATGAATTGAGTCCTTTTATGTTTGTCTGGTCATGGATGATGGAAGAATAATCACTCTGTTAGACTGTGCAGCTCGGGTTACAACTTACCAATTAGATTTATTAAAATAAAATGTTAAATGGAACAGAAGATCAACACAACACATCTAAGTGGATAATATTTAATTTACAATCCTTGGGTCAGATAATAATAATAATAAAATATGAGATGTTTCACTAACTCTCCAAATTACACCAAATCCGAATGAGTATCACTGAGATAAGAACATTATGTATGAAGTTAAAGTGACCTAAAAAAGACTTGAACATTGAATGAACAAAATGAAGCATTCACCTGGCTAAATATTTCCAAATATCTTTCTTGCCTTGGTTTTGGAGCTGCCAATTATTTATTTCTTCCATAGCACTCTGTGAGTTGTAGCTTGCTGAAAACTATTTATGTTTAGGTCACTCATGCTTTTGAGAATAGTGCTCAATAAATAGTTCAAATGCCAGGCTCAAGTAAAGCGATTGACCGTGTCTGATGTATTTTCTTGGAACACGTGACAACAATAAACCAATACAAATGACAATATTTAAGCCAAGGCTTTAAAAAAGCAATAGATATAATTTCAGCATTTCTTCTCTTCTTTATTCTATGCTTAACTAACACAGAAAAGAGCCCAAAATGGGGACACAAGATGCTGGAATATTGAGCAAAATGCACAATGCTAGAGGAGTGCAGTGGGTCAGGCAGCATCTGTGGAGGGAATGGAGAGACAGTATTTTGTGTTGGGTACCTTCTTCAGACTCCCAGAACCTTATAACTCTGAAAGACCCCTATATGCATTTTAATTACCTTATCAACCTGCCCTGCTACCTTTAAGGATGTGTGGATATATATTCCAAGATTGCTCTGTTAAAACAAATACTTCAGTATGCTCCTATTTATTATATATATTTTTATTCATTGTTGCACTTTCCGAAATGTATTGCCTCACACTTTTGTGGGACGAATTATATTTGACATATTTAACACCATTGACTAGTCCACTACTATCCAAAGTTTCCCTCTCATGCTCAGTCAATCATTTTGAGAACTTGTCCATCATCTGATGATTAACTTTTTTTTTAATCACATCCTGATATTCAAACCTGTCATTAATGTCTATTCTATACAGTAAGGAATTGGGCACTGGAAACAGCTTTCCAATTGTGAAAATATGTGTTGGCTCCTATTCTTTGTTTCTTGCTAATTATGGATCCAATTTGCTATTTTTTGATCATGAGGTATTTTGTTCAAATGTCTTGCTAAAAGGGTGTCTCCTAATTGACCCACATGACATATTCAAACATTTCAGTAAAGTTAGTCAAAGCAATCTTCATTTAACATATCCATCTTAATTGTTCTTGATTAATTTCTGCTTTATTAAATGATGCTTTATACTATACCTCAGAACTAATTTCTATTGCTCATCAAATACTCTAGTTAAACAAAATGGTCTGATTCATTGATTTATCCCTGTTTTTAAACAACAGAGCAAGCTAACAATCCTCTAATTCTCTGAACTTACTTTTGTAGCCAGTGGGGTTGAAAACGTGACATTTTTCATCCTCACAAAAGCTTTCAACTCTGTCAACTGAGAACTAGCAATCTCAAATGTATATGTCTTCACAAATTTGTCACCATTCGACATGCATGATGCAATACAAACCTTCAGCCTAAACAATGGATTCACCACTGATAAAGTGGTGAATCCATTGTCACCTTGGCAAATAACCCGTTTACTCCTACTCTTTGCTTCCTGTTTGCCAGCCATTCTCTATCCACATCAATACTGAACCCCCAATGCCGTGTGCTTTAAGTTTGTATACTAATCTCTTATGTGGGACCTTGTCGAAAGCCTTCTGGAAGTCCAGATACACCACATCCACTGGTTCTCCCCTATCCACGCTACCAGTTACATCGTCGAAATATTCTATAAGATTCATCAGACATGATTTACCTTTCGTAAATCCATGCTGACTTTGTCAAATGATTTCACCACTTTCCAAATGTGCTGCATCCCATCTTTAATAACTGACTCTAGCAGTTCCCCCACTACCGATGTTAGACTAACTGGTCTGTAATTTCCCGTTTTCTCTCTCCCTCCCTTTTTAAAAAGTGGGGTTACGTTTGCTACCCGCCAATCCTCAGGAACTACTCCAGAATCTAAAGAGTTTTGAAAGATTATTACTAATGCATCCACTATTTCTGGAGCTACTTCCTTAAGTACTCTGGGATGCAGCCTATCTGGCCCTGGGGATTTATCGGCCTTTAATCCATTCAATTTACCCGACACCACTTCCTGACTAACCTGGATTTCACTCAATTCCTCCAACTCCTTTGACCCGCGGTCCCCTGCTATTTCCGGCATATTATTTGTCTTCCTTAGTGAAGACGGAACCAAAGTAGTTATTCAATTGGTCCACCATATTCTTGTTCCCCATGATCAACTCACCTGTTTCTGACTGCAAGGGACCTACATTTGTTTTAACTAATCTCTTTCTTTTCACATATCTATAACAACTTTTGCAATCAGTTTCTATGTTCCCTGCCAGTTTTCTTTCATAATCTATTTTTCCTTTCATAATTAAGCCCTTTGTCCTCCTCTGCTGGTCTCTGAATTTCTCCCAGTTCTCTGGTATGCTGCTTTTTCTGGCTAATTTGTATGCATCATCCTTCGCTTTGATACTATCCCTGATTTCCCTTGTTATCCACGGATGCACTACCTTCCCTGATTTATTCTTTTGCCAAACTGGGATGAACAATTTTTGTAGTTCATACATGCAGTCTTTAAATGTCTTCCATTGCATATCCACCGTCAACCCTTTTAGAATTAATTGCCAGTCAATCTTAGCCAATTCACGTCTCATACCCTCAAAGTTACCTTTTTTTAAGTTCAGAACCATTGTTTCTGAATTAACAATGTCACTCTCCATCCTAATGAAGAACTCAACCATATTATGGTCACTCTTGCCCAAGGGGGCACGTACAACAAGACTGCTAACTAACCCTTCCTCATTACTCAATACCCAGTCCAAAATAGCCTGCTCTCTCATTGGTTCCTCTACATGTTGATTTAGATAACTATCCCACATACATTCCAAGAAATCCTCTTCCTCAGCACCCCTGTCAATTTGATTCACCCAATCTATATGTCACCCATTATAACTGTTTTGTTTTTGTCGCACACATTTCTAATTTCTTGTTTGATACCATCTCCAACTTCACTACTGCTGTTAGGTGGCCTGTACACAACACCCACCAACGTTTTCTGCCACTCAGTGTTGCGCAGCTCTACCCATACCGATTCCACATCCTCCAAACGAATGTCCTTCCTTTCCATTGTGTTAATCTCCTCTCTAACCAGCAACGCTACCCACGTCCTTTTCCTTCTCTATTCCTCCTGAATATTGAATATCCCTGGATGTTCAGCTCCCAGCCTTGGTCACCCTGGAGCCATGTCTCCGTGATCCCAACTATATCATAATCATTAATGGCTATCTGCATGTTCAACTCATCCACCTTATTACGAATACTCCTTGCATTGAGACACAAATCCTTCAGGCTTGTTTTTACAATGCTCTTACCACTTATACAATTATGTTAAAAAGTGGACCTTTTTGATTTTTGCCCTGGTTTTGTCTGCCTGCCACTTTTACTTTTCACCTTGCGACCTATTGCTTCTACCCTCATTTTACACTCTCTGCTCTTGTACCCATCCCCCTGCCACATTAGTTTAAATCCTCAATATATTCACTTGTTCCCTGTAGGAATATTTTATAGACACAGGTTTTTAATGATGGTGACAAATTGGTAACAGCTATTGACCTAGTAATATTACTGTCTATTAAAGCAATTGTCAAACACATTTGGTAACTACATCAATGCTGCCAAATTGTTTTTATTATTTTGTTCCAAGAATAAAATAAAAGCACCAAAAGAAGATTGTTTTGTCCACAAGAGCAATTTATGAAGATTACAATGAAATTTAAAATATCTGTTGGCTTTGAAATGATTAAATTGAATGCTCCTGGAATATTTATCTGACAAGTGGCTTATATGGACTTTTATAAACAATCCAAGCTATTTAGGTCAAGCTGCTAATCCTCAATTTGCATACATATATTTGTGAGGCATTTTAAAGAAACCTTAACATTCCTTATTGCTTGGAGAGGTGAGTTGTGGTATTATATGCAGTCAGCAACATTTGGACAACATACAGTGGTTGAAAAATATTAGGTATTGTCTTTGCTGACTCGATTTAAATGATTCTTGTACCTGATTTACAGTAGATGACTGGTTTGAGAACACATTCCGAAGTTCAGGCTGATTACTGAGTGGTCACATTGCTATAGTAATATGATTGTTGAATATGAAGTCCTTGAGGTGGACATTGAACTGAGTATCCACATATTATCAATCCTATTGTATTAATATTCTCCTGAATTCTTACTGTGGGAAAATTATTTTATATGACAGATTAAATTATTTCTTTCATTCGAACATTTGTTAAGAAATAGTAATCTCTTCCATATTTATGAGCGATGATCAACATAGAGTGCAAACTGTGGCATGCAAGGTTTTGTATGCCTACATTAAAGATATTTCATCTTAACCTGCTTTTTGTAGGCAAGAAAAAATGCGATTATAAGCATTTCTATACAAACTACATTTGTACATTCCTCCTTTATTTGCTTAATTCTGTTTTCAATGCATATTACCTGTGAATTTAAAATGCTAATCCTTGATTCTCCTTCACTACCAAAAAATAGAAAGCTAGATCTATAGTATTTCCCACACTCAAGTGTACTTGTATGGAAACACACAACATAAAAACTGTCATCAACACTATGCTTTGCCTGATTATTTGAGAATTATATTGCAAGAGATAAATAGGCTCGGTGTCCCTGCTTGGAATCACTGCTCAAGGTGACCCACATCTTTAAGTATGGCCCAGGTGTGGAGGGAAAATCTAAATGACTCAAAGCATCACAAACCAGGTGCAGTGTGGCTGGCAGCAGAACACCTGGTAGTTGAGCCCTGCCCCAAAACATAGCTGAAACCCTTAACAACCCATAAAACGTTTGTTGATGAAACAACACTGAAGCGAAAGCCAACAATGAACTCCTGTCCTGGAAGCATGGGTTGTCCACATCTTCATACTGCCATTCCCTGGCCATATTGGAATTAAATAAAGAAAGGTTCCTGATTTGCTGTGATCCAGATCAGACATCTGTCATCATAAGATTCAGAACAAAAGCCAAGGCCTATAAAATAGCCGTCTGTCCCTTGCGTGCTCAGTATTCTCTCTGGATTCAGTTTCCTGCTCTGTCAAATCAACAACCTACTCCTGATGGGGATTGATCGATCTGTTCCCAAGTGACACCTTTCTGTTTTTACAAAAGAGTGATTAGTTCACGTGATATTGTTTAGTTTGGAGAACGACAATCTTTTCACAGATGGCATCTATTTGTTCTCTTTCAATAGCAGCCTGCTCCTGCATGATGCTTGCCATGGGTTTAATTTGATTGACTGAATCTCCAGAGAAACGTGCCCTTGGGATGGCCTTCACCCTGTCTCTGAGGCTGAAACATGAACCATCAGACATTGTGTAGCAAGAAAGTGTTGCTTCACCTTGGCATAGAAATATGACTCACTGTCAGAGTGGAAATGATGCTCACTAGTTCTACACATTTTCTTGTAAGAGGATGAAGATGAACTTCCAGGATTACAGGCACTTCCTGCATCTAATCAGCCCAAATGGACCATGGGCCAACAATTTCCGTTTGCATCAACACCAACCTTCTGGTGAATGCCATCTGATCATAGTCCTTTTCTGAGTACACCAGGGTAGTCGTGTTGCATGGACTCCTCCTCTTGTGAACCCCCTCCTCAACATGTGACTGATTGCATCCCTTTGACCCTTGGAGCATCAATATCTGATTGGTGTTTAGGTGCATTGATACAACGTGTTACTCCTCCTTCCTCAACCACTGACTCCTGCTCTTGCTCCTCCTGCTCCTCTCTGTTTGGTTGTTGCAGGGTGGGAATTGGGAACCTATATAACCTGAATAACCTGAAATAATAAATTTAAATTAAGGCATGGCTAAGCTAATATATGGTTCATTTGGAGAAAGTAGATAGTGCTTCTGTAGATTAATATAGACAAGACAGTAGATTTAATAAGGGGGTGGGAGGAAAAACAGGGAAACATAAACCTCATGCTTTTCAAATACGCCAAAGGGTTTATTTGTTACTAGACCAAGTGGGACCAAGGGGGAGAGGGGGGGGAAGGGGGGGGGGGGGGAGGTGGGAGAGAGGAAGGGGGCAAAGAGGGGAGGGGGCAAAGAGAGGAGGGGAGAGAGGGGGGAGGGATGGGAGAGAAGAGGGGGGGAGAGGAGGGGGTAGTGAGGAGGGGAAGTGAGGAGGGGAGGAGAGGGGGAGGGGGGAGAGGGGGGGGGGAGGGGGGGTTGAGGAGGGAGGGGGGGGGAGATGAGCAGGGGGAGAGAGGAGGAGGGGCAGAGAAGGAGTGGAGATGGGCAGGCAAGCAGGCTGCGGAGCCCAGGGCGAGCGCGCAGCAGAGACTCGAGGTAGGCCGCAGGCATGCACGATCTGAGGACAGTCAAAGGCAGCAGAGGACCGGCCAATCGTGGCTTCCGCGAGGGGAAGCCCACCCACCTGCATGACAGACTAACCGGCGGGGGAGATGGAGAGGAGGTCGTCCTCCATGACGGCCAGAGATCGTCAGGTGGAATCGGGATCACCAGCGAGGAAAAGGTGCCACAATTCCGCGAGTCTCTGCGATCGACGGAGGAATCGCAGGTCTCTATAGATGGCCTCTCCCAGAGGGAATAATGGCCGCCACGGCCACCTACCCATCGTGCTGCCCCGTGCCCCCAGCCGCGCGGCGATAACGACAGCCGCCACCATGTTCTAAGGAGCCCAGCGGAATGCGCAGCACGACCTGAGCAGCAGTTTAAAAATGCTGTGACGAAATTAAAGAAGTAAAAGTTAAGAAGCCAAGAAGCACAGAAGACAGAACAGGGGTGACGTCACTCGTAGCGCGAGCAGAGGCAGGCAGTCAGATCCATTGTGACATCATCAGCGAGACCATCTCGTTTATTTTCTAAGTTATTTGAAATTTGTGAACATTTTCATAAATAACTCGAGAAATAATGCATGAAACTTTCAGAAAAAGCGATTTTTGACATCATGGCGTAAATATGTAATGTGAAAATTTCACCGTTAGCGCGTCATGTTTTCGAGAAGTGAAATGCACATGAACATCACACACACACACACAAGTACACACACATCCAAGATCAGAGTTTTATAAGTATATAGAGATGCCCTGTGCATGAGCCAAGGTGGCCTCATACCCTTGAGGATGAATACTGCAATCTGCTGAATTTCTGACACCTCGTGTTTAACAGCCTGTGATACCTTGCCATTTCACCTGAAACACACAAAAAAATATTTGTTAATAGCTGAGTAACACCATTCTTAAGTTATAGCGCATATACTTAGATGAGCATGTGGGTGTATGCCTGTGTGTGCCCAACAGTGTGGGTTTGTCTAAATAAGATAATATGTTTGGGTGTGTGCCTGAGTTCAAATGAGTATGCGGCTGTGTGCTTGTTGTAAGTGTATAGCAGTCAGAGGCAGAATGAGACAGAATGTGCGAGAATCCCTTTGTTTGTGAATGTAAGTATGTGTGCGTATCTGTGTCTGAGTGTGTAATTATATATCTGATTACGGCAGTTGGGTATGAATTTGAGTATAATTGAAACAGGGTGTGGGTGCTAGGGCGGGTTTGGCAGCGACTGTGAGGATTTGTATGAGGAAACGTGACTGCTCAAGCAGAAGGCACAAAGGACAGGCACAAAGTGCTGCAGCAACTCTGCGGGTCAGGGAGGAGGGGTGTGGGGGGGGGTGTGGGTGGGGGGTGTGTGGGGGGGGGTTGTGGGGGTGGGGGTTGTGGGGGGAGGGGGGTAGGGGAGGGAGGGGGTGTATGTGGGAGGGGGGAGGGTTGTGGGTGGCAGGGGGGGAGTGTGGGGGGGGGGGGTGGGGGCTGTGTGGGGGAGGGGATCTGGGAGGGGTGTGTGTGTTTGTGTGGGTAGTGGAGGGGTGTGGGTGGTATGGGGGGGTGTGGGGGGAGGGGGGGGGGGGGAGGGGGGGGGGGGGGGGGTGGTGGGAGGGTGTGGGGGCTTTAGTGGGGGTCTCTGCGGGAGGGGTGTTGGTGGTGTGTGGGCGAGGGGGGATGGGGGAGGGTGTGTGTGTGTGAGGAGGGGGTATGTGGGGGGGTAGGGGGTTGTGTGTGGGGGAGGGGGGTGGGAGGAGGGGGTTTGTGGGGTTGTGGGGGTCGGGGGGTTGTGGGTTTGGGGGTAGGGTAGGGGTGCATATGGGAGGGAGGAGGGGGTGGGGGGTGGTAGGGGGGAGTGTGGGGGAGGGGGTTTTTGTGGGTGTGGGGGGGTTGTAGGGGAGGGTGTGTGTAGGGGAGGAGGAGTGTAGGGGACGGGGGTGTAGGGGAGGGGTGGTGGGATGAGTAGGGAGTGGCGTGAGGGTGTGGGGGGTGGGGGGGGGTGGTGTGGTGGAGGCGGTGTGTGGGGGAGGGATTGTGGGTGTGTGGGGGGGTTGTATGAGGGAGGGGAGATGTGTGGGAGGGGGTGTGAGGGAGGGGGGTGTACGGGGGTTGTAGGGGAGGGGGGGTGTAGGGTAGTGTGTGTTTAGGGAAGGTGGGGGTGGGGGGGGGGGGGGGTGTGGGCTCTTTGGTTCCCGGCCCGACCGACTCCGGTCTCACTCAGGTGCTCCTGTCCCCAGCGCCTGTTGCACTTACAGCCCCCACCCGCCTCCGCCCATAAACACAGCCCGCCACCGCCCGCCACCACCCGCGGAACACATCCCACACTCTGCTGCTTCAGCTTTATTCTTGGCGGCTTGTGTACAGGTGGCTTCTGGACGTGCTCACGGACTCAGCCTCGCCTCCGGCGGGTGCCGGAAGGGGTGTTACCTTCATGGTGTCTGACAGGCGAGAATCTACCAATCTACTGATCGTATGATTTTTAAAACCTTCATAACTTTTGTAATCTTCCACGATTGGAACAAATCTTGGTGCACTTGGAGCAAAGGAGAACGGTGAGTAAGGTGACGAGTAATCCTAACGATATAGGGTACCGTTTTTGCACAAATTAAAAAACAACGCAGACAGTGGTCAAGATGGGAGTTTTGGTAATAGTATAGAAGGTATAGATAGAAGAAGATTATATGGATAATAACAAGCAGATAAACTGTGATCAACCACTTCAATTTTATATCTTCCTATTTTCACTGCAGGATTATGCATAAGGTGTGACTAGTGAGACGTGGCAGTATCCCTCCCAAGCTCCTGTCTCTGCTATGTTGAAGAGTGATAAAGGAATAATTACCTCAGATTATTTTAGCCTTTGAAATGCATAGAATGGTGCAAGGCAATGTCATGACTTAAAATGTAACTTTTCCAGATGTCATGACTTACAGTGTGTCATGGTTTTATTCTTAATATCAACATGCCAGTAAAGATTTATTTTCCTTGTGCCAAATAACTGGTTAAAATCATGTTTGGATTGAGTCCAGATTCCACTTACAATAATTGTTAATACTACTCAGCAACCATCAATAATTAATTACTGCAAATGATTAATTTAAAATTAAGCTGAGGTATCCAGCCAGAACCGCATCAAAAACATCCTCAATCTACATACTTTACTCATAGCTCCAATTTATTTTGTAAATTGGTATCTAATGCTGCCAATTGTGCATTGTGATCCCAAAAATCTCTTTCGTACTTTAAGAACACAAAGAACACTGCATGAAACATACTACTCGGTAACACTCTTCTGTGTGTAAACGCACTTTAATGAGGTTGCACTAGACAATAGCACATCCCTGGATGGCTGACAAAAAAAACTTGAGTAACTCAGTGGGAGGGGTAGCATCTCTGGAGAGAAAGAATGGGTGACGTTTCGGGTCGAGACCCTTCTTCTTTCCTACACATTTTGTCAGGCTGGCTAGTGTGAGAATAGGAAAATTTAACTAACACAGCTAAAGAATAACTCTCAAACACGCTTTGCTCAAAGTTCATAGATCTGAGATGTTTGCTTCCCACAGATGCTATCCAGTCTGCTGGGTATTATCAGCTTTTTCTGTTTTATTTTGGATTTCCAGCAATGGGCCAATTATTTTTTTTCTTCTTTTGGTCTAATCCACTGGATGAAATGACATAATTGGTTTTATGTATGTGAGACGTGGCAGTATCCATTGGCCAAATCCCAAGGCGACCTGTCTCTGCAACTATGTCTGAAGAGTGATAAAGGAATAATGGGTACCTCAGATTATTTTGAGGTCACACACAAATTTGAAAAAGCATAGAATGGTGCAAGGCAATGTCATGACTTAAAATGTAACTTTCCAGATGTCACCCCCCACTTACAGTGTGTCATGGTTTTATTCTTAATCATCAATCATGCCAGTAAAGATTCTTTTTCCTTCACAATTTCCAAATAACTGGTTGTTTTAATCATGTTTGGCCTTGAGTCCAGATTCCACTTACAATAATTGTTAATATACCTGCCCTACTCAGCAACCATCAATAATTAATTACTGCAAATGATTAATTTAAAATTAATCTGAGGTATCCAGCCAGCCGAACCGCTGATCAAAAACACTCCTCAATCTACATAAATACTTTACTCATGCTTGATCCAATTTATTTATGTAAATTGGTATCATAATGCTGCCAATTGTGCATTGTGATCCAAAAACAGGCTCTTTCGTACTTTAAGAACTTTACACAAGTGACACAAAGGAGCTTAAATGCCCCTGAACAGCCATATTATTTCACCCTATCAAAAAAAATCCCTTTGTTCTAACCATTAGCAAATAAGCCCCTTTGGGTCATGTGTTATGAACGTTCTCTCCTACCTTCACAGCTATCTACACTAACTTCTTTCTCTCGGTTTAAGTTCTGATGAGAGGTTCCAGGCCTGAAATTTCAACTTTCCTTGGAAGGAACTGCAGAATCCTCACTAAAACTGTAACAAATAAAACATAGGGTAGTTTCCAAACCCACAACAGTATGTTCTGGGTATTGCAAGAGGATAAACATAAATAAAATCAGTAGGCAAGACAACACAGTGGGGCAGAGCAGTGGCATAGTTAATAGAAACCCAGGCGGCTCTGGAAAGCCGGGTACAATCCTGACCTCAGGTGCTGTTTATATGGAGTTGGCACATTCTTTATGTCATGGTATGTGTTTTCTCTGGATGTTCTGATCCTCTCACCTTCCAAAGACATAAAGGTTGGTGGGTTAATTGGACACTGAATTTTGTAAAGTATATGAGTGAGTGGTATGGTCTGAGGAGTTATGGGAAGAATGTGGGAAGAATAAAATGGGGCTAAAGTAGCATTCATGAAAACAAATGTTCGATACTCAGTGGATTGAAGAGCCCGTTTTTATGCTGTATGATTCTATAACATTGTGGAAATGCAAGTGTCAAAATGTGGTGGTGATGTGTAATGATTTATCTGTGAATGGGTGAAAGCCATCCTCTTATCAAACCTAAACATAAATACTTTAATTCAGATCAAAAACTGCAGATGTTGAAAATATGAAATAAAAACAGGAAATGCTGTAAACATTCAGCAGATCAGGCAGCATCTGTAGAAGGAGATGGGTTATTGGGTCAGATGCCTTATCAGAACAGGAAAAAAGAGAAAAAGGGTGATTTCAAATTGTTAATTGTTTCATTATGGCTGCACAATAACTGCAATGTTCTCCTGTGATAAGAAAATTATGACAGTACCAAGGCCATTAAGATAGAAAATACATGAACAAGTGAAGTCCCTTATTTTTACATGCCTTCGTAGGAAGCATCCAGATACTATGCCATCTTCAGCTAGCTCTGAACAGTATATCCGAAGTGACCAACATTCAAGTTAATTCACAAAGAAGAACACCTGTGGTGATTTCACAAAGGCAACCATTGGTTTGCATCCAGCACAGGTGATTAAGGAAGACTCAGGAAAATATACACCGATACAGGAAAGAGGCCCAGAAATGTTTGTTCCGTAGGAGTGAGAATTTTAGGCATAATTAACCTACTTGCTGCGTCAGCCAAGAGGACTTCCATTTGCATATATGACTAATTTGACATGGATATATACATACGTGGCCCTGTTATTGACACTATTGCATCATAAATGTAAACTACAGTGTAAATTATGTTCACACATTCACAATGTGAAAATAAATGCCCTTCACATCAACATTATATTTGTATTACCGATAAGAATGCAAGATTTGATAGTTAACAGCTGTTTTGTACTTGGAATAGGAATGCAGATTTTATTGTGGAGGAGTTTGAAGAATCTCATCAGAGTTAATTTTGTTATACTAGCATTGAGCACCAGATACTGTGAGAGCGCACTTTCAACAATAGAGCTTAACATCCACTGTACCAAGGTCAAGTCAAGTCAAGCCAAGTCAAGTTTATTTGTCACATACACATACGAGATGTGCAGTGAAATGAAAGTGGCAATGCTCGCGGACATTTGTGCAAAAGCCAAACAACAAAACAACCAAACAAATTATAAACACAATCATAACACACATATTCTTTTACATGATAAATAATGGAAGGAGAAACGTTCTGTACAGTTAGTCCCTGGTGAGATAGGCGTTTACAGTCCGAATTGCCTCTGGGAAGAAACTCCTTCTCAACCTCTCCGTTCTCACCGCATGGCAACGGAGGCGTTTGCCTGACCGTAGCAGCTGGAACAGTCCGTTGCAGGGGTGGAAGGGGTCTCCCATGATTTTATTTGCTCTGGAGTTGCACCTCCTGTTGTATAGTTCCTGCAGGGGGGTGAGTGAAGTTCCCATAGTGCGTTCGGCCGAACGCACTACTCTCTGCAGAGCCTTCTTGTCCTTGGCAGAGCAATTCCCAAACCAGATGGTAATGTTCCCGGACAAGATGCTTTCCACCGCCGCTGCGTAGAAGCACTGGAGGATCCTCGGAGACACTCTGAATTTCCTCAATTGCCTGAGGTGGTAAAGGCGCTGCCTTGCCTTACTCACGAGTGCTGAGGCGTGTGATGCCCATGTCATATCCTCAGAGATGTGGACTCCCAGATATTTAAAACAGTTCACCTTATCCACAGGATCCCCATTTATCCTCAATGGAGTGTACGTCCTCGGATGATGTGCCCTCCTAAAGTCCATGATCAGCTCCTTCGTTTTTTTGATGTTCAAGAGGAGGCTGTTATCCTGGCACCAGAGTGCTAGATCAGCCACCTCCTCCCGGTAGGCCTTCTCATCGTTGTCTGAGATCAGGCCCACCACCACAGTGTCATCAGCAAACTTAATTATTGAATTGGTGCTGAACCTAGCCACACAGTGTGTACAGGGAGTACAAATAGGGGCTGAGGACGCAACCCTGGGGCGATCCTGTGCTCAGGGTGAGGGACTCCGATGTATTCCCTCCCATCTTGACTACCTGGGGCCTGGCGGTGAGAAAGTCCAGGACCCAGGCACACAGGGAGGTGTTGAGCCCCAATTCCATTAGCTTCCCGGCCAGTCTGGTGGGGACTATCGTGTTGAAGGCTGAACTGTAGTCTATGAACAGCATCCTCACGTAGCCCCCCTTCTGGCTGTCCAGATGGGAGAGAGCGGTGTGCAAGACCTGGGAGACCGCATCGTCCGTGGACCTGTTCGGACGGTATGCAAACTGCAACGGGTCCATGTTCCGAGGGAGGAAGGCGCAGATGTGATTCTTCACCAGCCTCTCAAAGCATTTCATGACTACCGAGGTAAGGGCCACCGGACGGTAGTCATTCAGACAGGCTGGGGAGGCATTTTTTGGTACCGGTACAACGATGGATTTTTTGAAGCAGGCAGGGACCACGGACTTGTCCAGGGAGAGGTTGAATAATGTAGTGAGCACTGGAGCTAGCTGCGTAGCACAGGACTTGAGTACTCGCCCCGAGATGCCATCGGGGCCTGCAGCTTTTCTCGTGTTCACCCGTGTTAGTGCCCTCCTCATGTCGTGCTCGGACAGCGAGAATGTGTGCATATTCCTCCCTTCAGCTTCGGTAGCCAGCCCACTGGCGGTATTGTCGATAGACGGCAGACCTGGAGTGGTGCTCTAACTGCTCTAACCTGCTTTTTCATTAAGACTCACATGATCTGATGAGTTTGTGTGTGTGATCACATGGGCATGGTTAGTATTTGCAGTGAAAAGAATATATTTATTACCTTCGCTTAGTCCGCCTGAACCTACCTGATCTCCCGGTTGCTAAATACTTTAATTTTCCTTCCCATTCCTACACAGACCTTTCTGTCCCAGGTCTCATCCATTGTCAGAATGAGGCAAAATACAAATTGGAGGGACAGCGTCTCATATTTCACTTGGACAGCTTACAGCCCAGTGGTATAAATATTGATTCATCTAACTTCAGGTAGCCCCAGCATTCCCTCTCTCTGTATCCCTCCCATACCCAAGTCGCACTAGCTTCTCATTTTCACCCAATAGACAGCTAACAATGGCCTGTTTCCTTTATCATCATTACTTTTTTGCATATCATTCATTCATTGTTTTTATCTCTCTACATCATTGTCTATATCTCCCCTTTCCCTTATCCCTAATCAGCCTGAAGAAGGGTCTCGACCGGAAACGTCACCCATTCATTCTCTCCAGACATGCTGCCTGCCCCGCTGAGTTACTCCAGGTTTTTGTGTCTTTCATTTTATTTGTTAGATTTGTTCTTGCCTGTTTGTTCATAAAAATCATAACCATGCAATCACAGACACAGAAACAAAAAGTTTGTTTTTACCTCTTATCCATCGTAGATCTTTGGAAAGAGAGTAAAGCTTTCTTTCACGATCCCTCCTATATAATTCTGAAAATTTCTCATTTGCAAGTACCTGTCAATTTCCCTTTCAAATGTATTTATTGATTAAACTTCCACCTTTTTTCAGGTAACAATTCTCGAGTTCCTAGCCACTCTCTGTAACTGCTGCTGATCCCATTAGGGAAAGGAAACCTTTTTTTCCATATAGTCTATCCAAACGTAATCATTTAAAAAGGCATCACGAGATTATATCTTAAGATGAATATTTTTATGACTTTTCTATCTTTTGTTCATAGCTACCGTGACAGTGCCCTCTCCCTGTGGGGAAGTCATTCTCATTTTCACCCAACAGACAGCTAACAATGGCCTGTTTCCTTTATCATCATTACTTTTTTGCATATCTTTCATTCACTGGCTTACTGACCAGGAAAGACCAATCCTCAGCATTATTAGCAACAGCTAGGTCCACTTGAACATTGTCAACCCACTCCCTATAAAACCTAGGCATTCCAGCCAGAGGGGGGTGAGAAAGTGGGGTACTTTCCTGCTAGCTATATTCCCCTTACACAGGTTCAAGGATGACTGAGCCAATGGGCCAAACCTGAGACCACCAGCGCCACTGTGTTGTCGACTGGGTTGCTGGAAAGAAAACCTTAGACACGCCAAAACCTTTTCCTGCCCACAGACAATGAGGGACTGCGCCCACACACACAAAGAGGTAAAGATAGGCTGCCAGGATAATTCAGAGACTAGATTCAAGTCCAAAGCCGAGCCGCAAGGATGAAACCTAGTGGGCCTGTCCCACTTAGACAAATTTTCAGGCGACTGCCAAGTTGCCAGCAGTCACCTGAAAAACCGGCAACTGGAACGGGACTGCCATAGTGGAACACACACACACACATCACTTCCTTCACCAGCCCGTTATGCAGGCAGGGGACAGGGCAAGCAGGGGGAGCACTGTCTGCGTGAAATTCACACGGTGCAAAGCCAAGGTGATACAGACACACACCACGATGAACAGGAAGGTTGACGCTGTAATTAAGTTGGCTAAAGTACAGTGTACGGTAAGTCCTTTAAAAGTGGGGGGGGGGAGGGGGGAGATGGGGGGGGGGAGAAACAGGGAGAAGGAGTGGAGACAACTTTTAAGAAGCCAGAAATACATGGCTGTGAAGCTCGGCGGACATTTAACTATCGGTTGGTTATATTTGGTTCTGAAAACTACTCCTTACGTTTTTTTTCCCCAATGAGCCAATGAAATTCACCGGTCAGCACCGGCTACAACCTACTAGAACCTACGAGATCCTTCGACCTCCTGGCAACCCAATAGGACCACCTGGCAACCCACCTACGGCACGAGAATTCTCCATGGCGGCTTCAATCTAGTCGCCGCTACTTTTTCAACATGTTGGAAAATTTGTGGCAACCATAATGAGGCCGCAAATAGTTCCCAGAATGCGGGAACTCCTCACAACTACAAATGCGACTCCCCAGCATCGACCTGCGAACATGTGGCGACCATGTGGCGATTGCATAGTCTCCTGCAGTTGCCTAAAAAGTCACCTAAGTGGGACAGACCCATAAGACCGCCAGCGCATCCTCTCGAGGCAAGGGTTAAAAGCAGGATGAAGTCTGAAATCGCCAAGCTTCCTCCTTTAAAGACCAGGACTGGGCTGCTGGAAGAAGCCTGAGGCTGTCAGCATCATTGCACATGTGCTCTGGCTGTGAGGGGTCGCACCCCATGCGGTCCTGGAATTTTTTTTACCATGGTAAATAAAATAAATCATGTGATTTCACCCTACTGTGAGTGTTGGTGTGGTCACTGCCGAATTCAGCGTTGTACCTAATCTTGCAAATATTGGAATTTCAATATACTGAAGTTGTGAGCCTGACCATGACACATCTTATAACAAGTTTCACTGAATTTAAAAAAAAGCTAATTGCATGGTACTTACCTTTCTCCATTACAGCTACTCCCTTCTGTTGAAATTAATTTGCTGTTCTTGCCTTGGGTCTAACCTGGTACATATTCAATGGTTAGTTCCCCAGCTTAATTGCAAAAGTGCTGATGAAATGTGCACTACAATTTCAGAACTTGTGTTGGTACTGGAATCTCAAATTTCATTGCACTTGTGCCCAGAAATGCTTGCAGTTCAGAATTTCCCAGGAAGTTCTTACTGCATTCAACCTAACCTAAACATCACAGATTATCATCAACAAACTGGTTTAAAATGCTACAATAATTACAGAGTTCTTCATACCTTTGCTGATAATTATATTGCATTACATTGTGATATGACAATTGTATAACATTACAAACTTGAAACTTAAGCTTTTGATCTATATCTTTCATCAAAACTACCATCAGCGGATGGATGTTTTGCAACATATTTCAGTCGTGTACCATTTTCAGCCTCAATAAACAGTTTTTGGTAGAAAATAATAAACTGTTGCTGCCATCCCTTTTTCTCTGCATTTCTTTATTTTTTACTCTTCTCTGTCCCACCTAATGTTCTGCCTTGTTCTGCTTCTTGTGTTTTTGGATTTCCAATTATTTATTTTTGTTGAGGAATGAAAACCAGGACATGACACATCCTGAGACTAGACTAATCCATCAATAATTTTGATTGCAATAGAACATCATTAAACTGAACCGGTTAATATATTATGATGAAGGGATGGGTGTTCATTAGTCTATTTTGGGTAAATACAGATCAGACCCGAGGAGTTCAAAGCATCATAGATGTTTATTCAAGGATTCTTTCCAAGCTACTTCTTTGAACTTTCTATAAACGTTATTGCAATCCAAAGAACACTTTAGAGATGAGGAATGTTACATACACCTCATTGATTTATGTCTCTTTACAAATATGAACAAAGTGAAAACATTTTACATGCAATTAATCAGAATTACGAAATATGTAAAGATACCATAATCTCTTTCATGCAATTATTTCATGGGAACTTTTGGTAAAGTAATTGTTCGTACCTTTAAAACTGATGAAAGGTGATTGAAGTCCACTCTTATTTCACTAGTTTGAGTAAAACAAAATAATACCTGAACAAAGGAACATGGAAAAGAAATTATCCTTTTAGTGTTCTGTAGAAATTAATAAAATATATTATTAGGGACAGAGTAACTAACATAACTTCAGCAAAGATTGTTAATTATCTTAAAATAGGAGTAAGAATAAATAAGAGGTTTGATGATTACACAAAATTCAAGGGGCACAATAAGCAGGTTAGATGGAAGCAGAACTTTTAGATAATAGACTATGTTTGCGCATTTGTTTGTGGATGTGTGGGCACACAATCTTCCAGTTGGAGTTTGGTGTGAGTTTCTCAATTTTAGGTATAAAAATATAGATAAAATACTTTCCAAGTACTAGGAAACTAAGGACTGTGGAGGAAAGAAGAATGGGCATGTCCATATGCAGGAATCAGCAAAGTTAGGCCCAAAAATGTTTTAAAATTTATAAAGGAATTTTGATCATTATCTTGCAGAGGCTGAAATACAAATGGTGTACGTTATTTTTATCTAATACAATTTTCTGGGTGGACTTTATTAAAATACTACATGTGCAGTTTTGCACATGGCATCTTCGAAATTATATATTGACAGTACAACACAGCACAGTCACCACAATGATCAATGGATTAAAAGGACACTATACAAATATAAGGTCTGAAGAAGGGTCTCGACCCGAATCTTCACCCATTCATTCCTTCTCTCCAGAGATGCTGCCTGTCCTGCTGAGTTTGTCCAGCTTTTTGTGTCTATCTTCGGTTAAAACCAGCATCTGCAGTTCCTTCTTACACAAATGTTACTATGTTTTCCTCATAGTATCATAGTCACTCAAGTGCTTAAAGTAATTAAAGTTGAGAAGGTAATAGAGAGGAACACTTTGTTTCATGGGCGAGACCAAAAACCAGTGCTGTTTTAATCCGAAGAGTCACTCCACAAAGGGCAATGAAACTTTGGAACTTCTCTTATTTCACCCCCAAGTCACGAACAATGGCATAAGACAGATAGATCAACTATGATCTGCCTGAATAGTTTGAGAGACTGAGAGCTTTATTCTCTTCGTCTGGTGGCTTTAGGTGCATGATTGACTCCCCACCTAATTTTTATGGCTGTTCTCATTAAAGTATCTGAAAACAATCTTTGTTACAATGGAGAGCAAATAATGAGCTGTCAGAAATTTGACTTCCACTTATTAAAGAAAGAACAATCCCATGTACAAACATTGGATATTTTTCTCTTTGAGCCTCTATAATGAATAAAGTATTATTTGAAAGTAGTCATTTTAAGCCAGATATGGAAGCATTGTCCATGACATGTTGCTTCAGAAAATGTTCTCAAGTTTAAAACCTATTATTTTAAATCAGTGGACCATCAGAAGGAGACAATACACAATTCTGTGTTTCCCATTGCATAAATATTTTCTAATAGTCAAATTTTCTGGATTGGAATTAATTTGCATTTTAATGCCAAAAAAATACTGGGCTTTTTTTTTGGCATCACATTTAAGTTTCTTATGTTTTTCTACCAATGACCTGGATTTCTGACCCAAGACCAAAATCCATCCAAAATGTATGAGTAACAAATGTGAATTTAAGACTGTGGGAGAAAATCTGTGGCCAAAATCAAAGCCTTGTTTCTATATCAGTCATCAGCTTGTGATTAAAAACGGACTCAACTGCTCGATTGCCATTAAAGCAATCTACGATATAACATTGATTTCTTTATGGCAACAAGATGTGCACTATGGTTCCAAAAACAATGAAATAAGTTATAATTGCAGCTTAATAGGTTTTGGGTTTGACATCTACCATTTCTACATTTTGCAATCCATTTGGAATCTCACCTGAAAACCTATCTGAAATATCTAACAAGTTTAAATGTCTCTGTGGTGCAATAAGGCAAGACAAGACCACCTGGGGAACTGATTTCACTACTCTAAAGATATCAAATGCTTGCACCAGTGTACATACCTGCTAAGGATGGCTGTCAGATGTGGATGCAATAGTCACATTGGTAAAATTGATGTTGCCTGAATTCATCAATTACAACAGTAACACTACCCCTGGTACGATACTGCTAATGAGGAAGGACACTATCTAACCAACTAACAAGATGAAAGCAAGCTTTGGGCTTGCCCAATGAGTCCAGGAAATCTCAGACCTTATTGAAGTTTTCCACATCTATGACAGAAGTAATTAACTTTGAGAACTCATTTGTACACAATAGGGAGGGGTACTGGATCTAGAAGAAGCAACGGGTAGTTGAGCAATATCACAAGTGGATGATGTGTGAAGTATGTGTGTTGTTTTCAAAACTGGCTTAGCCCTGGAACACAGAGGGTGGAAGCAGGTTACACAGAAAAGCTGTATTTCTGGCTGACGTCTGGCTGACGTCTGTGACCAATGGTGTTCTGCAGGGATCTGTGCTAGGACCTCTTTTGTTTGTGATATCTGTAAATGACAATGACATAAATGCGGAAGGGTTGGTTAGTGAATTGGCAGACTACATCAAGATTGGTGAAGTTGTGGTCAGAGAAATAGTAGTAGATGGAGTTTAACCTGATCAAGTGGGAGGTGTTGCACTTTGGGAGGTTAAATATATGGGGAAATATAGAGTTAATGGCAAGACCCTTAACAACATTGGTGTACAGAGAAATTGATGTACACAAGCCGTGTTCAGAACAAAGAGATACTTGGCGTGGGGGGGACCTCCAAAAGAACAAAGAGAGACCTGATGAGGGGTAGGGTGTGGGGTTGCGGGTGGAGAAGGAGGGTACCGGGAATGAAGAGGGACAAGCAGGACTACAATGAATATTTTGGAACTTTTTAACTTTTGTAACAAAGTGTCGCCTATACGTGGCGATTCTTTGCATACGTGTGTATTGTATGCTAAACAAAGAATTTCACTGTACCTAGGTACAGGTGACAATGAGGTATTATTTATTCATTTATTCATAAATTATAGTGCGTAGATAAGGTACATAGTAAAAACCTTCATTACTTTGGATGGAAATGTCAAAGACTAGGGAGCATAGCTTTAAGATCAGAGGGGGGAAATTTAAAGATGTACAGGGCAGGATTTTTGCACAGGGAGTGGTGGGTGCCTAGAACACGTTGCAAAATGTGGTAGTGGAAGCAGATACAATTGTAATGTTTAAGAGACTTTTAGATAGGTGCATGGATATGTAGAGAATGGAGGGGTATGTATCACCTGCTGTTTCCATGTTGCATTTCACTAACCATTCTGTACTGTTGTCCTTCATATATATCTAATGTGTTATAACCAGGTGTGGACAGCGAATACATCTGCCATTCAGATTAATATGGTGTGGCTCAGACCAATTGATTAAAAAAATGTGCAAAGTATCGACCAGCGTGTGTTGCGCCAGAAGACCTGGCCAGATTCAATAGCAATTCAGGTCTTCCCCATGCCTTGCTTTTGGATATCCTGCATGTACGAAATGAACAGTTGGAAAGCCATGTGGATGCATAAGAATTGATTTGCTACCATGGGTGGGAATGGAGCATTTCTCTCGCCCCATTCCTCTCCAACAAGCCGCAACATTTGGGGGCTGGATCAAGCCGAGCATTACTGGGAGTACTGAGCAGATTCACTAGCTCATTCATTGAGTTGCAAGGCCTGTTCCTCGCCACTCTTCATGCATCTGCAAGCTTTCCTGTCACTGCTGTTTCTGTGATCCTCCCCACACATATTTTTGTTCATTTCTGACTTACAAACAGTTTGAGACATAAACAGTTCTCAGGAACAGAAACCTTCATAACCTGGGTACTTTCTGTTTACGTGTAGATTGGGATTAAAGTATATGAGGGAGCAATAAGAAGGTGGCAATCCAAATCTAGCATGCTTGAGATTTTGATAGTACCAGATAAGCAGATTTTCTGGACGATTGGATGTAACGTAACAATAACCAAATACACTTTTATTCCACTTATTTTACATGTACACAATAGGTTAATAAATGTCCACTCTGGACCCCAACTCACATTCCACACTGACGAGTGTGCCAAATGCTAAACCATCAGAGCTTCCAAACAATTGCATGTGGTTTGATGATCAGAGATTTGCTGTTTTTATGTTCATGTGTTTTAATATGGAAGCATGCTGTAAACTGAGAATCTGCAAAGGTCCTGTCTGAGGCATATGAGTCATCCAAAATATCTTGGAATACTGAAACAGTTTTTGACATAAATCACCAAACAAAAATAAGCAAAGTCTGACAAAAATATCATCCTACAGTAAACAACTACTTCCTGCTGGAGCAGTGGTACAACATTGCTCGATGCCTCTGTTGGTCTGGGCTATTCAAGGGACAAATATCACAATCCTATTGAGAGCAGATTTAGATAATGCCAGAAAAATATATTCAAAAGTTATGGCACACTGGTAATTATTTCCAGTCCAGTTTGGTATGTGATTCCTCCACATTTACTGTTGTGCTTGCAATAACTTTAGGTCCAAAACTGGCTTGATAATATGAGATCATCTGAAGTTTTTGCATTCCCTTTCTACGCTCCACTGTGAATCCTCCTTAAGGTATGCATACTTTGAGGAAGTTCTCAGACAGGAGTTCTGTGATTCATTCTCTCATTAATTTCCCTCTGCAATTTGACTGCGCTTCTGTTCTACTTAATACCGATTATCTCCTGTTTTACCCCTCTTTGATATATGTTCGCCTTTGTGAATGGTCCTCTCTTACAAGATTCACTGATGTTGCTGGTGAAACCCTTATATGCAAATGATTCCCAGCATGGAACTGCATGGGAATACCCAGCAAATGCCAGGGGTCTGTATTAATGAATGCAAGGCTGGAAAGTTAACGATTATTGAGTTTTGGACAGTTGGCTTGAATTAATGACTGATCATTGATCCCAATGTTCTTCCTAGTGCCATTATTTGGGTCGATGACTTTGCATGTATTGAGAGTGAGTGGAGGGAGCAGCTGGAACACTTGTTAAAGTTCAATAGCATGCTAAAATTACCATTTTGAATTGAAAGGTCTGTAGGTTGTTGAACATGGGTCTTCAGGATACCAGATGACGATAAAGAGGTGGGTAAATTGGGGAAGGAGGGAAAGAGATCCATGAAATATATTGAGAAGGTGTGAGAGTGTGGGTGAGTTGTGATGAATGAAGAATTTGAGAAGGTTGCTCGGTGGGTTGAGAGGAAATGCCACTGCTGTTCCTGGCCCTCTAGATCCTATGTGTGGGAAGGAACTGCTGATGCTGGTTTACACTGAAGATAGACACAAAATCCTGGAGTAACTCAGTGAGACAGGCTGCATCTTTGGATAGAAGGAATGGGTAATGTTTCGGGTTAAGACCCTTCTTCAGACTTAGTCAGGGGAGAGGGAAACATAGAGATATGCAAGAGTAAGGTGTATAAATGAGAGATCAAAGGGGATGCAGGTCAAGAAAAATGTAGAATAAACCATTGTTAGCTAGGGAAAGCTGACAACGAGACACACAAAGTAAAATTTAATTAAGAGGACAGTCAAATTAGTTAGAGAATGAGTATGGGGAAGAATGGAGAGAGAGGGAAAGCAAGGGTTACATGAAGTTAGAGAAGTCAATATTCATACCGCTGGGTTGTAAGCTGCCTAGGTTGGTGTGGGAATGGGAGGGGGAGATCCTGCCCGTGCCATTCAGTAGTCTTTGTTAGGGGAAAGCCTTGTCTGTTGTTAGCTGGAAAAAAGAAAATCTTTGAAGCACAAAGTATCATTAAATTATTGAAACTACTATCAGGTTGGTTAGGACAGGTTTGCAATCATTCATGCCTTCCATAAAACTGGATTTGAGGCAAGTGCTGAGTCCACAGCTAGCCCCGGGTTATGTTAATTACTTTGTGTAAAAGACTGATGACAAGGTGACACAGTTTGCATCTAAAGGCCAAATAGGAAAATGGAAAAAAAAAATGCTGGAAGAACTCAATAGCATCTGTGGATACAAACGATGTCAGTCGACAATTCGGGTTGAAAGCCAATATCCGGACTGAGAGGGAGCAGGAGCGATTTCCAATATATAGAAGTACGAGATAGGTGGGATAGTCTGATGGGGTAGATGATGCTAGATGGGGAGTGAATAAAGGGGGGATGGGGCCAGGCGAGTGGAGGGGATGGGCCTGGTGGACACTGAATGTGTGTGAGAGTGGAACATTGGGATGTGGGTTACCTGGATTGGAAAATTCAATATTCTTGCCTTGTGTTGTAAACTACCCAATCGGAATATAAGATGATTTTCTTTCCAATTTGTATTTGGTCTCTCCGCCGCAATTGAGAAAACTAAAGACAAATAGGTTGATGTGGAAGAATGAAGGTGAGTTAAAATGACATGCAATCAGAAGCTTGAGATTGTCATTGCAGACAGAATGCAGGTGCTCAGCTAAATGATCATCTAGTCTACACTTGGTTTCACCAGTGTTGAGAAGTCACACATGTACGGTATTTCCTCCGTTTTCTACATGAGTGCTCTGACAACAATCCCATTCATGTACTGTGAGCTATTGTTTCCATGAATTAGAAATGCAGTGGAACAACGTAATTTATTTTGCTCAATCTAGTTTCTGGCTGGTTGGGTACATAATATGTAGATTTTTAAATTAAATACTGCAGCAATTGACATGAAGAACATTTAGATCAAATTAAGAAACATGAGAGATTTCTGTTAATCCTTTTACTGAAAGGGTCCAGTAGGAAATCAAAATGCAATTGCTTAAATGTAAGCAGAAAGTAATTACCCCCAGATGGGCTACAAAAATGTTCTAAACGTATTCCACTGATGACTATTGGAGGAAAAGCATTTTTCATGTGGCATAGATATTCAATACTGAGCTTTAGCTTCAAATATTAAATTACTCAACGATCCCACAGAATAGCAAATGAGGGAATCTGAAGAAATAACCTAGGACCTGCTGTTAGTTAAACAGGTGAAAAGAATGGTCCAGAAATTCATTTGAGCATGAAAATGCTTCTGCACAGAGAACCAATGCCAATGTGATAAAGTGGCAAAAAGCACAATGGTCTGCGCTTTATTTTAAGCACAAATAATTTCAGGAGTCTAATGCAGCACCGGCAACTAGGTTCTAGTGATTGATGTCTTTTTTATGTCACTGGCATGTCTTTGCGACCAGTCACCAAGGCAAGTAGGTCTTGACCTTAAAGAACACTCTCCATGTCAGTCACAGGACAGCAACAAAAAGTGTAGGAAAGTGTAGGAGGGGACTTAGCCCTTGTGATTTACTGAACAGATTGAGTCCTCTGTTACGAGTGGTCCCATGCCTATCATGCTGCAGAGATTGCACCCTGTATCTGTGCTGGGCATGGCCGTCATAACCACAGTGTCGTTCAACGATAAAGTGGGAAATATTCAGAGCATTACAAAATCAAGTTGGCAATTAGGACCCTTTGATTCAGATCTCCTTACCAGCTTGCTGTGGGATTTAATAGTAAGATTAAATGAGAACTTACCAGTTCGAAGTTTGATCGTTATTTTATGAGGAGTACGTTGAGGGAATACGTGAAGAACCCCGCCAGGACGCATACGTGTCATTCTTCAAAGCAGCGGTGTGAAATCACAGATAACTGTAATGACTGAACATAGTAAGATTAGAGAAGAAGATACCAGTTGAGTATATGATCAAGGGTGGGAGCGGAGGGCATGTATTCCCTCAACGTACTCCTCGTAAAATAATGGTCAAACTTCAAACTGGTAAGTTCTCGTTTAATCTTACTATATTACTTCGGAGTCACGTGAGTGACTACGTGAAGATTTCAAAGCTCTGTGATTTCATGCTGTGGAAACGAGTCCATGCATCACATCTGCCTTAATGACTGTGGGAGGAATTGTGTTAACATGATTAGACATGAATCTGACATTGAAATCCATGATAAATTTATTAACACCAAATTATAGCCCCTATTTATGGGGTGAAATTATATTACAGAACTTAAAATTGTTTCTGCAAATGTTCCAGGTTTAATTACTGGTTTATGATAAAATAGTTGGAATGTTTTCTCCCTTGACCATCCTGCTGTCTTGAGGATTTGGTCCATCGGTACATCCAACTGCATAGCTGCCGATGTAGCTGCAGCCCTGGTGGAATGAGATTTTAAAATGTTAGTATCCACCCCAGCCTTTATTAGAACCTGTTTCAGCCATCTTGAGATGGTCTGGACCGTCACTTTTTTGTGTGGTTGCTTGTGGCTTATTAGTAGTGCCATCTCATTGCCTCTGATGATTTTCGTGTTCTCCATATATAACAATAAATGTCTTACTATACAGAGATGATCATCTGTCGGGTAAGCCCTGAATTCTATATTGAGGCCTGCTGACCCCTGTCTGTTCTGCTTGACTAATTCATAAATATGAAACGTTATATTCCCAGATGAAGAAGTCATGTTGTCCAGTCTTAATTTATGTAACGACTGTACCCTTTGTGCCGTGACCAAAGCCATCAGCATGACTGTTTTCAGTGTCAGTCTTTGTAGTGACAGAACTGTTGCTGGAGACCAATTCCTTAGCATAGTCAGGACAATACTCACATCCCATATTTGAGAGTACCTGGTTCTTGGGGGATTGATATTAAAAATTCCCCTCATAAGTTTAGTTACCAGGGGGTGAGTCCCAACAGAATTACATTCTGTTCCTTGTCATAGATATGTTGACAGGACACTTCTGGCGCAGTTGATGGCACTATAACTGAGCCCCTCATCATAATGGAGGCCTGCCAGGAATTCCAGAACAGACGGGATGTTCATTGATCTGTAGGTGATGTTTCTGTGACAATATATCTCCCATTTCCTGATGTATACCAGATACTGTTTTTTGGTGGACTGTCTGTGGGCTGCTAAAATAATGTTCACTGTTCGGTCCGTCAGTCCCAGTTGCAGTAGAGATACTTTTAGACTCTACAAATTAATGTTCATATAGTTATGACATGGGCGGCTTTCCCTTGTTACGGGATGAATCAATAAATCTGGTCTATTCAGGATGGTGATGCATAGTTCTAATACCATGTCGAGTATCACAGGGAACCATGGTTGAGTAGGTCAATCGGGTACTACAAAATACCAGACGCAGAGTCTTGCTGTATTTTCATTAATACCCGACTGATGAGGCAGAAAGGAGGGAATGCATAAATAAACAATTTCCCCCAATGCAGCGAAAATGCATCTGTTGCTGCTGCCCCAGGGTCTGGTTCCCATGAAACATAGTTTGATAACTGGTGATTAAGTCTGGATGCGAATAGATGGATATCTGGTTCCATACCATGCTGTAATATCAGCAAATACTTTTTTATCCAACATCCTTTTGGTGTTTTCATTAAATTTGCGTGACCTGGTGTCTGCCACTGAATTTAGTTTACCTGGTAGGTAAGTAGCTGATATCCAAATATTTCTCTGGATACACCATTGCCAAATTGTATTGGACAGATTGTCACATGATGTCGATTTGTTTCCACCCATGTGGTTGATATATGCTACCACGGTGGTATTGTCAATCTGTAGTCTAACATGCTGGTGATATAACCCAGAACAATATGACTTTAGGCCATGGAATGCACCCAACATTTCCAGGTAGTTTATGCCCAGTGTTTGTAATAATGACGCCTCCTGTGCATTCCATCTACCTCCACAGCTGGAGATGGAATTGGTAGCACCCCAACCAAGTGCACTGGCATCAGTTTGTAGCTGATAATGATTGGATTGGAACAATGCCGAATGTTATCTCTCCACCATTTTAGTTCCATTATAGCTTTGATTGGTAGCTTCATTGGTCTGTCAAAATGACCAACATTAATTTTGAGTGCTCGTATTTTTGCCCTCTGTAAATTTTGGTAATGCAAAGGTCCGAATTGTATGGCTGGAAAAGCAGCCACTATTTTGCCAATTACTCTTGCTACCAATCTGATGGACGGTTTGCTGATGTCAATGAGGTTATTGCAAGCCTCTATTAAGTCTATAGCCTTTTCCTTTGGCAAAATCACCGACATCTGAACTGAGTCAATGGTGAACCCCAAATAATCCATTGTGGTGGAAGGCGTTAATTTAGATTTAACTGGATGGATGATAAACCCCAGTTTCTCAAATAATTGTTTTGTGGCTGTTACAGTTTGTTTGGCCAATTCCAAAGTTTTGTCCACAATAAGTATGTAATCTAGATATGCCATGACCATGTGTTTATGTTTCCGCAGAAACGCTAGGGCTGGTTTCAAAATTTTAGTGAACAGCCTGGGGGCTGATGTTAATCCATATGAAAGCGTTCTATACTGCCATGCTGTCCCATCCAGTTGAATTTTAAATAACATCTGTGATCACCTCGTGTAGGCACTAAATAGTAAGCATCTTATAAATCGATGCTAGCCATGAAGTAACCCTTGGAAATCAATTGTTTAGCAGTAACAAAGGTTTCCATTTTGAAATGAATATATTGTACAAATGTATTCAAATTGGTCAAATCTATGATGATGCGACAACCACCATCTTTTCTGTTTTTGGTAAAGATATTAGACACAAATTCCAGCGATTCGTGTTTCTATGGTATATCCCTGGATACTGCTTAAAATATAAGTGGCTGTAGCTAACATACTCCATGCATCCAGAAAGAAGTGTAATCTCCCACCAACCTCCATACTCCCTGCAATTTGTATGGAACCAGACCCACCTACCTCCATGGTTACCAGTGGCAGGTTTACTTCTTTTTGTAAATCCTTCGTGGAGGTTGAGGCGCCGGTGTCTGGGTTTGTGGTTGGGTTGGTGTTGGGGGTTTGAGCATCTTCCACGAAGGCCGGTCTGGGCCATGGCCTAAAAAAGACCGATGTTCGGTGTACCTTGCCTTTGAGCTTTCACCAGTTTGTCTTGTTCTACTGGTGGGTGCATAAGGGTGCTGTTTATGGCCGTAGTAGGTTCTTGATGATGTCGCTTTTATGAGCACCAGGGTTTTTGCCTCCTCATCGAGCTCCTTGACTTGCTTGGATAGGTTTCCTCCAAATAGTAAAATTGGTGGTTTTGTGTTTCCAGGTTTGCACAGACCTGCGAATTACGGGTTTAAAGCAGGTCGGATGGCACTCTTCCTGATGCTGTTTATTTCGTATTGTGTATTGCAAAGCAGTGTCAGTGCATCCTGTTGATCCTGCGACATCTCCTTCTCATCTACGGGCGAAAACTGTTATTCCTGCTGTTAGTACTTTTTGGAGTTTGACATCCAGGCCTCTAACTCCTGCTCCGACGTGATTCCATATGCAATTATTTATGATAGGAACATTCAAGGATATACAGTTTCCTGGTGCCAAGTGTCTTGCCGTGGTGTCCTTCACAGCCTGTTCCTGTAGCTGCTTAAATGACATAGAAACATTGAAATTAGGTGCAGGAGTAGGCCATTCGGCCCTTCGAGCCTGCACCGCCATTCAATATGATCATGGCTGATCATCCAACTCAGTATCCCGTACCTGCCTTCTCTCCATACCCTCTGATCCCCTTAGCCACAAGGGCCACATCTAACCCCCTCTTAAATATAGCCAATGAACTGGCCTCAACTACCCTCTGTGGCAGAGAGTTCCAGAGATTCACCACTCTCTGTGTGAAAAAAGTTCTTCTCATCTCGGTTTTAAAGGATTTCCCCCTTATCCTTAAGCTGTGACCCCTTGTCCTGGCTTAAGGATAAGGGGGAAATCCTTTAAAATGACATATAATCAATACTGGCAGCTAGTTTTTGTTCCAGGTTTCGGCAAGTCTGGTCTGGCTGTATGAAGTTGGACACCATGTCCAGTAGATTTTCATCTTCCTGCACCCCTTGCACACTTGATTTCTGTTCTGCAAACCCCTCTTCAGGATCATCCCAGAATTGACCCCCAGTACTCCCCTCTGACGAGGGAGATGCACTGTGCAGCCCTACAAGAGGTGCTGCTGTGGGTGTGATAAATTGCCCATGGTGACTGGACTCCATCTCCCGGAGCCTGTCACGTTGGAGCATTTGCTCCATAAGCTGCTCCATCCGGCTCCAGCGCTCACGATCGCTGGCCGCTCACGGCTGCTCGAAGTCGGACTCGTCCGAGTCAACGACTCTGTTGGATTTTTGTTTTGCCTTACCGCCCGGCCGCGATGTATATCTGGCTGGTGCGGGGGCGAAGTCGGGCACAGCTGTTCCCATTACGGGTGATTCATGTGCCGCTGGTCGCTGCTGGCTGCCCGCAACTCCGTGGTCCTCCCCCACCAGCTTCGTCACAGCCCTCGTCGTTTTCTTGGACTTGTCCATTAACTCCCCACCTGTAAAACAGTTTGGGAAAAACAAAAAAGACCGCAGAGTATCTCTTACCTGCAGGTTCCGGCTTTTAAACTTGCCGCCGCACGTGACTCCGAAGTAAAATCCTTGTTTTCATGGGATGTAAAAGCAAAGGCTGTAGATTGCAAATATTGTTCCAATTTCTGTTCTAAAGGCAAAGATGAATGTACCACGGTTGGAAGATCCCAGCCCCACACAAAGGTGAATCTCAGCTGCAATTACTGGATCTAGTTTTGCATTTGTTGGTCTGTGTTCCTTGGCATTTAGAAGATTGAGCGATTACCTTTATTCGCACATATAAGATCCTAGTGAAGCTTGACACAGTAGATTTTGAAATGTTTTAATGAGCAGGGAGGATCACAAATAAGGGAACATCACTACAAAATAACAGGTTAGTCATTTTAAATATAGATGCAATGAAAACTATTTTCTCAGAGGTGAAGCTCAGGAATTTTCCGACCTTAGGGTAGTGGAGGCCAGATCATAAGATACATTTAAGGTAAAGGTGGATAAATATTTGAAAGATAGAAGAATTGAGGATTATGGGGAACAGAAGAGAAATTGAGGCCAGTGTAGACTAGCTATAATCATATTGAATAGTGGGGCAGGCTTGAGGGACCTGTTAGCCTATCCTGGCTCCTATTTTCTTTACTCTTGTTTAACAGGAAATCATTGCCTAAATTGACTTTCATGCAGATAAAAATTGAATAGAATTGAATCCAATTGCCCAACTCTCATGTTAAAAAAACACATTATTGAGAGCAAAGAAGGAAAGCAAGAGCGTTTAATTATCATATATAAACTGACAACAGAACAATGAAATTCTTACTCGTTGCAGCTTGACAGGCTTGTAAATGCATAAAATATATGATAATCAAAAATTCAATAAATTACTATTATAGTAACCATTATAGTGCAAAAACTAAAGTCCATATTACAATCAAAGACATTCAAAATATCTCTGGTATACACCAGATAGACACAAAATGCTGGAGTAATTGACTGGGGGCAGGCAGCATTTCTGAAGATGACGCATAGGTGATGCATTGGATCGGGGTCCTTTCCGAAACATCATCTATCCATTTACTCTAGAGATGCTACCTGATCCGCTGAGTTCAGCACTTTTTGTCTATCCATAGAAGATTATAGTTGCTGACCTTAGTTTATAGAGGAGTTTAATAGAGAAGTTTAGAGATACAGCATGGAAACAGGCCATTCGGACCCCTGAGTCCATGATGACCATCGATCCCCTGTTCAACTAGTTGTACATTATCCCATTTTTGCATCCACTCCCTACCTGGGTAATTTATAGAGGCCAATCAACCTACAAACATATATGTCCTTAAGATGTGGGAGGAAACCAGTGCACCCTGAGGAAACCCACGTGGTCACAGGGAGAACATGCAAACTCCACACAGACTTTACCCGAGGTCAAGTTCAAACTCGTTTCTCTGGCACTGAGAGGCAGTTAGTGTTGTATAATGTTCAAAAGCATGACGATTGCTGGGAAGAAGCTGCTCTTGAAACTGGTGGGTATGGTGTTCAGGCTCCTGTACTTTCTTCCCAACGGTAATCAAAAATGAGAGCATGACTTAGTATAGTGTGGGTCTTTAATAATATTGGCTGTCTTTTTGTGCCTCCTATAGATCCCTTTGATGGTGGGGAGATCAGTACCTGTGATGGACCAGGCAGTGTCTACACCTCCCTGCACTTTACTTAATTTCTGGACGTTTGAGTTGCTGAACCAGGTTACGATGCAACCAGTTGATAGACTCTCTACTGTATACCTGTAGAAGTTTGATCAACATAGCAAATCTCCTCAATCTTCTGAGAAAGTAGAGGCACTGATGAGCTTTTTGAGGATTGCATCGATGTGCTGGGCCCAGCAGAGATCATCAGAGGTATTCACTCTCTCCATCACCGTCCAGTTGATGAAGACATTCATGAATCCTTGGTTTTCCTCCCGTGAAGCTAAGAATCCGCCCCAATATCTTGCTAACATTAAGATCAAGAATTGTGTTATCTACGCCATTCAATCAAATCTTCAATTCCCTCCAGTACTGTGACATTGTTACTAATTATTTGTTCAATAACGGTGGTGTCATTGGTGAATTTAAAGATGTTATTGGAGCTACCTAGTCAAAGGTAGAGAGTAGAGCAGGGGACTGTGCACACATTCTTGAGGTCCTCCTGTGTTGATAGTTTTCAAGGGTGAAGTTGTGTTGCCAATTCATACTGATTGTGGTCTGGCTTTGAGAAAGTCGATACTCTAATTACATAAGGACGAGCAGAGACCCTGTTCTTTGAGTTTGATGGTATGTTTGGAGAGGATGTTGGTGTTGAACTGTGGTTGATTAACAATAGCCCACATACGTGTTCTTATTTTTCAAGTGGTCCAGTGCAGAGTTGAGAGACAGCAAGATCACACCCCCTATTGTTCAGTGCTCACAAATATCATGCACTGTGAAGTAGTAACAGTAATTCATTGGCACTGTTCTGGGTGTAAGTGGAAGAGATGGAAGGCCAAAAAAAGCGAAAAAAGAACAAGCAGTGTGAGGTGTTGACGAGAGATGAGTGACCAAAATGATGCACAAGGACCTGATCCAAGTGGCAGGAAATGTTCAAGACCACCAGTAAATGCAAGTGGAATGCACAAAAAAATCCCACCTATCATTAGGTATAGTGCTGAACGTACATACAAACCACTTCACCAGCACACATCTCCTGCATTCTAGTTACTTTTATTTATTCCAGTAGGTGTTGAACCTCACACATACACATAGAAATGCATGCATACACGCTAGAGTATGAGGTTGGAAATCTACTGGCACTGTTTTAGCTTCTGGGTGCATTGCCCTTCGGACAGGTGGAGTTGCAAGAATTGCTTCTGGGAGACTCTTGTGGGATATGACTGCATAGCCAAATGTCTTCCTTATGTATCCTTTTCAAGAAGGACCCTGTTTTTTTATCACTCTCACCCTGCTCGACAGAAGCTGAATGCCCAATGACGCTACTCTGAGATGCTCACATTTTATTCAATAAAAGGCAACCTTCTTCTTTGAATTCAACAAAAATGCCCCCTCTTATTCACAAGCATTTTTTCAACATACTTGAGCTCAGCTGTATTACCTTGCAACACCAGCAACAAATGTAACAATTCACTTCAGTGGTTTATCCCTCGCATGCTCCTTGGTTCCTAATTTCCTGTGCATGCTCATAGTGAGTGTTACGTACATACATGAATCAGGTTTACTGAATGTAGTGAATAAGACTTGATTCACCAAAATGTCAGCAATTCTTTTCTCCCCAAAGACACTGCTCAACCTACTAAGTTCTCGAACAATTAGTTTATGCTCCAGGTTAAAGCATTTGCGATCATTTTTTTTCTGATTCACTTCTGAGATGCTGTATGCATGAGGTGCACTATAAGCTGCTGATCGTGCTTAAATAGTGATTTTGTGGAAACTCTGCAGCAAATAAAAATCATGATAATATCTTTTCAGGCCAATTTTCAACTAATTTTAGAGAACAATACGTTTTTGTGACATTTATTTGTTTGTGTTCAACATACATTTTAATCCACTTATTTTAAATGATTTAACATATTTAATAAGACCAAAGTGTAATGCTGCACAGCGCCTAAACATCTGCCTGCTCGGACAAAGGTAATGTTTTTTGGGAAACAAATGTGAAATTCCTGCAGAAAAATAGAGAAAATGTGACATGTATTTACACTGCTGGCAGTTAGTTAGCTTTATTCCCAATTTGGTTCAGCAAGTGACATTTTACAAGTAATGGGAAATTACCATGGGATTGTTAATCTTTGTTTCTGAACATATATCTTGCTTGAATATTTATTCAGAAGTAGAAATTAATTTTCAACTTGGCCTCCAAAATAGCCTTTGTTAATACTCTGAATTTAATCATTTGGCAAGGAACGAGTTCAAATATCTATCTCTGACTCACTGTACTTGTAAATGTATTTTAAATTCAGTAATTTGGAAAGGAACTGAACTGGGGCATTTATAATGAGCCAGAGAACTAATCATAGGCTATTAACAATAAGACCACATGGTAACACTGATAAGATATTTATACGTGTTTCATAATTCTAGTAGAAAAATTCAGGGAACTAGAAATTTTAATTAATTTTATGACAAGATAGTGAAATAGAGCCAGGAATCTGGTTGTGGTAATGTCATGGCAGAGTTGTATTTTTTGTGCGAAACATATATGTTCTAATATTTAAGGTAGACACAAAATGCTGGAGTAACTCAGCAGGACAGGCAACATTTTTGGAGAGAAGGAATGGGTGACGTTTCAGGTTGAGACCCTTCTCTCCAGAGATGCTGCTTGTCCCGCTGTGTTACTCCAGCATTTTGTGTTTACCTTCAATTTAAACCAGCATCTGCAGTTCTTTCCTACATATTCTGTTTTAAAATATTGTTGTAAGATTTCTGGCCTTATTCCCTCCCCACTCAAACACTTGGTTAGCCACTTCATATACGGCCATAATAACTCCACATCCTGGTGTTTAGTGGCATTATTTCTGCAGCTTCGGACAGGTGATACATAGGATCCACTCCCGAGGCTCCCAATAACAGACGTATTTCACCCCAGTATTTGTCTTTGATTTTATAAAATACATGTGCTTGAACCAAATAGCTTTAACCTACTGAAATTGGATGTTAGCTTGGGTAACGATTTTCATCCTCGCATCCAAATGGAGTGCGACAGTGTTGCAAACAAATAGATTCCACCTTTTTAATCCATCAGTGGATCCTAGACTTCATGTTTGACAGTGGATGTGCAGAAGATGAGGACTTTATCCAAATTCAGAGTTCCAGTTAACATGATTATAGTGAAAAAGGATAAGCCAAGGAACTTGCTCTGAGAGTCTCTTACAGCAGTGTGAAATTGAGATGACAGGACTTCAAAACCATGATCATCTTCCTTTATGTCAAATGTAACTTTGACCATCAAAGTGCTTTTACTGCTTTCCAATTTCTACACGAGGGCCTTGATTCTGTGCACTAGATTCAACCTTCCATGTTTCACATACTTAAAGACCCATTTTTCAACATGATCTGCCATTCTGCCTTTGCTGAGTGCTGAGAGATAAAGAGGTGGGTCATTGGTTTGGAACATTGCTCACGTTGTAGGTCAGAGAATCGCAATGGAGGACAATACTGTACATTTGAATGTTTTACATATTAATACATTGGACAAAGTGCTGGACTAACTCAGCGGGTCAGGCAGCATCTCTGGAGAAAAAGGATGTGACATTTTCTGTCTATCTTCAGTATAAACCAGCATCTGCAGTTCCTTCCTGTACATTAATATATTAGATACACAGTAGACCTGAATGGAATAATATGACACAGATGACACAAAGCTGGGTGGCAGTGTGAACTGTGAATAGGACGTTAGGTGGTTGCAGTGTGACCTGGACAGGTTGAGTGAGTGGGCAGATGTGTGGCAGATGCAGTATAATATAGATAAATGTGAGGTTATCCACTTTGGCGGCAAAAACAAGGGGGCAGATTATTATCTCAATGGGGTTAGGTTAGGTAAGGGGGAGGTGCAGCGAGACCTGGACGTCTTTGTACACCGGTCACTGAAAGTTGGCTTACAGGTACAGCAGGCAGTGAAGAAAGCTAATGGAATGTTGGCCTTCATAACAAGAGGATTTCAGTATAGGAATAAAAGAGGTTCTTCTGCAGTTGAATAGGGCTTTGGTGAGACCACATCTGGAGTATTGTGTACAGTTTTGGTCTCCTAATTTGAGGAAGGACATCCTTGTGATTGAGGCAGTGCAGCGTAGGTTCACGAGATTGATCCCTGGGATGGCGGGACTGTCATAGAGGAAAGATTGAAAAGACTAGGCTTGTATTCACTGGAGTTTAGAAGGATGAGGGAGATCTTATAGAAACATATAAAATTATAAAAGGACAGGACAAGCTAGATGCAGGAAAAATGTTCCCAATGTTGGGCGAGTCCAGAACCAGGGGCCACAGTCTTAGAATAAAGGGGAGGTCATTTAAGACTGAGGTGATAAAAAACTTTTTCACCCAGAGAGTTGTGAATTTATGGATTTCCCTGCCATAGAGGGCAGTGGAGGCCAAATCACTGGATGGATTTAAGAGAGAGTTAGATAAAGCTCTAGGGGCTAGTGTAGTCAAGGGATATGGGTAGAAGGCAGGCACGGGTTATTGTTAGGGGACGATCAGCCATGATCACAATGAATGGCGGTGCTGGCTCGAAGGGCCGAATGGCCTCCTCCTGCACCTATTTTCTATGTTTCTATGTTTCTAATATACATGTCCTGAATTATGAGGTAAAGAGGATATCATATGAAGCAAATTTGTTGTCAGATTAAATTTTATTACACATTTTATAAGAATAGTGGACTGTTTAAAGCAAAATTGAACAAAAAGTGAAGGGCCTGTCCCACTGTACGAGGTAATTGAAGAGTTCTCCCGAGTTCTCCCCTGATTCGAGCTTGTGTAATGTATGTAGGAGCTCGTGGATGTCACGTAGCGGCTCGTTTGAGTAACGTTGGGTAATCGGGGAATCCGGTAAACCCATGACCTTTTTCAACACTGTGAAAAATGTCCACGAGTAAAAAAATACTCGTGTCAAACTGTTTTTAACTTTTTGCTCATACGAGCCCCTACGTACGCGTTACATACATTACACAAGCTCGATTCAGGGAAGAACTCGGGAGAACTCTTGAATTACCTCATACAGTGGGACAGGCCCTTAAGTAGCAGTGAGGAGGGTTGGGCTTATAACCTGGATATTGGGTTGGTCAAGCTACTGACTGCATTGTTGTACTCAAATAGATCCCTTTTGAACTGGAACACAACAGACTTCATGTATTACTAGAGTGACCTGTTTTGCGCATAAGACGTGTGTCATTGAATGAGTTCTAGGCCTTTCCCAGCAGTGATATCTTATCAGGGCTAGCATGTGTGTTTGAAAACAATTGCTTATTCCTTAAGAAAAATATTCCTTGGAATTTTTAAGACTGGTAACCAAACAAAGTTTGATAAATATGCCCAAAGATGGGTTTTTCACTCCATATGAGAAAAATCCAAGTTTTTGACTTTTGTTGAAGCAAGTGCCTAAGCAAGTATATACATGTAATGCCTAAGCATTGGAGACAGGAGGAGGAGGCGCTGTCCTGAACGGCTGCCTGTCCTGCAGCTGTCCGTTTTTTTTCCATTCTTTTTTATTATTTTTAGTACGTTGAGTGTGCAGTCAGCGGGCCAAACCTTTTTATGTGTGGGGGTGGTGGGGGGGAAGGGGAAAACTGTTTTTCAAGTCCCTACCTGGTCGGAGGGGTTGCCTTCCTCTGAGCAGCGTCTTCGACCTGTCCTTGCGGCCTACCAGTGGGTCCTGGAGCGACGTTTCCCAGAGGGGACCATGCCAGAACATCGGCTTTGGTGGTGGCGCAGAACATCGGCTTTGGCGGCGGCGCAGCGCTGGAGCGCTGTCGTGGAGCGGGCGATGCCTTTCCTGGGTCGCCGCGCTGGAACTCCAGTATGCTGGGACCGCCGATAATAACATCGTGGAGCTGCGGTTCTGTGGAGCGGCCAGCTGCGACGCTGAACTTTACATCCCGGAGCCTGGGATCTCTCGCCGAGATCGCCAGTGTGTGGAGCTCCGTCCGGCACGGTCTGTTGGCTTGGAAGCCGCGGTCTCCGGTGGGAAGGCGGCCGTTCCTGGTACCCCAAGCCGCTGGGGGTTCTCCCGACGCCGGAGCACCATCGATAGGCCCGACTCTGGGTGGACAAGAGGATGGGGACTGGACTTTGTGCCTTCCCCCACAGTGGAAACCACTGTGGGGGGATGTTTTGGTGTTGAATTTCTTCTTGAATGCTATGTTGTATTTTTAATAGTGTGCTGCAAGGACATCTGAATTTCCCCTGAATAAGGGGATTAATAAAGTCTAATCTAATCTACATGTAATAGAGGGAGGTCTAGGAGGCGAGCACTTAGACTGTGACAAGCCAGCTTCCATTGATTGGAGCTTCAAATAGTAGGTAGCAATCTCATTGAGAAAGAGAACATTATGATGAGGTTTGACAGACTGGATGTTTGGAGGATATTTCTCTTGTCTGGGGATGTGAAACAACAGGTTATTTCTTGGCACATGGGGTGACATTTAGGATGGAGACAAGATATGCTGAACTTGTGGAATTTTCTACCATGAAAGGAAGGATATCCTTGTGATTGAGGAAGGACATCTTTGTGATTGAGGCAGTGCAGCATAGGTTCACGAGATTGATCTCTGGGATGGCGGGACTGTCATATGAGGAAAGATTGAAAAGACTAGGCTTGTATTCACTGGGGTTTAGAAGGATGAGGGGTGATCTTATAGAGACATATAAAATTATAAAAGGACTGGACAAGCTAGATGGAGGAAAAAATGTTCCCCAGGTTGGGCGAGTCCAGAACCAGGGGCCACAGTCTTAGAATAAAGGAGAGGCCATTTAAGACTGAGGTGAGAAAAAAAATGTTCACCCAGAGTTATGAATTTGTGGAATTCCCTGCCACAGAGGGCAGTGGAGGCCAGATCACTGAATGGATTTAAGAGAGAGATAGATATAGCTCTAAGGGCTAGTGGAATCAAGAAATATGTGGAGAAGGTGGGCATGGGTAATTGATTGGGGACGTTCAGCCATGATCACAATGAATGGCGGTGCTGGCTCGAAGGGCCGAATGGCCTACTCCTGCACCTATTTTCTATGTTTCTATGTCAATTTTCACAGAATATATTTAGGAAGGAGTGGAATAGATTTCCACTTATGAAAGGCATCAAGGGATATGAGAGAATGGCAAAAGGGTATTGAGATGGTGAATCAGTCATGATCATATTGAAGATACACACAAATGCTGGAGAAACTCAGCGGGTGCAGCAGCATCTATGGAGCGAAGGAAATAGGTGACGTTTCGGGCCGAAACCCGTCTTCAGACTGATAGGTGGGGGGGGGGGGGGGGGGGGGGGGGGGTGGACCGCGGGGAAAAGGGAGGAGGAGAAAGAGCCCGAGGGCGGGGGGAGGGGGGGGGGGTGGGGGAGGAGACAGCTCGAGGGTTAAGGAAGGGGAGGAGACAGCAAGGGCTAGCAAAATTGGGAGAATTCAATGTTCATGCCCGCCGGACGCAGGCTACCCAGGCGGAATATGAGGTGCTGTTCCACCGGTGTTGCTCACTCTGGCAATGGAGGAAACCCAGGACAGAGAGGTCGGATTTGGAGTGGGAGGGGGAGTTGAAGTGTTGAGCAACAGGGTGTTCAGGTAGGTTCTTGCGGACTGAGCGGATGTGTTCAGCGAAACGATTGCCAAACCTCCGCTTAGTCTCACCGATGTAAATCAGCTGGCATCTAGAGCAGTGGATGCATTAGATGAGGTTGGAGGAGATACAGGTGAACCTTTGTCGCGCCTGGAACGACTGCTTGGGTCCTTGAATGGAGTCGAGGGGGGAGGTAAAGGGACAGGTGTTGCATTTCTTGCGGTTGCAACAGAAGGTGCCCGGGGAGGGGGTGGTACGGGAGGGAAGGTAAGAATTGACAAGGGAGTTGCGGAGGGAGCGGTCTTTGCGGAAGGCAGACATGGGGGGAGATGGGACGATGTGGTGAGTGGTGGGGTCACGTTGGAGGTGGCGGAAATGGCGGAGGATGATTTGTTGTATTTTCCGGCTGGTGGGGTGAAAGGTGAGGACTAGGGGGACTCTGCCCTTGTTGTGAGTGCGGGGATGGGGAGAGAGAGCAGTGTTGTGGGGTATGGAAGAGACCCTGGTACGAACCTCATCTATGGTGGAGGAGGGGAACCCCCGTTCCCTGAAGAGCGAGGACATTTCCAGTGCCCGGGTGTGGAACATCTCATCCTGGGAGCAGATGCAGCGTATGCAGCGTATGCGGAGGAATTGGGAGTGGGGGATGGAGTCCTTACAGGAGGCAGGGTGGGAAGACGTGTAGTCCAGATTGCCATGTGAGTCAGTGGGTTTGTAGTGTATGTCGGTCAGAAGTCTATCCCCTGCGATGGAGATGGTGAGGTCAAGGAATGGTAGGGAAGTGTCGGAAATAGTCCAGGTGTATTTGAGTGCCGGATGGAAGTTGGTGGTGAAGTCGATGAAGTCAGTCAGTTGTGTGTGGGTGCAGGAGGTGGCCCCAAAGCAGTCGTCAATGTAACAGAGGTAGAGGTCGGGGATGGGGCCCTGGTACATATTGAACAAGGATTGTTCGACGTACCCGACAAAGAGGCAGGCGTAGCTGGGGCCCATGCTTGTGCCCATAGCTACACCTTTTGTTTGGAGGAAATGGGAGGAGTCAAACGTAAAGTTGTTGATTGTGAGTACCAACTCCGCTATGCAGAGGAGAGTGTCAGTGGCTGGCTATAGGTTGCTCCTCTGGTCGAGGAAGAACCGGAGGGATTTGAGAGTAGGGGATGGAGGTGTAGAGTGACTGGACGTCCATGGTGAAGATGAGTAGGTGAGGGCCTAGAGAGTGGAATGCGCGGAGGTGGCGGAGAGTGTCTGAGGTGTCTAGAACATAGGTGGGAAGGGATTTGACCAAGGGGGATAGTATGGAGTCAAGGTATGTGGAGATGAGTTCGGTGTGGCACGAACAAGCAGAGTTAATGGGTCTGCTGGGAGAGCCGGGTTTGTGGATTTTGGGGAGAAGGTAAAACCGGGCCGTGTGGGGCTGGGGAACGATGAGGTTGGAAGCTTGGTTGGGCAGGGCGTGGGAGTTGATGAAGTCGGTGATGGTGCTAGATATGGTGGCTTGGTGCTCGTCAGTGGGGTCATGGTCCAGGGATAAGTAGGAGGAGGTGTCCGAGAGTTGGCACGTGACCTCAGCTTTGTAGAGATCGACGCGCCAGACTACCACGGCACCTCCCTTGTCGGCTGGTTTGATAACCCAATCTTGGTTTTTGCGGAATGATTCAATGGCAGTGCGTTCGGGGGGGAGAGATTGGAGTTAGACAGGGGAGTGGAGAAGTTGAGGCGGTTGACGTCGCAACGCCAGTTCTGGATGAAGAGTTCCAAAGCCGGGACATCACGAGGGGGATGAGGACTCCTTCCCATGGAAGTGCGCTGTGAGGCAGAGGCGACGGTAGAAGTGCTCCAAGTCATGGTGGACGCGGAACTCATATGATCATATTGAATGTTGGAGCTGGTCAAACGGCAAATTGTCACCTCATGCTATTTTCTATATTTACATGGCCAGCAAATTAGCACAATTTGCTCTCAGACATATGATTTATTTTCTCATTAAGGGCTGTGAAGAGGTTGGCAGATGAGGTCAGTTTGTTGTCCAATACTTTTTAAACTGGTGAGCTGGCACAAAGGATAATTAAAATTCCATTATTTTGCTTTGCTTGCCCATTTTGAATGAATTGCTCTACTGAAACCAGTGGAAATGAGCAGAAATTGTAGGCCAGTTGATTTAAAATGTTCACTATTATTATGGAAAGCCAAAATAATTAATTTAGAAAACCATCATAAATTGGAATATAGCTGTTCGTTCCCTTAAATTTAATCTAACCTGCACATTGCCAGAGCCGTCTACATAAAGAACTGACTTAGACAGGCCACCAAACACATTGACTGTGTATTGAAAAATGCCTAAACATTTTCTAATGCGAGTCAAATTCATTTTTCTCTTCACTGTCTCCCTGCATGCCAGCATGCCACAACTCTTCACTATAGAAAATGTCAATTCTTCATCATCAAAATAGAAGTTAAATCCACTGAGTTACAGAATGTGAACCTGTATTAAAATGTTTAATATGCATTGCTATTTACAATGAAATGCATAACTATTATATGTTGCTATTTTGAAGCTGGCAGTGCACAATTAATCATTTGTTTTCTAATGCTATAAATTTTGTTCAGGGTTCTTATCAGCCCTTTGCAGCATTGCAAGTACTTTGTTTCTCCTTTCACTGATGAGTTTGAAGTTTTCAAACATTATACAATCTAGAAGTGGTGGAAAGTCAACAGCCTCCATTTTAAACAGCAGGAAAATATTCACATGAATTGATTTCTTTATCCTTTTGTTATTGCTGTGTCAGATGCTCTGTAAGTTCAGTAACTCTGCAGGACCAGCCAAGGAAGTAAACAACTTTAAAGCTGGCAGAGATCCCGAACAAATGTTCCCTCAAGCATTCTGGAACATGCTGATGTCAAGTCCAAATTACTGGCAATATTATGGGAAACAGAATATTTACTATCAGCCTCCAATCTTCTCCTATTTTTTGCTAAAGACTGCAACTGGAGAGATGCACTCTGAGCAGAAGATTGAGGAAAAGCAATGGTACAACTTTAAAGTAGGTGCAAGAACATTGGATCCTATGGGATTTAATTTACCGGATGTTAGAAAGGGTGGATCATTTTGATGAATTGAATAAAAATGAATTGTTTACTAAACAGACAGGACCTTTGGCTGTTTCGTTAGAAACTGAGCTAAACTGAAACTTTATAAACCACGGCTGAGGCTTCTGTTGGAATAGTGTCCAAATATGGTCACCATGCTCTAGAAAGGATGTCAAGTACTTGGTAAAAGACCAGAATATTTCCTAAACTATACAGGCAGTGGGGAACCTCAGTCCTAAGATTGTTCTAGTTGGACCAGAAAGGTTGCAGAGAGATTTAACAGAGGAGTTCAAAGTAACATTAGTAAATTTGCAGGTGACACAAGGCTGGGTGGCAATGTGAACTGTGAGGAGGATGCTATGAGGATGCAGGGTGACTTGGACAGGTTAGGTGCGTGGACAGATGCATGGCAGATGCAGTTTCCTGTGGGTAAATGTGAGGTTATCCATTTTGGAGGCAAAAACAGGAAGGCAGATTATTATCTGAATGGTGTCAAGTTGGGAAAAGGGGAAGCACAACAAAATCTGGGGGGTCCTTGTTCATCAGTCACTGAAAGTAAGCATGCAGATACAGCAGGCAGTGAAGAAAATGAATGGTATGTTGGCCTTCATAACAAGAGGAGTTGAGTATAGGAGCAAAGAGGTCCTTCAGCAGTTGTACAGGGCCCTAGTGAGACCACACCTGGAGTATTGTGTGCAGTTTTGGTCTCCAAATTTGAGGAAGGACATTCTTGCTATTGAGGAAGTGCAGCATAGGTTCACAGGTTAATTCCCGGGATGGCGGGACTGTCATATGTTGATAGAATGGAGCGGCTGGGCTTGTATGCTCTGGAATTTAGAAGGATCAGAGGGGATCTTATCGAAACATATAAGATTATTGAGGGATTGGAAACGCTAGAGGCAGGAAACATGTTCCCGATATTGGGGGAGTGCAGAACCAGGGCCACAGTTTAAGAAAAATGGGTAAGCCATTTAGAACGGAGATGAGGAAAAACTTTTTTCACACAAAGGGTTGTGAATCTGAGGAGTGGAGTGAAGGCAGTGGAGGCCAATTCTCTGGATGCTTTCAAGAGAGAATTAGAGAGAGCTCTTAAAAGATAGCGGAGTCAGGGGAAATGGGAGAAGGCAGTAACGGGGTACTGTTCATGGATGATCAGCCATGATCACAGTGAATGGCGGTGCTGGCTCAAAGGGCCGAATGGCCTACTCCTGCACCTATTGTCTATTGTCTACATGAAGAGTTTGATAGTGTAGTTAGGAAAAAACAATTTACAATGTCAAGGCACTCAGGAACAATGGACACAGATTTATGATCAATGACTAGAGAACAAAGGTGCTCCGCTGCCAGCTGCTGCCTGCCAATCTGCATCTCAGGAATAAAACAAAGAATTGGCTATGGTTACACAAAAAAGCTGGAGAAACTCAGCGGGTGCAGCAGCATCTATGGAGCGAAGAAAATAGGCAATGTTTCGGGCCGAAACGAAGGGTTTCGGCCCGAAACGTTGCCTATTTCCTTCGCTCCATAGATGCTGCTGCACCCGCTGAGTTTCTCCAGCTTTTTTGTGTAACCTTCGTTTCTCCAGCATCTGCAGTTCCCTCTTAAACAAAGAATTGGCTATGGTCGACACAAATTCGATTTAAACCAACATCTGCAGTTCTTCCTTACCTAAAGATTTGGCTTTGTTCACATTGGTTGGACATCCTAAAGGGGTTAAAATCAATAGTTTCTCATTTGCAGTGTTTGTGATTGTTCTTCCACACCTATTCATTATACAGTAGGCTGTGGGCTGCTTTGGCTCTACCTACTCAGCAGTCAATACTAACCCAGTCCCAGTATTCATTGGCTGTGTGGATAAGCAGGGGGTCCACTACCATTAATTGTCAGTGTTGTTTACCAACGGCACCGTGGCATAACCGGGAGAGCTGCTACCTCACAGCACCAGAGACCTGGGATTAATCAAGACCTTGGATGCTGTCTGTGTGGACTTTGTATGATCTCCCTATGGCCACATGATTTATCTTCCGGGTGCACTAGTTTTCTCCCACATCCCAAAGACATGCTAGTTTGTAGGTTAATTGATCTCTATAAAATTGCCCCAAATGTGTAGGAAATGGATGAGAAAGTGGGATAACATACAATTAGTGTGAACAGGTGCTCGGAGTCTGACATGGACTCAGTGGGCCAAAGGTTCTGTTTCCATGCTGTGACTCTAAATCTAAAACAATTATTTTAATCTAACATACCCCTTAATAAGAAGTGTATTTTGATTGTTGGAGGATCTGGTGTAATTAGGAATAAGACTGTGAAACGAAGAACGTTGACTGATGAGAAAAGTGTATTTGGCGAACATGGAGCAACAATGATCCCATGGGTTCTAATCCTGCTGCTTTCTCAGGATGGCAATTGTGACCAATCCATCAGAGTCCTTCCTTTATCACTGACCAGCCAGCCTGGTTTGTGGCTGTGTACACTGAGATATTGTAATCTGAAGCTGTGCCTTCTTGGCTCAGGATGGTGCATGCTCCAGCATGAACATTGGCAATTAACAACGTAGACCAATAGCCTTCCAGAGGTCATGTTGTTGTCATCAGCAAAAGCAGTTTGGAGAAGCACCAGGATCCTGATGAATGTCACAATTATGTCAGTTTAAATCTAGGTGCTTTTATTTCTTTGGGAATATCTTCCATTTATAACTCCATTATCAAAGATACAGAAGGTGTTTATGACAGCACTATCAGGTGGCACGTACTCACTTGCGCTTGGCTCACTAATGCTCATTTTAGTTTTCAATAAAATAATTTGGCTTCAAACTTCATCACAGCCTTGTTCCAAACATGGATGAAAGAGTAGAATACCAGGGATGTAGTGAGAGTGCAGTGCCCATGACATCTTGCATACATTTGTCACCATTGAGTCCTGCTAATGCCCCTCAAAAGTAAGATGGTAATGTTTATTGGAGGTCAATCATTCCCGTCCCATAGCATTGCTATAGGAGGTCCTGAGAATATGTCCTAGGCCTGAGAAGTAGAAAATAAAATTCACCAGATAAAAGTGCCACAAAATAACAGCCTTGAACAAGAGAGATTCTAACCATGGCACTGTCATCAGTGGCAATTGCATTAAGTCAAAAGTGATTAATTGTCATATGTATCGAAAACGGATCAATGAAATTCTTACTTGCGGCAATCTAACAGCAAACATGGTACTCATAGAAAACATAAAAAATTTAAAAGTTCAATAAATAAAAAAAAACTAAATTGTATGCCTACATCCAATTTTGGAAACACACTTCCTATCTCTCTTATTGGTAGATTAAATGCCATAAAGATGATCTTCCTTCCGCAACTTTTATACTTATTCCAATCAATACCGTTATATCTCCCTAAAAGCTTTAAAAAAAAAAAAAATTGACACTATTGTCACTAACTTTATTTGGGACTACAAAACCCACCGAATACACAAAAGACATTTGTGCAAATCCAAAGAAAATGGAGGATTAGCTTTACCTAATTTTCTTTTTTATTACTGGGCAACTAATATTAAAAATATAATTTCAGGTTGGACGATACATGTCAACATGTAAATTGGTTAAAAATGGAGAGGGAAGAGTGTTTGCCTTTTTGTATAGGCTCGATCCTCTTATCTCCAATACATCTAAATAAGTCAACGTATGAGCAAAATCCGATAATAAATAGTACTGTCTGTATCTGGAAACAGCTGAAATTCAGTCTTAAATTGAGAAATATCTCTCTCCTTCTTCCTATTGCAAATAATCCCTTGTTTAAACCGTCTACTTTAGATGTGGTGTTTGTTCAATGAAAGAACCTGGGAATCAATATTGTGGGAGACCTCTATAAGAAGGGAACTCTCTCTTCTTTTCAAGAACTACAGGAGAAATGTGACTTGAATGGCAATAATTTTTTTAGATATCTTCAAATCCGAGATTACGTGAAAACTAATTTATTAAGACTGTCTTCTGATGGGTCCAGATATATTAGACGATTGTTTGAAAAAACATGCCGATACAAGTAAGTTGATATCTTACATTTATAACACTCTTCTAAATATTGACATCCCACCTTCTGAGATTTATAGGCGAGCATGGGAGGACGAGCTGGGTTCACCCATTTTGAAAGATATATGGGAGGAAAGCCTACAATACATACACTACTGTTCTTTAAATGCCAGGCATTGCCTGATAAACTTAAAGTATTGCATAAGTTATACTACTCAAAGACCAAATTGAACATGATCTTCCAAACTGTCTCTCCTCTTTGTGATAAATGTCACTTTCAAGAAGCCACCCTAACTCATTCTTTTCTATCCTGTATAAAAATACAAAACTCCCGGACGGAATTATTCAATATCATTTCTAAAACACTTAAAATTCAATTGGAGCCAGATTCAAAACTAATATTATTTGGAATGTCAGAGGGCTGCCCTAATCTAACGATAACTCAAAGACGCTTCCTTGACTATGGTTTAATAACTGCGAAAAAACGTATACTTAAATTCTGGAAAAAGATAACAGTCCCCACAGTGAAGACACTACATCTAGAAAAAACAAACCATATCAATTTTCCAAAATATGGTCTCCTTTTATTGAATTTCTTCAACAACATAATGGTTGAACACAAACTCAAAACCGACGCTAGGGTCGGGTGAGCGGGCGTATGGAAGGGCAGTGGGATATACCTCTGCTTCTTTCACTTCTTCGTTAGTTCTGGGGTTTTTCTTTTTCGTGTCTTTCTCGAAATGTTTTCTTTTCTTCTTTCCAATTTAGTTATTAGTTTATAAAATGTTAAAATCGAAGCAGTACGAAATTGTATAACTGTTATGTCGATTACTTTCCCTTTGTACAATTGCTTCTAATATAATAAATATTAAAAAAATAAAAATAAACTATATTAGTGCAAAACAAAAGTTCGAAGTCCCTAGTGTACCCATGACATTGTCTGTAGTTTATTCGGTGATTGTAGTGATGGTTGTTGCAAAGAATCTGCTCCTGAACCTGGAGGTCATGATTTTTAGATCCCTATACCATCTTCATGATCACAGGAGTGGCCAGGGTGGTGTGGGTCCTTGATGATGCTGGCTGCCATTTTGAGGCTGGGCCTGCTTTAGATCCCTTCAATGGTGCAGAGATCAGTATTTGTGATGGACAGGATGGTGTGCACCACTTTTTTGTAATCTCCATTCCTGGGTGGTTGAGCTGCTGAACCAGGCTGTAATGCAACTAATCAATATGCTCTTCATCATACATCCATTGAAGTTGAAGAGAGTATTTGTTGACATACTAAATCTCCTCAATCTTCCTAGAAAGTAGAGGCACTGATTGGTTTCTTTATGATTGCATCAATGTGCTGGGCCCAGGACAGATCTTCAGAGATATGCACAGCCATCAACTTGAAGATGTTGTCTCTCTCACCACGGAGCCATTGATGAAGACAGTTTTGTGGATCCTTGACCTTCCACTTCCAAAGTCAACAATCTCTTACTGATGTTGAGAGCCATTCTGGAACCATTCAATCACATGATCAATCTCCCTTTGAAACCTTGACATCATTACTTGTAATTCATCTAACGGTGGCATTGTCTGCAAATTTAATGGTAGTTGGAACTGTGTCCAACCAAACAGTCATGGGTACAGAGCGAGTAGAACATAAGACTGAACACACAGCCTTGAGGTGCCCCTATGCTGATGGCTATCGAGGTGGAAATTTATTCTGATTGCCAATTTATTCTGATTGTGGTCTGTTGTTGAGGAAGTCGAGAATCCAGTTGCAAAGGAATGTGCAGACACCCAGTTCCCTAAGCTTAGTAACAGGCCTAGAGCTGAAGGGAATCCAAGAGGTTGGAGGAAGAATGTTTAAACTGCACACAGCCAACCTAGGGGCATAGGATTGAACCAGTGTGACAAGAGCAATGACACAGCGTTTCCACTAGCAATGCCATGTACAGCACATATGGAGACCTTTCTGTCCATAAACCTTGCAATGAATTTCATCAGAGGTTAAGAACTAATAAGCACCCATACTTTATACAATTCAAGCTAATTGTTGCTTGCAATTGGTACCTTTACAAGATGCCAGTGTAATGGCTGTTGCAAGTGCTTCTGAAATGCTATTTCCAAAAGGCTGGGAAATAAATATGTTAGCAAACTGCAAATCTCACCTCCCTCCCCTGTGGCGACAATTGTCACGTGGTTGGAGCCTGGACTATATCCAATACTTAATTTCCCTGGGAACACCGAACAAAATGCTAAATTTAATAACTATTTACAAGCAGTTATTTTCCCAGGGCATTTGCCTGTCTGTACACTTTGCATGTACACTTCCCGGACATGGGGCCCTTGGAAGGACTATTCTGCTTGCTTTACTAATGAAAACAAATGGAACTCAATACTTTGGTTCTTTTATCATCAGCTTTAACATGATATTGAAAAGTGATTTTAATAATGTAAATAATGCAAACATAATACATTTATGTAATTCGATTAGATTTGATGAAGACTGAGTTAAACCATATAAGATAAACAGTAGAGTTAAAGGGAAGTGGTAGTTTTTGAACATAATTAGATAATAGAGCCAATTTTCATATCTAATCTGGAAAATTGTGGAAATTGGATACATTAGATTAATCCACAGCAGACACTAAAAGTGTTGCTGTGGCTAGACTTTATGGTAAATTTAGGAGAAACCTGGAAATGCTCAGTCTTGCAGTGCCATTTGATGGAGTCAATAAACAAATGCCCTAAAATTATTTTTGCAAGATATAGTTATAGTTTGTGGGATTGTTTTTGCAGTAATTAATTCTCAGAAGCATGATCAAATTTTTGAATGATACCAACTTCAAGCTTGATATTTTGAAAACTAGTGAAAAATCAATGAATGCAATTTGAGGTTAAAATTCTGTCATCTTGTTGACCAGCTAGGCTGATGTTGGCAGAGGAGCAGTGATAAAGTTAGTGTAATCAAAAACATAACTCAAAGTTATTGAGTTCATAACTAAGAGGAAATGTGGAGAGATTCTGTACTCAGTATTGAAGTCTCCAACTTTAGGCAATTCACCCTTTCTGTTTGCATCAGAACTGGCTATTTATCTTTCCTTTGGCATAGCTGGAGATGCATTGCAGCCTTACTATTGGTAAAATGTGTCACAACTGATGAAGCATAAAGTGTTTTTAACTGCCCATTGACCCAATTGCCCTTGGTCCCACCCATTCACAATAATTTCTTTGTCCTATCCATTACCCCCAACCTCAGTAATTTATAATTACTTTTTTATCTATTTCCCAGTCTGATAAAGGGTATCAGGCTTTAAATATGAAAACATTTTGTTTTCACACGTGGTGCCTGAGCTGCTGAGGGTTTAGTTTCGATTAGTTTAGAGATACAGCATGGAAACAGGACCTTCACCCCACCGAGTCCCCGCACACTTACACTATCCTACACACACTAGGGACAATTTACAATTGTACCAAGCCAATTAACCTACTAACCTGTGCATCTTATGGGAGTGTGGGAGGAAACCAAAGATCTCAAGGAAAACTCATGCAGGTCACGGGGTGAACGTACAAACTCTGTATAAACAACCTGTAGTCAGGATCGAACCGGGGTGTAGGTGCCATTAAGCTTATGTCAGTATTATTCTCATGTCTGATATTTTTATTTTTATTTTTATCTGCTTGTACTTTTGTAGGTGGGATTTAATACGTAGTACGGAGGAGTGTTCTTTTGTTAGAGGAGTCTGGCACAGACTCTCAGATTAGAAGTTTCAGTTTGGTGTCGGAGAATGATGGGAAACAGTTTTCTACCATGATCATGACACACACATGTTATGAGAGGACATACCTTTATAAGAAGAAGCTTTTATGTGATTTATATGATGTGAATGGAACAGCGATTAAGAACAGAAAGTTATGAGTTATTTCGTTGTTTTGTATTCCTTCAATAAAAAAAAACGATTAGTCAAGAAACGACGTCTGGAAGTTTAATCTTTGCTGTCTTATGTGTGTTGTGAGTGCGTTAGGTTATACCTCCAAATCATCTCCAATAATTAATGGCTATCGAAGTTGGACTTTGAGAATGTTGTAAAAACTACCATTATATTAAGTAGAAAACTGTTACTACCAGGAAGAGTAGTAGCCAAAGCTGATTGAACAGTGGACTGAAGAAACCGAACCTCTACCAGAGATTACAGCCTAGGAGGAAGAACTGGCACCTGGGTCATTAGAGGAAGAGAAGACTTCATTGACCGAGAGGGCTGTGAGTAGATCGATTGCTTGCTATATTTTAGAACTGCCAGAAACATTAAAGTTTAAAAGCCTGTGAAAAATTCTACAGAAAGAAAGAATGGTCAGAAGCTAGTTTACCTTTATTTGAGGATTAGTCAGCTAGCGATGAGCGAACAGCCTTGAAATTAATTGGATGTCTTGGACTTCTACGATATGGCGAGCTCAGCGAGTGAATGTTTACAAGATTCTGGCGAAGAAATCTTTCGAAAATAATGATTGGTTTGAAGAACTGGTTTTTAAAACTTGTATAGCGATCTGGCAGTTCAGCCAAGGATACACCAACTCATGGAGCCACAAACAGGTGAGTACGAAGAGGCGCTACAAGAGGGAGCCGTGGAGCCAGAAGAGAGAAAACAGGTAACGAGAGAAACCAAGCACACTGAAAAGGGAGAAGCAACCTACCTGGAAAGATGCCAGATGGAAAGAAATTAGTTATGTAAGCAAGCCAAGAAAATTGAAATCCAGAAGAAACTAATAGAATCAGATGAGAAGCACACCCAGTGGTTCCAAGAAAGAGTGACATGTTTTGAGTATGTGAAGAAGTTACTAGAAATCGAACAATTTACACACTCTACAGTCGGAAATGCGATGCAACAAGGTGTTGAAGTGGGAGAAGAAATTGGGCCACCGGATAGTATCTCAAATGTCTCAACACAAAGATCTGGACATAAATCTGGTTCTGTAACCAGTTCAACTACAAGGACCTCTGTGCGAATGGAAGCCGAAGCTGAAGTAGCTGCTCTCTCGCTAGAAGCTGCCACCTTGCAGAAAAAATATGAGATTGAGGATCAAGAAGAACAGCTGAGTAGGCAAGAAGAACAGTTGAAGTGAGAGGCCGAGGAACAATGTGAACAGTTGAAGAGATAGGTCGAAGAATTAAGTGAACAGTTGAAGAGGGAGACCGAGGAACGAAAAAGGCAGTTGAGGAAGGAGAAGGAACAGCTGGAAATAGCCATGAGGCTGGCAGTTTCCCGGAGCAAGGAGGCAGATATTGGAAGGCCAAGGGTCAAGATGTGGTTCAAGAGTATCTCAGAAGAAAAGTTCCTCAATGGAAAAGGATGCAGCAGCTAAATCAAACCCACAGCCAGAACCAGTCTGGTCTTGCGACTCAGAGCTAGAACTGAGTAGGTAGGCGGTCGACAAAACTTAATTTCAGTAACAAGGAGCTAGACCGAAGCAAACAACTTTTGGGCTTCCTGTTGAGCCAGCGACCCAGCACTCCTCTCAGAGGCCCAATACACAGGCTTGTACAAGCCAAGATTTTCAGAGGCCTGTTTATTATACATTTGCCCCCCCAGCCAGGGACAAACAATTGGTCATGGGACTTGACAAAACTTACCCAGACCAGTACTCTTTTCAGAGGCCTGTTTATTATTCATTTGCGCCCAGCCAGGGATCTCAAAGTGAATTCTATTAATTGGTGAGGAATCAAACGAGAATCAGCGAGCCCTTAGCTCAACAAAATCTCTCTTCCACCTTACCTCCAATTGAAATTCCTAAGTATGATGGTGATTCTTTGCAATATGTAACTTTCATAGTAGCATTTCAAGAAAGAGTGGAAATGAAAATTACTGATGAAAGAGATCGCTTACGATTTCTGGAGCACTACACAAGCGGATATGCAAAGTAGCTTGTAATAAGTTGTCGAAATTTGCGTGCAGAGGAGGGCTATCAAATGGCAAGAATATTGCTTAAAGAACATTTTGGTAATGAACAGAAGATTGCTAATGCATACATGAAGAAGGTCTATGCTTGGACAGCTATCAAGGCAGAAGATGTGAAGGCATTGCATGAGTGTGCAATATTTATTAGAGGTTGTTGTAGCTCGATGAGAAATCTTGACCACATGGAAGAATGTTGTTAGTAATATGAGAAAAATCATTCTAAAACTGCCCTATAGGCTTAGAGAAAAGTGGAGGAATGGAGCATGTCTGATAATGGAAGTTGAGAAACGAGAAGCCATGCTTCCTGACCTGGTGAGTTTCATGGAAAGGAAAGTATGCTTAATGTCAAGTCTACACCATGGGAATATTCAAGATCCTAAACCAGCAACTGTTAAAGTTTCTACCTTTACTAAAACAAAAGGAAGATCAGGACCTAAGGAAAGCAGTTTTGCTACCGCTATAATACCTGTGGAAACGACAGGAGGAATGAAAGGAGATGCACCTACTATTAAGCAAAAAGGTTTCTGCTTGTCATGTGATAAGGTTGGTCACACCATAAGGTGGTGTCGAAAATTCAAGAAGAAGGAATATAAATAAAAGATGGACTTCTTAAAGGAGAAGGGAATCTGCTTTGGATGTTTGAAGAAAGGACACATGGCTAGAGACTGAAAGAGTCGTATAACTTGGAATAAGTGCAGGCAAGATCATCCTGAATTACTTCATACTGAACAGAAGAATATGGAAAAGAAGCCGGAACAAATAGAATAGAAGGAGGTGCAGGTGCAGCAGCCATTCAAAGAAAGCGAATGGTATGTTAGCTTTCATTGCAAAAGGATTTGAGTATAGGAGTACCTGCCTTCTCTGCCAGTTGTACCCCTGATCCCACACTTAGCCACAAGGGTCTCCAAATCTGAGGAAGGACATTATTGCCATATAGGGAGTGCAATGAACTGGCCTCAACTACCCTCTGTATGCAGAGACTTTTTTAGAGAAAAAGACCACTAGACTTGTGTGAAAAAGGAGTTGATTCTCATCTTATAGGTTTCTTAAAGGGGTTTTCCCTAGATGCAGGAAGATTGTTCCCGCTGTTAGGGAAGTCCAGGACAAGGGGTCACAGCTTAAGGATAAGGGGGAAATCCTTTAAAACCGAGATGAGAAGAACTTTTTTCACACAGAGAGAGGTGAATCTCTGGAACTCTCTGCCACAGGGGTAGTTGAGAAGGGAATCTGCTTTGGATCTTTGAAGAAAGGACACATGGCTAGAGACTGCAAGAGTCGTATAACTTGTAATAAGAGCAGACAAGATCATCCTGACTTACTTCATACTGCTCGAACAGAAGAATATGGAAAAGCCGGAACAAATATGTTTTTATGTTTCTAAGGAGAAACTTCTAAAGGACAAGATTGACAATGATTATGCCGAAATGGTACCAACAGTCCTGCTGAATCGAAGATACGGACAGCTTTGGTATATTCCGCACCATAGAGTTTCAGTTATAAATTCTTTCACCTCATGCACCAATCTCAATAGTGTCATTTCCTCTGATGGTGACGTCAAGGGAACATTCTGATTCTGGTGTCATTTGTCACGGGTACTTTGACATTGCTAAAATGATCAACAGCATCAACAAATGAACTTACCTGGGATAGGTTCTTTGTCAGTTCACAATGAGGAAAGTGGGTCCCAGATATTAGGCTGACATGCAAGTGCATGGTGTAATTATATCTGCATTGTCATCACATTGCGTGTTTCACATTTCGTAAGGAACAGACATATTCAAAACTTTGAAGATAAAATGTCAGCAAAATGTGTGTGACAAAGCAGCATCCAGATATTGCAATGTGTCGATATAAATTGTGAAAAGACATTTTAAAGTTAATTCAACATTACCGGTATATGATGTTGCACAACAAATAGGTTATATCTACAAGTATGCTTCAGAATCAGTTAAACATGGGTAATCTGAGCAGAAGGAAAACATACCACCAATTAGTTAATTTCTTTGAAAATTGAGGGAGCCAAAACCTACGAGAAAATAAAAAAAGTACATGCTAATGGTATTCCAAGAATCTAAAATGTCATCAGAGGACTAATGGCTGATGGAGGAATTTAAAAATTCTCAGCCTTGGAACAATGGCAATTTCCTTTTTTGGTTTTGTCTAAAGTTCCACCCTTTAGAAATCTTATTTTTATCCACAATAAATATTATTCATTATTCATGTTGTTATTTCAATTGGTGTGCGTCATGTAGGTTTAAGAAATACAAACCAGGCACGGTTTCCTCCAATACATCAGCCCTTCAGTAGCTTTCTGACTCAAACACATGTATGACTTGAAAAGAGGTTTTGACTTAGTTTCTCACTAAATTTCTTCATAACAATCCTTTGTACTTAAATTTGTTTTTTATACATGAATACAAATTAATTTGGGTAAAAGTTCGCTCTGTTTCCTGTCAATTGTGCTTTGTGATTATGCTTGTGACTCTGATTTTTGCCCATATTTCCCATGAGAGAACTTGGAAAGTGAAATTTACTGGATTTGGGGAATTAGAGGATTGGGTGTTGGGACCAGGACGATAAAAGGGTCTGAGGGAATAAACAACGTGAAGGATGGGGTACGTGATCAAGGGGTAGGAATGAGAGGTTTGATAACAAAGGTTGTGGGATAGTGGTTGATGCTGTGGGAGTTAGGAGGGTAAATTGTCCTAATGCACCAGAACCTTGCATGGAAAATGAATTCATTTTATAGAGACATAGTCATATAGCATGGAGGGAGGGTCTTCAGCCTAACTTGTTCATGCTAACTAAAATCTCGTTTGTCTGTATTTGGCTAATATCCCTCTACACTTTTCCTTACCTGCCCAAGTATCTTCTAAATGTTGCTATTGTACCTGCCTCAACTACTTCATCTGGGAGCTCACTCTATATACCTACATGTCCCACTTAGGCAACTTTTTAGGCGACTGCAGGAGACTATGCAGTTGCCACATGGTCGCCACATGTTCGCGGGTGGTTGTCGGGGAGTCGCCTTCATGGTCATGAGGAGTTCCCACATTCTGGGAACTAGTCGTGGCCTCATTATGGTCACCATGAATTTTTCAATATGATGAAAAATTAGCGGCTACTAGATTGAAGCTGCCATGGAGAGTAGCAAGAATTCTCGAGCCATAGGTGGGTCACCAGGAGGTCCTAATGGGTTGCTAGGAGGTCGAAGGTTCTCGGAGGTTCTCGTAGGTTGTAGCCGGTGCTGACCGGTGAATTTCATTGGCTCATTGGGAAAAAAAAAGACAAGCAGTAGTTTTCAGAACTAAGGATAAACCAACCGGTATAGTTAATGTCCGCTGAGCTTCACAGCCATGTATCTCTGGCTTCTTAAAAGTTGGCTCTACTCCTTCTCACCCCTTCTCCCCCCTGTCCATCCCCCTCCCCTCTCTCCCCTCTCCCCTCTTCTTTTAAAGGAGTTACCATGCACTGTGCTTTAGCCGTCTTTTTACAGCACCAACCTTCCTGTTCATCACGGTATGTGTTTGTTTCACCTTGGCTTGCACCGTATGAATTTTTTAGACAGCGCTCCCCCTGCTTGCCCTGTCCCCCACTTGAATAATGGGCTGATTAAGGAAACTGTGTTTGTGTGGGTGTTCCACTCTGACAGTCACCGGTTTTTCAGGCGACTGCCGGCACCTTGACAGTCGCTGGAAGTCCGCTGAAAAATTGCCAAAGTGGGACAGGCCCATTTGGTTTCTATTAACTATTTCCCCTATTACCTTAAACCTATGACCTCTGTTTCTTGATTCCCTTAAATAGAAGACTGAATAAAAGACTGTGCATTCAGCCCGTTAATTCCCCTCATGATTTTATACACCTCTATATGATCACCCCTTAGCCTCTTGCGCTCGAAGGAATAAAATCCTAGGTTGCCTCATCTCACACTTTAGCTCTAGAATTCTGGCAACATCCTTCTTCTATGCACTCTTTCCAACTTAATGACATACTTCCTATACCAAGGTGGCCAATACTGAACACAATATTCCAAATGTGGCCTCACCAACGTCTTCTACAAGTGCAACATAACGTCCCAACATCTATACTCAATATATAAGAAGGAACTGCAGGTGCTGGTTAAAAGTAGGGGGCCTACTTTTCATTGTGAAGGTCCTGCCCTGGTTTAACTTCCCAAATTGAACACCTCATGCTTATCTGCATTTAACTCCATTGGCCATTTTTCAGCTCACTTGCAGTTGATCAAGATTCTGCTATAATTTTTGATAACCATCTTCACTGTCTACTGCTGCTGAATAATCGCATCGCCGCCGACTAGAATGACGACTGAAGACCGGAACGCGCCCCGTTAGGCCCGACTCGCCCCACAGGTCTCCCAGGGGACTGTGGTGAAGCCGGACGGCGAGGCCTGCCTGGGCCGACTGAGCCTCAGAGGTGGTGGCGATGGGAGCGTTGGCGGTGGAAGTGGGTGCCTCTGCGGCGGTAGGAGCCTCGGTGGCAACAGAAGCCCTGATGGCAGTGGGGCCTTGCGGTCGATGAGCGTGAGGAGGGAGGTGAAGACAATGGGGACCCGGCATGTGGGGACTGCCGTGAAGAACAATGGGGGACCCGGCTTGGGGTGACCACCGTGAGGGACAGTGGGAGAACAAAGGGAGACCTGGTTAGGGGGAGGGGGGGGGGGTATTCTAGTTTAGAATTATCTGCCCAGGGGGTGTTTGTTTGCTTGTTTGTTCCGGTGAAGACACTGTGCACATATGCAGGCAGCCAACAGTCGCTTGTCTTTTTGTTTTCTCTTTTAATTGTAAGTTTTTGTGTACCTTGTATGTTGTGACTGTCGGCAGACCAATTTCCCTCCGGGGATTAATAAAGTTTTATCGTATCGTATCGTATACCACCTACTTTGCTGTCTTCTGCAAACTTACTAATCATGGCTTGTATATTCTCATCTAAATTGGCATAAATGACAATGGGCTCAGCAATGAGCCCTGATGCACACCACTAGTCACAGGCCTCTTGTCGAAAAAACAACCTTCATTCAACACCTTCTGCTTCCTTCCATGAAGCCAATTCAGTATCCAGGCAGCTAGCTCTCCTTGGATGCCATGTGATCTAACCATCCAGAATAGTCTACAAAGTGGAACTGTCATGTGGGATTTGATTCATGTTAAATAGAAAATAAATTACTGGAAATACTCCACTGGTTATTATAGAGCCATAACAATGGATTTTGTCCATTAGCTCTTTTGGATAAGAGCAGCTTCAAAAGCCACTGGATTAAGAGGAAGTATTGGCTGGTGTTTCAGGTAACTGCATTCTGAAGGGACACCTTATATTCCTGACAAGTTCATGAGAATGTGGGGAAAATAATGTATTACTAGTGTAGGAATAATTTAAAAATAAGTGTTTGATGGTGCTTACAAACTTGATGGGCTGAATGGCCTGTTTCCATGATGTGTGACTTCATGACTCAAATACATCCTGGATTGATTTTACAGAATCCTGCGAAACAAGCTGGAAATGATCATTGCATTTCCCTCCATAGTGAGTAGATTTTCAATTTACTCCCAAAATAATGGGAGTAATATATTGGCAGAAACTGAGGACTGGTGAACAGATGGCAAATGGAGAGAAGAGTAAAGGGGCTCTACCACTGCGGAGACCTAATCTGTGAGTTTAGAAGAGTTTGCCCTTGACTCACAGCATTGTCGACACGTGGTCCTAGGAGGTCCTATGAGGTCACTGGAACTCTCCTTCATGCTCGAGGGAAGTTCCCGCATACTCACTGCCTCAGTTTGGTCGAGGAAAATTTCTCAGCATGTTGAAAGATTTTCCGCGAGTAAAAATTGGTCGGCATTGTTCTTTTGAAGTAGTGCAGTGGAGTGGGGTCACTATGTAGTTTCAGGCAGTCGAGGGCAGCCATAGGCAATCGCCTTCACTGACCGGCCATTTTAATTGGCTCATTGGAGTTTTCAGGACCAAGGAAAACCGACCGATAATGTAAAATGCCCGCTAAACTTTATTAGACGTTGTATGACTTCTTGAAAGTGTCTCCACTCCTTCTCCCCCCACTTCTCTCCCCTTCTCTCCCACCCCCCCCCCCCCCCCCTTCTCTCCACCCTCCGCGCTCTCTAAAGGAATACTGTACACTGTGCAGCTGTCTTTACCTTCTTGTTAATCGCGGGTGTGAATTTCAGACATCGCTCCCCCACTTTCCCTGGCCTCCGCCTTTGCAATGTGTGTGTGTGTGTGTGTGTGCGTGTGTGTGTGTGTGTGGTTGGTCGATTCAGCTCGCGGTTTCATCGCTGATGGTTGAACCAGCTCGAGGTTTTCCAGGCGAGTGCCCTCGAGCTTGAAGGTCGAAGACACTCACTGAAAGGTCGTGTTAGTGGGCAAGCCCTTTAAGAAGTGATTTTTAGATTGGGAAGCTGTACTAGAAAGTGTCACAAAGATGAGTGGTGTGGTACCAGCTGTTCGCAATTGAGATGAATATATCCAAAGTTTCTTTGGAGGTGGCAGAATGAATTTGGAAAAGGATATGAAGGAGCTTTAGGGCAAACGAAGCAGGATAGTAACAGGTAAGACTTTGGCAAACGAGGGAAGTGAAGAAATGTGAGCTCATCCACTTTGGGAAGAATATTTTGAAAAGAAGAATTTTTTTTAAATCGGGTGAGATTGAAAAGCTTTCAGAAGGACCTGCGTGTTCTTGTAACAAAATATTGAAAAGTTAACAAGCAGATTCAGCAAGCACTTAAGAAGGAAAAAGGTATGTTCGCCTTTATTGCAATATGATTTGTATTGGAGACATCTTTCTCAAATTATGTACAAACCTGGTGAGAATGCATCTGGAATATCCATATTACTAAAAGTAAGATCTTGACCACTTCCTGTTTTTCAGTTTCATGATTTTTGAAAAAATGCTGCCACCTACGACTGTGATTTTGGCCATCATACTTAGAGTCCCCATCCATTGCGCAGTACAAGAGAACTTTTACCTTCAATGAAAAATAAAAGTGTTATTAATGTTTTAAAAATGTTGACATTCTCTCTGCTGCCCCTGCTGGTGGGAGGAGGGAGGGACTATAACACCCGGAAGTGTTGTGCCTCACTCATTTTCTGTAAGGTTGAGGAAGCGAGAGGGTTATGCCTCTCTGAGCTGTGAATAACATTGAACACATGTCTACTCAACTGTGAGTGCCCTTAATGTGGTTTGAAAATGTGGTTACTTTGAAATGCTGCATTGCAAATGGTTGTTGGTGGTGGTAACTGCTTTGAAATGCTGCGCTGCAAATGGTTGTTGGTGGTGGTAACTGCTTTGAAATGCTGCACTGCAAATGGTTGTTGGTGGTGGTAACTGCTTTGAAATGCTGCACTGCAAATGGTTGTTGGTGGTGGTAACTGCTTTGAAATGCTGCACTGCAAATGGTTGGTGGTGGTAACTTCACAACTTCCTGTTTGCACTGTAGATTGATTTTAGATAAAATGCTACCACTTATGGCTGTGATTGTTGGCCATCATACTCAGTCCCCCTCTGCTCATCAGGTGCAGAGGATTCTTCCCATCAATGAAAAAGAAAAGTGTTATTAGTGTTTAAAAAAATGTTGAGAATCTCTCTGTTAATCATGCCATGAAAGCCACGCCCCTTACGGTGGGAGGGGGAGGGTTTATAAAACCCAGAAGTGTGTGTGTGTGGATCAGTCTTTGCAAGATGGGGGAGGGAGAAGTCACGACTATATCTGAGCTGTGAATCAACTGAACACATTGAATGTCTACTGAACTGTGAGTGTGGTGTTTATGTGGTGTTTTGTGTGGTTTTATTGTGGTTTCACCCTGCTTGAAATGATATGAAACTGCATTTGAATGTGGTGGCCTTGCACCCTGCATGAAATGGTATGAAACTGCATTTGGATTTGGTGGCCTTGCACCCTGCATGAAATGGTATGAAACTGCACTTGAATTTGGTGTCCTTGCACCCTGCTTGAAATGGTATGAAACTGCACTTCAATTTGGTTGTCTTGCACCCTACTTGAAGTGGTATGAAACTGCACTTGAACTTGTTGGCCTTGCACCCTGCTTGAAGTGGTCGGAAACTGCAGTTGAATTCGGTGGCCTTTCACCCTGCTTGAAGTGGTAGGAAACTGCACCTGGATTTGGTGGCCTTGCATCCTGCTTGAAATGGAATTTCAAGGAATACCCGTGAGTCAACTTTTCGCCCACCAGCCATGAGTAAGCTGCCAGCACATCAGGCTTGAGTGACTCTGTCACCCTAAGAATTAATTTGGCCCACAATGTTCATACCAGCCCTCCGGAAACCAGTCCCTTCAGCCCGCAATACCCATACTAGTGCTCCCTTCAGCCCACTGGCTACCCATATTGGAATTGGTGGAAAGGTTGAATATTACGTTGGGGGACCAGCCCTCCCATGTGAACATGGGACCCAACGGTTATATATACTCAGTCCCCCTCTGCTCATCAGGTGCAGAGGATTCTTCCCCGTAGGGTTACAGGGAATGAGAAGTAATCTCATTGAAGCATCTAAGATTATTATGGGGTTGATGGAGTAAGTGTGAAATTGTTGTCTCCGCTGCCTGGGGTGTCTAGAACTGAGCTCACTGTCTCAAATAAGGGTGTCATCATTCAGTACAGTGTTGAGAAGAAATCTCTTCACCTAGAGGGTAGTGAGTCTTTGGAATTCTGTGTTCAAGGGGTCCACGGAGGTGCATATGTTGAGTGTATTAAAGACAGAGATTGATAGATTTTTTTTGCTGCCCAGGGAATCGTAGGTATTGAAGAGAAGACATAAAGTGCTTAAATGACTCAGCAGACCAGGCAGCATCTCAGGAGAACTTGAATCGATGGAGTCAGAAGAAGGGTCCCAATCCAAAACATCACCTATCAATGTTTTCCTGAGATGCAACATGACCCACTGAGTTATTCCAGAACTTTGTTCCTTCTTTTGTGCATCAGCATCTACAGTTCCTTGTTTCTACATATCGTTGGTATTGGTATTGGTTTATTATTGTCACATGTAGAGATACAGTGAAAAGCTCTTGTTTGCTTTTATCCAATGAAATCATATCATACGATACATGATGACAATTAAGACATGTACAAGTACAACAGGCAGTGCACAGAAAAAATACCAGAGTGCAGAATATAGTTTACAGCATTGTAACATTACAGTTCCAGAGGAAAAAGTCCAATGCTTGCAATGAGGTAGGTTCGAAAATGGGAGGACTATTCAATAATCTGATAACAAAGGCCGAAGAGCTGTTCCTGAGTCTGATTATATCTGCTATCAAGCTTTTGTAACTTTTAACAGAAGAGGGGAGAAGAGGGAATAAGTGTGGTAAAAAAGGTCCTTTATTATGTTGGCTCCTTTCACAAGGCAGCGTGAAATGTAGATGGAATTGATGGTGGGGAATCTGGTCTGTGTAGTGGATTGGGCTACATCCACAACGCTCTGCAATATGTTGTGGTCTTGGGCAGAGCTGTTCCCAAATCAAGCTGTCAAGCAATATGATAAAATGCTTTCAAAAGTGCATCTGTTGAAATTGGTAAGAGATCAATTATGAGGACATGCCAAATGTCCTTAATCTCCTGAGGAAGTAGTTAGTGGTGTTGGTGTTTTTATTTTGGCTGTAGCTTCAGTGTGGTTGGTCCAGGGCAGATCTTTGATATTATTTCTCTGGGAGCTTGAAGCTCTCAACCATTTCCATTATTGATGTGATTGGGGTGTGTACTCTACCACAATTTCTGAAGTCAATAACTAGCTCCTTCGTCATGCTGACATTGAGTGTGAGCTGAATAGCTTACCCAAGCTTCTTTTTTTTTAATCTTAGAAGGCAGCATACAGCATTTGTTCAGGTCTGATTGATGACTTTTGAATTACTTCTGAAAGCAACACCCATGAAACACGTTTTATTTTAATTATACATAAAATTTTATTGATATTTCTCATCACTTATGAAGACAGGATTTTTTGGAGTTTAATAGCAATGTAGTTTCTTTCCTTAACATGCAAGAAATTATGACAGGCATTTACAGTATCTACTGGACAGCATAATTTGCATTAAACATTTAAAAACCCTTTTCAATCTTAAAACTTAATACCAAACTGCTTATTTTGTCCAATCTGTGCCTTATCATTGATTTTAATATATTCCACTGTGTTACAGATTTAATTAAATGTTAATTATTAAAACTAGGCAATTTTATCAATTTGTTTTGTAACTTATAAATTACAATCTTCATCATCATGCACGGGAAAGTTAGATTGTATTCTTAGATGTTAAGTGCATTCTTATGATTTTTTTTCTCAACAACAATGATTTTCAATCTTGCTGTGAATCAAATCAGAGATCTATGATTCATTTTGTATTTGCCCAAATCAGACCATGGCTGTTTGAATATTTGAAGCGTTAAAATCTAGGCAATCACTTAACATGACAATGAACGTCAGATTTTTGTAGAATGTCAACTGAATCATCAACTTCTGTGGAAGGAAACCTCCCATCCTTACACAAGGCCCTTGGCCTTCGATAATAATCCAGAAACCCACTGGGCTGTATTGAATACATGGATGGAGTGCAATGATTCATGTTATATGAATTGGAATAAAGAGATAACTGAAGGCACATGTGCAACTAATAAGCATAGAGGGACTTGCATGATATATGTCCTTACACCCCAGCGGTCTAAATATTGACTTTTCCAACTTCAAATAACCCTTGCTTTCCCTCTCTCTCCATCCCTCTCCCTTCCCAGTTCTCTGACCAGTCTGAGTGTCCCTGATTAGATTCTGTTATCTCTGTGTAGGAAGGAACTGCAGATGCTGTTTGAAACCAAACATAAACACAAAAAGCAGGAGTAACTCAGTGAGACAGGCAGCATCTCTAGAGAGAAGGAATGGGTGACATTTCGGGTCGAGTTTGAAGAAGAGTCTCGACCCAAAACGTCACCCATTCCTTCTCTCCAGAGACTCTGCCTGTCCCACTGAGTTACTCCAGCTTTTTGTGTTTATCTTAGATTTTATCTCTGTTTGCTTTGCTATTAATTTCTCCTAGCTAACAATGATTTATTCTACATTTTTTTATCTCCACCCCTTTGATGTCTCATTCGCACACCTTTCACTTCCTTATCTCTGTATCTCCTCCTCCCCTGACTCTCAATCTGAAGAAGGGCCTCGACCCGAAACAGCACCCATTCCTTCTGCCCAAAAAAACTGCCTGTCCCGCTGAATTACTCCAGCTTTTTGTGTCTATCTATGCTAATCATAATGCAGCGTTGAACAAATTAAGAGTTCATGGAAGGTTGCTGCATTTACGATGGCTAAGGTTAGGGCCGGCCTTAAGCCAATTGGGCCCCACGCATAAGGGGGCCCCGCGCTGGTGTAATCTACTCTCAGCTCGGGTAGATCTACCCTGGGGGGAGAGAGGGGTGGAGAGAGAGTAGTGGGGTGGAGGGGGAGGGGGGTGTGAGGGGTGAATGGAGAAGGGCGAGAGGGGGAGGTGGGTCGTTCCCTCAGCGTCCCGGGGCAGCGCTCCCGCCCCTCCAGTCGCCGTGCTTCACGCACACAGCCTCAGCTCCACCCCTCTCTCTCCCCGGGGAGACGCGGTGAACAATACAGGGAGGGCCGGGCCGGGGGTTGGAGTAACGTTTACAAACTTCGGCCTCAGCTCACCCCATCCGCCCGGACCCCAGCATCCATTCCTGCCGCCGGCCCTCTTCCTGCCTTCTCGCCTTCCCTTCCCTCCCTCCCTTCCCTTCTTCCCTCCCTCCCTTCTCTCCTTCCCTCCCTCCTTGCTCTCTCTCTTCTCTTCCCTTCTCTCCTTCCCTCCCTCCCTTCTTTCTCTCCTTCCCTCCCTCCCCCCTCTCCTTCCCTCCTCACACCTTCCCTCCTAACACACACACATAATGCACAGACAACTAACACACACACATCACGCACAGACAACTAACACACACACACAATGCACAGACAACTAACACACACACACACACACACACACACACACACACACACACACACACACACACACACACACACACACACACACACACACACACACACACACACACACACACACACACACACACACACACACACACACACACACACACACACACACACACACACACAGTTACACACACACACACACACACACACCTAAGTTAGGATGGCGTAGATCCCAAAGGAAGGATGGGGCTGAAGCAAAATTTAATGCCTGGACTGGTTTTTCGCCAATAGTTATTGGTTTTTCAGGATCTAGTTAATTAAATTACTTTTTTTTTCATTTCACAGTCACAAAAACAAGTGATATTGTAACTATGTACTTTTCAGAGGTGATCTACACCTTTTGTTTGTTACTTGTAGGCTTACATGTATGCAATTTTATATTAAAATGTAGCTTAGATCTGTTTGGTCCATTAAATCGCAGGCACTTTTTAAGCGCACATTTTGATTACTTTCCATTCTACCATAGAGATATAAAGTCTATAATATACTTTATTTATATTTCTATGAATTAACAGACATTGGCTGGGAACCTGGGGCTTACCAAAACTGTTCCCAATTCGGCCCCGCACTTCCAAAGGCCAGCCCTGGTTAAGGTGACAAACTAAATTACCCTTGACGTGCCAACTTTTGAAGGATAAACTATGGGAAGACAGCCATAGGTAGAAAATGCAATCAATCTGAGTGTCAGTCATTGACCATTACTCCATGATCCCAAGCATTAATCTCTGAGAGATGAGTGTGAGAAGTCTTTCAAATGCATGCTGAAATTGTGTCCTATTGAGACATGAAAGAGTAGTGAATATGAATCGCATTGATAGGTACAGCTTCTCATTGAATACAACAGGAGGACAATGAGTCTGTGGAGTTGTGATTTCTCCATGTAAGAGCATTGCAGCTAGTCCCACTACCCTGCCCTCTCGCCATGGTTCTTTTAGATGCTAATCCATCTCCTTTTAAACATTACAAAATAATTTGATTATACCGCTACCTCTGGCAATGCCTTAAAGGCAACCATTTTTGCATAAAACAGTATTTCCACATGTCATTTCTGTCTCTTTTGCCAATCACCTCCATTACATGTTCCCTAGTTATTAACTCCTCTGCTAATGGGAACAGTTTCTCTCCAACAACTCTGCACCTTTCATAAAAGGTCTGCACCTTTCATAAATTCCTCTCCCAGCTTCCTCCATTCCCCATTTAGCCTTACAACTATCATCATTCAGTAGTGGAATCGTATTTTCCTGCACTCTCTTGGAAGCCTTTGCATCATACCTAAAATATGGTCACAAGTATTTTATAAATGCTCCTCATGATATAATTGCTTCATGGTTGAAGTGATAAAGCAAAGTAATTGATAGGGATGGGTCAGGGAGGGAAAGGTGAGGTATCAGAAAAGATTCAGTAAAAACCAAAATGTTTGCCAGGTTATTGAGGGCCTGAGGTCAATGACCTTGGGAGCTGGGGTCAATATTAGGTTAAGATCATCAAAGTATCCGGAAAATGCACAGTGCTGGAGTAGCTCAGCGGGTGGGGTGGGAGATTGCAACCTTCACGTGGTCCGCCCTGTTTCGACAAATGCATTCAACCCGGCGTGCACAATCAAATAAGATCAAATAGAACAAGTTGTCCGACAACTTTAGGCTGTGCACGCCATACGCAAGAAGAAGAAGAAGAAGAAGCTCAGCGGGTCAGAAAACATATTTGGAGAACATTTGTGGGTGATATTTCGGGTCTGAAGAAGAGTCCCAACTTGAAACATCACCTATCCATGTTTTCTAGATATGCTGCTTGACCTGCTTTGTTACTCCAGCAATTTGAGTCTTTTTTTCTGTAAACCAGCATCTGCAGTTCCTTTTTTCTACTCGGAGTATCATGGGTCGGTTAGGCCTTGACAATGAAGGGCAGTTGAGGGGAGTAGTGTAATGTTGGAGTGTGCCTGCGGGATTAAAGACAGTGAAGGGACTTCGTCCCAGTCCACCCTTCTATAATAGTCATAGAGCTTTACAGCTCGGAAACAGGCCTTTCCAGGTCGAATGCCGACCAAGTTAGCATTCTGCGCTATTTCCACAAAGAGTCGTAGTGCTAATGAAGCATGGCTCTCCCTGGGATGCCCATTAATGATTATTCCTGGGAGAGTTTATTTTAATTTCCCACAGTGGTCCTATGCGCTGGGAGTGATGACATTCCTTGCACAGCTGATGCAAAAAATGCCACCGGCATGCACGGGTGATTATTCTGGGAAGTGCTGAGGATGACAACCCTGCCACAGAATATCAATACAGATCTTTTTTTGCTAATTAATCATTTGAGAAACACTAGTTTTATTGCCAGGGGAATTGTAATGACCAAGTTATAAGATAAATTACCTTCAAATCAAGACAAGTGATGTTGAATCAGCTTTCTACTTTACATATAGTGCAATGATGGTTCTATTCAGTAGTTCAGCTTTGCCAGATAAAAATAAATTATATTACCTAGAATTTGAATGGGGTCTGTTTTGTGTTAGATTGTTGGCATGTGCCAGATCAATGTATATTTAATGCAAGATTCCACCATTGGAAAATCAAAAAACATTGTATACTTCTGACCAAGTCTTATATGATGAAAAGCTTTCCTTTACTACATTCTACTATTGTGGAAGGTTAATTTGAAATAAGCCAAGTTTAGGGCTGTATCTGGGAGTTGAGTGGAGGTGTGTTGGTGGACGAGTGAGCCCCATGATTTGAAGATGTGGAACGGTAGGGAATGGTAGGGCAGTCACATGGCTGGGACCAGAGATGATTTAAAGGATCGGTAGTCAGGCCAGGATTGGAAAAGTGATTGTGTGCCGGATAGGAGGGATCTGGCCAGGAGTTTTATGGAGAGCTAGCGATGCAGAGCTGGAAGAGGAACAGGGACAGTCCCCCCAGTCCTTACCTTTCACCCCATCAGCTGTCGCATACAACACATAATCCTTCGACATTTTTGTTACCTCCAACGTGATCTCACCACTAGTCACATCTTCCCATCTCCTCCCTTTTCCGCCTTCCGCAGAGACCGTTCCCTCTGCAACTCCTTGGTTAACTCATCCCTTCCTATCCAAACCAACCCCTTTCCAGGTAGCTTCCACAGCAACTGCAGGAGATGCAACACCTGTCCCTATACCTCCTTCCTCGACTGTCCAGGGACCCCGACAGTCCTTTCAGGTTAGGCAGAGGTTCACTTGTGCCTCCTACAACCTCATCTACTGTCTCCTTTGTTCAAGATGTAGATTCTAAAGCCCCTGTCCCACTTACGTGTCCTTGGCATGCTAATTACGCAACCTCGTGGTCGCGTTGAGGCACGATGGTCCTGCGAAGGTCACCCGCGACTTCATGCGTCCGCACAGCCGTCTGGAGCACGTGACATCATTTGAAGATGGACACAAAATGCATGAGTAGCTCAGCGGGACCAACATCATCTCTGCAGAGAAGCAATGGGTGATGTTTCGGGTCGAGATTCTTCTTCAGTGTGAAAGAAGGGTTTTGACCCGAAATGTCATTCATTCCTTCTCTCCAGAGATGCTGCCAGTCCCACTGAGCTACTCCAGCATTTTGTGTTTATCTTCAATTTTCTTGGCCCCGCTCTGGGTGTAGAAGTGGGGGCGGATCCAGACCCAACGGCCGTGAGCCCCAGGCTGAGCTCGGCGATCGTTTGTGTCTGTTTCTGCTGCTGTTGGAGGTGGGACGTTACGTCGTGCCAGGGTCTTGGGCCTGTCCCACTTTGGTCGTCAGTTGGCGGTGGCGCGCGAAGATTTTGTTCGCTACAAAATTTCAGAGCGCCGTGCGATATCGCGCACAACTAAATACCCCTCCGCGCTTCTCAGTGGGACCGGCCCCGCACGGCCACATGATGCCCATGCACCTCAACACGACAACGAAGTCGGGTAATTTACTTGCCAAGGATTCATAAGTGGGACAGGGCCTTTATCCATTGGCAAGATCAAACGTAGACCAGGTGATAATTTTGGTGAACTGCTTTGCTCAGTCTGCCTCGACCTACCTCATCTCCTGGTTGCCAAACACTTTAATTCCCTTTCCCATTCCCACACTGATCTTTGTGTCCTAGGCCCCCTCCATTGTCAGAGTGAGGCTAAACACAAATTGGAGGAACAGCATTTCATATTTTGCTTGGGCAGCTTACAATCCAGTGGTATGAATATTGATTTCTCTAACTTCCTACATTCCCTCTCCCTCCATCCAACCCCACCGAAGTTCTCACCTAACAAACAGCCAACAAAAGGCTTGTTTCCTTTACTATTGTTACTTTTTTGCATATATTTCATTCATTTGTACTATATCTCACAACATCACAGTCTATAATCACATTTCCTTTTCCTCTGATTCTTGTCTGAAGAAGAGTCTTGACCCGAAAATCCACCCATTCCTTTTCTCCAGAGATGCTGCCTTCCCCGCTGAGTTACTCTAGCATTTTGTGTCTATCTTAGGATGGTATAGAGTTGGGTGTTAGATCATTAGAGTGATGGTTGATTGGGAAGAGCTATCAGTGGTGTGAGAGTAGGTGAAGTGGGCACGGTTCATAAACTGGGCAATGGTATTGACTGGGTTGCTCCTGCGATTTGTGAAGATGGAAGGAGTGATGATATGGCGCTTAAGGGAGTGGATGAGAACATCAAATATTATCTGAGGTGACGTAACTTCTTTAAGTAACAGTGAAACAAGCATCGCAAGCATAATGAAGGCTTCTGATGACCTTAGTTTCCCTCACTATCTGATTGAATTCAAAGCACAAGGTGAATAAAAACATGACACAACCTGATCCAACTTCTGGGCTTTAACTTTTCTTTTGATCAGGACATGCACAGGCACAATATCAAGTTCAGTTTCTCTTCAATTTTTCAGTGAGTTTTAAGGTGGAAGCTGGAAATCAAACATCTTTTTTGCTCACCAACAGCAGCTTGTTCACTGAACTTGGAGCAAAAGAGAATAGAAGATTCCTCTTACCATTTCACTTGTTGAGATATACTTTATGAGTGAATTATAGCTTACTTTTAAAAAAAGGAAATATATGGAAAACTCTTCTGAAATCGGATGCAATTCAAATCTTTGTTTAATGTGACATTAATATTAGAAGAAATGCAGATTCTGTATTGGATGTCATGTCAGTTTTCCATGCCTAAATATCTTCTGAATTTTCTGAACTTGTTCTTTTTTTATTAACTTTCATTTAAAATAAGTTTTGGTCTTTAATCTCTCCCATGACAGAGAGCAAGTAAAATCCACAGGCTTACAATATGCTTGCAATCAAACAGCAGCTGATCATTGCTAATTACAACCTCTGGTAAAGAATGCCATGCACCAGTGAGCCAGTGGATATGTGCCAATTCAAATAATAAGCCATCAAGGGACCTGACCAATCCAAATGCAGGTGACCTGAAATTCTCACCAACAAATCATATAAATGTTGGCCTGAAATGGTTTCAGACTTCTCTAACATTGTACCCCATAAATGTAGTGAACAGTTGGTCCTGGCAATAGATTTGCCAATAGTTTGAGACTGAAGAACTCCATCAAATTCTAGAAAACACAACATATTCTGTAGCTCGAAATAACACAAAACGCTGGAGTAACTCAGTGGGTCAGACAGCATCTCTGGAGAACATGGATAGGTGACATTTGGGGACAAGAGCCTTCTTCAGACTGACGTTTCTGGCCGATACCCTTCTTTACATTCGACCCGAAACGTACCTATCCATATTCTCCTGAGATACTGCCTTGAGAAGCAGGTTCCTTCTGAGTTACTCCAAAAACTGAGTTTCTCCAGCACTTTGTGTCCTTTTGTGTATTAAGCAAAATCTGCAGTTCTTTGTTTCTACACTTCTATATTCTGTGGCTCATTGGGGAATTATAAAAAGCAGAAAGTTAGGAATAGAAGTAATCTACTTAGCCTTGCAGTGTCCGGTGACAATTCAGAAAACTAAACAACAGTGATAGAGTTATCAGTTCACATCCTCTACAGAAAGCAATAAACCTTTGATCAACAATAGTGTCCTGTACAAACAAAGTGTCAATGTTAAACAACATGTTATGTTTATTCCTTAAAGATATTTTATGGAGTCTTAATCTTATAAACGTGACACTGTCTCTCTGTTAAAAATGTAATCAGCCCATAAAAACCAACAGCTATTCAAATGTATAAAGTTATATAATCAGTCACCAAAACTTCCTCTTCAAACTGACATAATTCCTGTGGATGACTTCTTCAAATAGGTTTCTTACATATCTGTCTCACATCTGTTCTACAATTATCATAATTGTCTACATAACAATTATCACATTTTATATCATTTTCTAAACAGCAGCTGTTTACTTAAAACTTATCACAGGGCCAATAACTCATCATTTGCCACAACAATTATGCATTATATATAGTACAATGAGATAACGTGAATTTAATCACAACAATCTACTAAAGTTGTTTCTTTGTGCATCTGCTTTCATACTGTCTTGCATACTGATTCCCAATCTAATCTGCTGTAGACACAGGATCTTTCCTATTTTCCGCTGTGTCTTTGCAAATCATAAGGTCCAACCTTTTAACTTTTTCTTTCTGTGTTGTCTCTAAGGATTTCAATACTACCATGATTTTTTGTAGTTTGTCTGTTGCCGTCTCCCAGTTGACCATTGGCACAAGAGACTGCAGGTGCTGCAATCCTGATGCAAATGGGACTAATGCCTAGTTGGGGCAGTTTTTTTCTTGGGGAATTTAGCAATACATGCAATAAACCTTGACCTACGACATTTAAAGTAATTGCCTTGAATGGCCATTGCAGCTATGATTCACTAAATGGCTCCTGGCTAGAAACGACAAACTTGTAGCCCTTGAAAATATCTTGAATTAAATTATCTTGCAGGATTTTCAATATACTCTTGAATGAGTGTTTGTGATTTGTAACACTAGCATTTTCACCAATGTCTCATTTGTCTCTGGCACCATCATTAGCATTAGTACCACCATCCTTTTCACCGGTGTGGCCTTGTTGTTCGCTTTAAAGGGCTCCTCTGGGATCATGACAGTATTGTTTGCCCTTGGGAGCATGTCCATTCATTCCAAATACAGGGCAATGGTTTGAGATTTCAGCTCACCACATCTATATAAATAAAAGTCTCACCTTGACCACTTCCTTGACCAAAATCTTGAGATCTTGAGATCAGCTGATTGGTCCTCTCGCCTGTCAATCACCACAATGAAGGTAACGCCCTTTCCGGGGTGGGCGTGGAGGGGGGGGGCAGGACTATAAAACCCTGGATGCCTGGACGTTAGTCAGTCACTCTGGAAGATCGCGAGGGAGAGTCCACAGCTGTGAATCTAAGCTGTCAATCAACTGAACTGTGAGTCTGCAATGTACTTGCAATAAATGATTTGTTAGCCCTTAATGACAATTCAATGAGTTGTTTGGCCTGCCCTGCCTGTGCTTGAAACTGCAATGCAAAATTGAAAATGAAATGACAGTGCAATGAGTTGTTTGGCCTGCCCTATGCTTGAAATGGCAATGCAATGAGGTCTCACTGCGTTTGGAAGGAAGGAATGCTTTGTTAGGACCGACTGTGTTTGGAAGGAATAAATGCTTTGTTAATTTCTGGTAAGTGCAGAGGTCACGCTGATTGCAGAAGTGCCGCTGACTGCGGAAGCCCCACAGTAGAGAGGCCACGCCCAGCCGTGTGAGTAGATACAAGAAAGTTTGCTGTCATATATATATTGTGTGTGTGAGGTGGAGGGTGTGTGTGTGAGGTGGAGGATGTGTGTGTGAGGTGGAGAATGTGTGTGTGAGGTGGAGAATGTGTGTGTGAGGTGGAGGGTGTGTATGTGAGTGTTCAATAAATAACAAATAGTACAAACAATATAGTCTTTTGTAGTTCACAGCTTATTAGTTGTGTTTAATAGCCTGATGGCTGTCATGAAGAAGCTGTTCCTGATTGTGGATGTTACAGTTTTCAGTTTTCAAAAGTTGAGCGTGACTGTGTGACTCCAGAAGTCGGGCCTGAGTCAGTCAGTCTGGAAGCTGTGAATGAGTCAGTCAGTGAGTCCAGAGGCCGTGAGTGAGTGAGTCCAGAGGCCATGAGTTCATCCAGAGGCCATGAGTAGGTCGCTCACTGCCCCCCCTCCACTGACAACCCCCACATCAATGTGCTGCCCTCCGCCTGGCTGTAGGATGCTCCCGCTCCCGCCCCCTACTGAAGCCACTCCCATCCCCAGCTGCAGGACACCCTCTCCCTCATCAGCCCACAGCCCCCACCTGAAGCCGTCCCCTTCCCTCGGCTGCAGACGAAGTGAGCATCTCAAGGATCAATGAGAAAGATCGCAAAGAAAAAGGATTCAACAGACAGGAGATGACAAAACTAAAAGACTGGCTGAACAGCAGGCCAGAGATACAACAAGATGAAATGCACAACTGGGAAGGAGAAACCTTTCTGCTGATATTGGTAAAAGGATAAAGGTTTGCCCTTAGTGTCGAGGATACCCTTTCCCTGGAGAAACCACCGACATGAAGGGTCAGGTGAACATTGCTCCTCTGCAGGCACTGCCTGATGAACTCATGAGATTGTGTACTGTTGACACACCACAAGCAAGAATATTAGACAATACAACTGTCTCTTTCAATTGATATCATTCAGTGCTAAGGAAGTAATGCCACCCGGATGAAATCCTACATTGTTCATTCAAGGCCAGGTTCATCATTACATTGGTTCGTTGATACCTAACCTAGAGCAACAAAGTTGATTCTTGCAGATCTATTTTATGGACCCCCAAGATAGCATTGAATTGCGAATGGGTATACTGCAAAATGTTGGTATTTAAAGGGAAATTATTGCAATGCTTGAACGCTTGATAAGACAAAACAACCCTCACATTGAAACGCTTCAAATGGCAAAGGAAATAATTTGAGGTTTACCAGAGGCAGCAATCATCATAGATCCACATCATCGGCCAGCTTTGGAACATGAAAGGAGGTTCAACAAACAAATTGCCAATTAAGTTGCTGTCATATTACCAAACGATAATGACGCTCAGGCAACATCACGTCACATTGTCTTGAAAGAAAGAGGAGGAGGCCTGCAAATAAGGTGTCATAGGTCGTATGATAGTTTTCAATACATCCTTTTCTTTCCTCATGGAGATGATGGATGGCATTACCAACTCCAAATGAGTAAACACAAGAAATTGTCAGCAATGTGATATTATGTCTATAGGATCATGAATCGTGATAATGAATTAAATCACCTTTTGAGAGGAGGACGACTCTTTCAACAATATGTCGTTGATATGGGAGCTAAGATTGAGACTGATAGGCTTAATTATTTTCTCATGAATCGAGCATCGTTGAGATCAACAATTTACAAAGGCCTTACAGATGCATTAAATGACAATGATGATTTGTAAAACATTGGAAAGTGCATCATCCTCTCGGTGGACCAAGATACATGATGGAACGATGCCAGGACGCCATGATGTACGCTCGAAAGTATGGCAATGCTTCATTCTTCATTACGATGATTTGCAATCCAAACTGGAGCGAGATCCGACAGTCCCTCTTTCACAATCAGCAGCCGTGTGATAGGCCAGACTTGATTGCAAGAGTATTTGATCTGAAAAAGAAGCTATTCATCAAGTACGTCACTGGACCAAATGGGCTCTTTGGCAACAGTATAGCTTTTGTCTTCACTGTGGAATATCAGAAGAGATGTTTGCACTGTCTGCTGTGGCTTGACGAAGCAACTAAGCCAGGACCAAATGATTTTGACAGATTTGTGCAAGCTGAAATACCAGACCCGCAAGTAGCTCCTGAGCTGCATGAATTGCCACTCAAGCACATGATTCATGGACTGTTCTGCAACCACACATCTTCATGTTGGAAGAAAGGAGCATGCAGTAAGAAATTCCCAAAGCCATTTATCGCGAGCACAAGGTGTGCACATAATTCAAATGCTCTATACAGGAGAAGGTCTCCAGACATGGGAGGATTTCTGGGACATCAAGAAGGACGCCAGCATCGACCTATCACTTCTGATTGTGTGTTGCCCTATAATGCTCAACTATTGAAGTTGTTCAAATGTCACATCAATGTTGAGATATGCTCGTCTACAAAGTCATTCAAATATGACATCAAGTACACCATGAAGGGAAGTGATCAAGCATCTTTTAAAGTTAACAGGGATGACAACATTTCACAGTACTTGACTGGCGGATACATCGGTCCATCAGAAGCAGTGGATTTAATCCTTGGATTTCCGACTCATGAGAGACATCCCGCTGTCTTTCGACTCCAGGAACATCTACCAGAACAACAACGAGTCTTTATCAGACCCGATGCTGCTGAACAAGGGACCATAGAAACATAGTAACATAGAAATTAGGTGCAGGGGTAGGCCATTAGGCCCTTCGAGCCTGCACCGCCATTCAATATGATCATGGCTGATCATCCAACTCAGTATCCCGTACCTGCCTTCTCTCCATACCCCCTGATCCCCTTAGCCACAAGGGCCACATCTAACTCCCTCTTAAATATAGCCAATGAACTAGCCTCAACTATCCTCTGTGGCAGAGAGTTCCAGAGATTCACCACTCTCTGTGTGAAAAAAGTTCTTCTCAATTTGGTTTTAAAGGATTTCCCCCTTGTCCTTAAGCTGTGACCCCTTGTCCTGGACTTCCCCAACATCGGGAACAATCTTCCTGCATCTAGCCTGTCCAACCCCTTAAGAATTTTGTAAGTTTCTATAAAATCCCCTCTCAATCTCCTAAATTCTAGAGATTATAAACCAAGTCTATCCAGTCTTTCTTCATAAGACAGTCCTGACATCCCAGGAATCAATCTGGTGAACCTTCTCTGCACTCCCCCAATGATGCTATGACGAGAACAACTTTAACTGAATTCATGGCATTGTGTTCTCAAGAGCCATTTTCAAGAACACTCTACTATGCTGATGTTCCCTGATTTTACACATGGAACAATAAGAGAAGGCAAGGAAGGAAGGCTGGCAAGAGAGTGGAAGATCATCCAGGTATTTTTGAAGCCAACGTTCTGGGACGAGTGTATACCATGTCTCCAAAATGTGGGTGACCTCTACTACTTGAGACTGCTTCTCCATCACATAAAAGGGCCAGTATCCTTTGATTCATTGAAGACACATGATGGACAAATTCATCCTTTCTTCAAAGACAACTCCAGACAAAGAGGTTTGTTGCAGACTGACGACCATTGGCAACAAACAATGGAAGATGCTGAGAACTCAAGACTCCCTAGTACAATGAGAGATTTGTTTTTTGTTGATGAATACTGAGATCAACAATCATCAACAAATATGGGATCACTGCAAGAATTCAATGTCTGAAGTTTATCTTGAAAAAGACGGAGAACAACAAATGATCCTAATATCATGATTGATGAAAAACATCATGATCAGGCTCTATTGTATATTCAAGTCAAGCTTGACAGTCACAACAAAACAATAGAATTCTTTAATTTGCTACAACCAGGAAATGGAAGGATACACCTTGATGATGACAATCCAGAATTGCTGCAGGAATTGCAATACGATAGAACTGAACAACAGCAATTTGTTGAGGGGAATGACCCTCTGCTGAATGCTGAGCAGAGAGCAGCGTATGACCAGGTGTGCAACTCCTTGAAAAGGAATCTCCCTTCAATGTTTTTCATTGATTCACCAGAAGGAACAGGAAAAACATTTATCAACAATTTGATCCTCTCCAAAGTTAGAGGTCAAGGTAATGTGGCTATTGCTGTATCATCCTCTGGGATAGCAGCTACATTAATGCCTGGTGGAAGAACTGCACATTCTCGATTCAAGATACCCATCCAAGTGGCCGAGATACATTCTGCCAAATTGAGAAGAACCCTAACATGACACATTTGGCGTGGAAGATTGCAACCTTCGGATTTTAGTTTGCTTCTCTTTCCCATGCATTTTGATAAATCAACATCCGTGATATCTTTCCTGTCCTTTGAGGTGCCTGCTGTTGATAGTCCAGGTCTCAGAAGCATGTGCATTATGTTGTCTGATTTGCTGTGAGTTTTCTGCCATGTCTAAGGTTTTGATCTCACGTGGACTTGAGCCTGATACAGCTCAGATGGGATGAGTTGACTAACCCTCCACCAGTCCCAAAAATTATCTTATATTATACTTGTTACAACACAGAAGAGGCCATGCTGCCTCTCAGATAAACTATCCCATTAATTCCATTCACTCCCTTATTTCCCTGGATTCCTGCAACCAATTCTCACTCATAAATACCCATCAATACCATTTGAATTGTTTATTTGCCTGATGCATTCAAAGGAAACTGACACCATCACAGACAAATTCCACTCAGATAACACCAAGCCTAGGATTGAACCGAGATCCCTGGAGCTGGGAGGCAACATCACTAACCATTGTGCCACCATGCTGCTGTTTCTGCAACTCAAAACTGTGACATTTAGCTCGAAGAATTGGGAAAACATTTCAGGGAAATGATTGAAAGGCACATAATTATTTGAAACAGATACCTTGTGGATGTGAGCTGCTTATTTAATGATAAATAAGATGTAGAACCCGAGTAGCTATGGACTAAATTATATTTTACTTCCCCCAGTATATTGTGTGAGATAAATTGAATTGACTTTCATTAGAAAGAAGTCCTACTGTTTATCAAATGCTGAGGAGCTCAGTGAATATGGTATTGGATATTATGGGCAAAAAAGATTCAATACTCTCTGGAGTTCTATGATTTCACTGCTCTCAGGATCATTGAGCATCATTTCTGAAGTGCAGTGGTTAGGGTTTAATAATATGGATCGTAAAGCTGAATTCATATTTTGCAGGAAATTAAATAATTTATCCAGAGCCTGCGAAAATGTACCTTGTGCATGAACTGGTAAAAAAGATTTACCTGGCCTAATTTGAAGATCTGATTCTTTATCAAGCCATTGCCTTTTTTTTTAATTGAACTGAGTTACATAATGGAGGTACAATGCAGATGTTGTAATGTGGAGCAAAAAAAAAAACTGCAGGAGGAACTCAGCGAGACAAGCAAAATTTTTTTCTTTCTTTTAAAATCTTTTTATTGTTTTTTTTCCAAAAAAAGCAAATATAAAACATAAAAAACAGAGCAAAAAGAACAACGATAAACATAACAATGGTATTGATATATAGGGATCAGGATTACATTAATAACAGGTATAACCTAATATGAGACCAGTGTCAAAATACACAATGAATATAGACCTCCCGGTCTCTATGTAAATATAGTTAAATCTTTAAAAGGAAACTTATAAATGTAAAAAAAAACACAAAGATAAAAAGACAAAAAGAAAAAAAAAAAAAAAAAAAACCCGCTAAACTAAAGAAAAAAAAAAAGAGTAAAATTGATGATAATAAAATACGAATAAAAATAAAATAGATTAAAAAACAAAGCAAAGCAAAACCGAATCTGAACCGAGAATTTCAACAATTTAAGTCTGTTTGTCGTCAAGTCCGTTCCACCCTATAGAGGTAAAATAATTTTTATAACGGTTAAAGAGGGAGCAATTTATGTTGTATGAAAATGTTCAATAAATTTTCCCCAAGTCTTATCAAATTTAACCAAGGGTTCAACAATATCACTCCTGATTTTTTCTAAATTTAAACATGATATTGTTTCAGAATACCACTGGAGTGTGGTCGGAGGGTTGGAGTCTTTCCATTTAAATAAAATAAATCTTTTTATTCAACATTTTTTGAGAGAGGAATAATTAACATTGTGGGTTGATATGCTGCATCAAGGCCCTCCCGCAGTTTTTTTTATGAGCAAAATAATGACTTTAGTTTTCAATCTTCTTCTTATCGAGTCCACACACAAGATTAGAAGTTGTTCAGCCAGAGCTGAAAACACTTCTCGGCATCTGCATACAATGGTGTCTGTCTTGTCGCTTCTTATGCTTCTTGTGCGTGGTGGTGGAAAGATTGGTGGAAACAGGGTCATGACATGAACGTTCTTTCCTTGACCCCAGTTTTCAATAATAATGTATTATTAAATATTTGCTTTGCACATTTAGATTGACCCTATGGATTTTGAAAATTGACCCTTCGGATGAAAAAAAAATGCAATTCTTGGGGATGACACATAAAGACACCATTTGGTCTGATCTGTGCTGCCAGAGGACTTCCAGCAGGAGGTCCTCTTAGTTCGAACAGACACAAAATTCTGGAGTAACTCAGCGGGACAGGCAGCATCTCTGGATAGAAGGAATGGGTGATTATTTGGGTTGAGAGTCTTAGTCTGAAGAAGGATCTTGAACCAAAACGTCACCCATTCCTTCTATCCAGAGATGCTGCATGCCGCGCTGTGTTACTCTAGCATTTTGTGTCTATCTTCGGTGTAAACTCTTAGTTCACTGTCTTCAAGTCCACATCAAAGCACTATTTAAATCTGGCAAGGTTTCTACCTTTACCTATTTCAGAAAACAAGATTAGATGCCTCATTCACTGAGGGAAAACACATTTCTGTACCTTCCCTCCAGATTTTCTACAAATTTCTTAATTGTACACCTTTGGTTTTTGACCGTTCTGCTATTGAGAGTAAACTTTTCTTTATTACTTCATTTATTGCTTCCAGTCTTCTCTGTTTCAAACTAAAGAACCTAGCTTTCCAATTTCCTAGCCCAGGAAACATCCTTGTAAATCTCTCCTGTACTGTCTGGACAACAATCCCGTCTTTCTTGGCGTGTGGTGACCAGACAGTTCAAGCTGAGGGATTACTAATATACAACGCAGTATACAGTGCAGTACAATGTTATCATTATGTCTTTACAAAAAAAAAAAAATATTGACCTGTCCTGCAACCTTTAAGGATCTGAGGATCTACCAGGGTACAAGAACTGAAGAAAATTGAAGCAGCATTAGGCCATCAGTCCCTGTGAATCTGCCCTGACATTTAATACAATCATGGTTGATCTATGCTGACCTCAACTCCTCTTCTGTACCATTTCCCCAGTCCCCTCTATTCATTTATCTATCAAATATTTATCCACTTTAGATAGTTCTGATGATCCAGATTCCAGTACCCATCAGGTCAGAGAACTCCAGAGATTCATGATCCCCTGAGAGAAAAAAAAATTCCCGACACTTCAGTTTTAGATGACGAGTCTGTTATCTTGGAAATATGTCCCCTTATTTGAGACTCTCCTCGTGAAACATTCCAGCATCCATCCTGTCAAGCAACGTTAGGAATTTACTGTATATGTTTGAATAACATATGGGCTTAGTTCACTGTCATATGGTCATATAACATTTGAAAAATTATGGACAATATTTTTATTCCCCCCAATCTGCTTCCCAGACGTGGAAGACAAGTGACCAAGATCAAGTTCTGGTCTGTGTTTTGAACTTGAGAAATTCTTCTCATTTGCTGCTGGTTTCCACCCTGTTTTCATATTTAAATTTTTGTTTCAGATTCCAGTACCTGCAGTTGTATCTGTTTTCTGAAAAATAGTAACGTGCTGGTTAACACGTAAACAGGGAAGCTGCTTATGTAGCTACATTAATTAATTCAATATGTGGAAGGTTTCAACTACAGCAGACAGAAATAGCGCACTGTGACAGTCTTAACACGATGAAATCATCTGGGCCACTAAATGGATTTGTAGTAAGTTGAACAATCCTTACTTTATTGACAAAACACGGAATTGCAGATAAAATGTAATAAAAAGAAACTTATGGCCCTCTGGCAACAACAGGGAGGTCAATCAAGATAACACTGAGGTTGGGTAACAACTTATCTGAAGGAATCATCACCTTGTGGCACAGCTGATGAGGTAGTCTGTTCATCTAAATTGTAGGTTGCTATTGAATCTCTCCTCTTTTTTTTAAAAAATATTTTATTTTATTAGAAGTAAGTACAGTCATATGGCACCAAAGTGCCTAATATATATTTTCATAATACATTTTATGTACAACTTCTTTTTTTTTTTGTTACATTGAAAAAAGATTAGAATAAGAAAAAGAAGTTGGATATTAAAGGATAGAAAGATGTGAAATATATAGTGTGTGAAGAAAGAAAACGAGTAAATGAAGAAAGTTGAGAGAGAAAATAGAGAAAATAAAATAAAATAAAAAAGAAAAGGAGATCATTATTTATAATCCTGACCAACCCTCGTCCAGTCCTGAAAGTTATTTTTCACAATTGTGTTGCACCATATGATTCCAAAAAAACGACGAATGGAGATCAACTCGTTATGAATTGGTCTGATTTATCCATTAGGAGGAATCGCATTTCCTCAAGATGAGCGGTGTCCAACATACTTGCAATCCACATTTTAAGCGTTGGTATTGATGTACCCTTCCAAAATTTAAGTATTCATTTTTTTGCTATTATTAAACCATAGTTAAGGAATAGATTTTGAGATGTGCTTAATTTATTCCCGTCTTCCATTACACCAAATATAATCATTTCAGTATTAGGTTCCATTCTTGTCTTGAATAATTTTGTTAATATTTCAAAAATATCATTCCAAAATCTATAAAGTTTTATGCAGGAAACTAAGGAGCATGTTATAGTTGCCTTTTGGGCTAGACATGTATCACAAGTGGCGGATATATATGGATAAAATTTGTTCAATCTTATTTTTGAATAATATAATCTATGTACAATTTTAAATTGAATTAGATTATGTCTTACATTAATTGAACATTTGTGAATATATATCAGGTATTTTTCCCATTTAACCTTCGTAATTTTTATCATTAGTTCCCGTTCCCACTCTTCTCTAAGTACCTCTGTCGATGGTAGGTCTACATTTAGAATACTATTATATAAATATGATATTAATTTTTGTGAGTCAGCTTCAATATTCATTGCTTCTTCCAATAAGTCAGGAGTTACTTTTTGATATCCTTGTATATATTTTTTCATGAAATCGCAAATCTGAAGATATTTAAAATATTGGTTATTTTTCAATTTAAATTTTAATTGTAATTGTTGGAATGATAGTAGGTTTCCCATTTCGTACATATCCCCGATCCTTCTAATTCCGAGACTTTCCCATTGGTTATATGTCTTATCAATAAGAGATGGTTTAAATAAAGGGTTATTCGCAATTGGCATTAACAGTGATAGATTTCTTAATTTTAAAGATAATTTTATTTGTTTCCAAATTCTTATTGTACCATATATAATTGAGTTCTTCTTATATATTGTGTTATTCAGTTTTTTTTGGGGAGAAGAGGATCGTTCCTATATTACAAGGATGGCAATCCTCCTTCTCCATTTTTATCCCTTCTGTCTGTTGGGTAGAACTATCCAACCAATAAATCATATTCTTAATATGCACTGCCCAGTAATAATACATAAAATTCGGAAGTGAAAGTCCCCCGACCTCTTTTGGTTTACATAAGTGTTTTTTTGTGATTCTATGTGATCTATAGTCCCAAATATAATTAGTAATATTAGAGTCTAATTTAAAAAATATATATTTTGGTATATATACCGGTATAGACTGAAATAGGTATAGTAATTGTGGTAGGAAGATCATTTTTATTGCATTTATTCTACCTAATAATGATAAGGGAAGTGTTTTCCAAAATTTAATCAGCGTATTAAGTTTATTTAATAAAGGTATGAAATTAGCGTTGAATAATGCTTTATATTTTCTAGTAATCTGAATACCCAAATATTTAAATTTTTCTGTTGCGATTTTAAAGGGGAACTTCAATAAGTGTGTAGGTTCTTGAGGTTTTAATGTCATGATTTCACTTTTATTCCAGTTTATTCTATATCCAGAAAAAGACCCAAATTCCTCTATTAAGTTTAATAAATTTGGTATGCTCGTTTGTGACTTTGTAATATATAAAAGTATATCGTCTGCATATAATGAGATTTTATTCTTTGAGTCCCTGGTATTATAGCCCTGAATATTCGGATGAATTCTTATACTTTCAGCCAGGGGTTCTATCATAAGGGCAAATAGCAGGGGTGATAGTGCACATCCCTGCCTATTACCCCTTGATAGTTGAAATTTTTGAGATAACATGTTATTAGTTAAAATTCTTGCCATCGGTTTATCATATAATAATTTTACCCATGTTATAAAATTCTCTCCCATATTAAATTTTTATTATACTTTATATAAGTGTTGCCACTCTACCTGATCAAATGCTTTCTCTGCATCCAAAGAAATAATTGATATATCTTCTTCCTCTACTTTATGCGAGTACATTATATTAAACAGGCGTCTCAGATTATTAAATGAGTATCTTTTAGGTATAAACCCCGTTTGATCAGGGTTTATCAATTTACTAATATATTTGCTTAATCTTCTTGCTAAAATCTTTGCTAAAATTTTCTGATCTGTATTTAAAAGTGATATAGCTCTGTACGAGCCCGGATCTTCTAAATCTTTATCTTTTTTTGGAATAAGCGTAATAGTTGATTCTGTTAGTGTTTCAGGTAGTTTGTTTTCTTTAAAAGCATGGGAGTATAAATTAAATAAATAAGGGGTCGTTATCTCATGAAATTTTTTAATAAAATTCATTATTAAAACCATCTGGTCCCGGTGTCTTACCATTTTTCAGCGATTTTATTGTTTCACCTATTTCTTTGATTGTAATTTGAGCTCCTAGTTCCTCTTGTTCCAAAAGGTCCAGTATTGGAAGATTACAGTTATCTAGAATTTTTTTTATTTTACTATCTTCTATTTTAATTTTAGATGTATATAAGTTTTGGTAAAATTGGGCAAATCTATTATTAATATCTTTAGGTAGTATTAGTAATTCACCTTTCTCTGATTTAATTTTGGTTATAGTATTTTCCTTTTCTTGTTTTTTCAATTGGCGAGCTAAAAGCTTATGTGGTTTGTCACCAAACTCAAAATGTTCCTGTTTTGTAATTTGGAATAGTCTTATTACTCTTGCCGATAAAATTCAATTAAGTTTAAATTTCAGTAATATTATCTTATTGTGTTTATCTGTCGTGGAATCTTTGGCATTATCCAACTCTAACTGTCTGATTTCTTGGTCTAACAACAATTGTTCTGTCTTATTCTTTTTATTTTGAAAACTTTGATATGAAATTATAATTCCTCTCATAAATGCCTTAAAAGTTTCCCATAATAAAGAAGGCAAAGTACCTGGTATAAATTTGTATCAAAAAAAAGTTTCATTTGTTTTAAATATTGATAGCCTTGCACGTCATTTAAAATATGTGTATTAAACCACCAAAAAAATGTTTTACCCGGCATTCCCTCAAATTTTACTGAAAATGTCAACGGAGAGTGATCTGAGATACTACTAATGTGGTATGTTGGGTTGTTTATATATGGGATTAATTTCATATCCACTAAAAAATAATCAATTCTTGAATAAGTTTTATGCACCGAAGAGTAAAACGAGTATTCCCTTCCAACTGGATTAGCAGATCTCCATACATCTATTATATTAGTATTTTTTATATATGTATTTAGAAGTTCGCTAGTCTTAGATTTTAAATTACTCTTCTTTTGTTTTGCTGATTTATCTAGATATGAATCTAAAACACAGTTAAAGTCCCCCCCTATTATCACATTTTGGTAATTAAACTCTGATATTATGTCAATAATTTTATCAAAAAATTGGGGGTTATCAAAATTCGGAGCATAAATATTTATCAAAGTTAGTGGGGTTGCATAAATTTCACCCGAAACTATAATATACCTTCCCTCTTTATCTGATATAGTATTCTTTAATTTAAAAGGAATACCTTTCCTAATAAGAATAGCTGTACCCCTAGATTTAGAAATAAATGAGGAGTAGTATGTTTGGCCTATCCAATTCGCCTTTAATCTTATTTGTGTTTGTTGTTTCATGTGTGTCTCCTGCAAAATCATTATGTCGCTTTTCAACGATTTTAGTTGGACAATAATTTTACCCTTCTTAATTGGTTCGTTGGCACCCCTTATATTCCAACTACAAAATGTAATTCCTCCATTCTTTATTTGTCTATCGTCTTGCATTGTAAATCAAGGTAATATTCCTGAATCATATGGTGCAACGAAATACCTCAGAATTTTAGGACTTGGGTGGTCATCCCGGTTTATTAGATTTATATTGCATCTCCTTCTTGTAAAGTGCCTTAGAAAAGGAAAGAAAAAAATGTGATATACAATTACTTTCAAAAAAATTAAACAGATAAAAATCTTGATTGTGCTTTTAAAAAAAAAAAGGTGCTATTAAGGTATCTAAGGGAAGATACCTTAAGGACAAATAGCCATCAATGATGGCAAAAAATGTATAGACCTCCGTGATGTTGTTATACATTGAGCTCCTCCCCCTTGGTGAATCCTCATAAAAAGTTACATACCATTTCATATTTTGTCTTTTCTTATATGAGTTTATCAAACCAGCGCCAGTGACAGCCGAGAGAAAAAATAAAAATAAAAAAAATTATCAGGAAGAGACATAAGGAGTAAAAAAACAAAAAAACAAATATAGAACACAACATATACACGATTATATAAGTATACATAATATAAGATACATAATATCCCATTCTATAACTACCATACATCATACAAGCCGGTACCAAAGGGTTAACTATCGTACAAGCAGGTGCCAAGGGGTTAAACTTTGAGCTTTTAATCCAAGGTTGAATATAACCAAGCTCTCTGAATAACACATTCCAGCAAGATACGTTTTTTAATTGTCTGGGTAGCTTGGCCATTTTAATCAGTTCAAAACTCTGTAAAAGTTTAATCTTCTTCCTTGTCGGCAGCTTGCCCCGATGTTTTCTTGACGATATCCTCTGCATACTTTAAAGCTTTTCCAGGATCTGCAAATGAGCGTTCAACGCCGTTATAAGATACCTTCATTTTTCCGGGAAAGTAAATTCCATATCTTACTCCCGGGACATCCCTCAAAGTAAACAATCTCATTTTCTGGACTACCTCGGGAGAGTAATCGCAAAATATTCGCACATTATCCCCACGGTATGTCAGCTTCTTCCCATCTCCTCTTAACAGATCCTCCATTAAAATGGCACTGCCTTAAATACAGGACTCAGTGAATAGATAGAGCGTCCCGGGTATGAACAATGAAATGCATATTAAAAATTTATAATTTGGAATCTTCAAAACTGAAAAATGGCATTAACAAAATTGTGGTCTAATTGTACACCTGTCGAGCATTCTTTTAAATGTTGTCGCAATGGCTCTGAGAGTCTGGTGAGATCCAATTTTATTTATTAACTTGAACAAGGGGGACCCGTTGGGTCTCGTCCCATCAACGTGTGGTTGCGGAGGCCGGGGGGGGGGGAGTGTGGCCTTCAACGTCACACACACAAGCACACCAACCACCCCCCAGACACACTACTATGATATTATATTAATGATATTATATTAATATTATTCATTCGCTCCTTTTACCCCATCTCCCCGCCCTATCCACACGCATAACCCCCAACTGCGCAGGCACGGTTACAGGGTAGTGGTGGAGAGTGAGGGGGTGGGAAGTAGGGAGGGGGGTAGAGATTGAGGGGTGGGGGGGGGGGGCAGCGTCACAGGGGAGGTTTGGTTCCCAAACGTAATACTCCACAACTCACTCGTAGGTCCCAATATTCACCACTCCCTAGAGAGGAAGGGGGGCAGAGAGGGGGGGGGGGGGGGGGGGGGAGAGGGGGGGGGCAGAGAGGGCAGAGAGGAGGGGGGGGGCAGAGAGACGGGGGGGCTGAGAGGGAGGTCCCCCATCCCCCTCTCCCCCCCCCCCCTCCCCCTCTCCCCCCCACTCCCCCTCTCCCCCCTTCCTCCCTCTCCTCCTCCCTCTCCCCCTCTGTCACCAGCGTGACAGACGATCGGGCGGGAGAGATGGAGAGGAGGTCGTTCCCTGCGATGGCTGCGAGCGCCACTTTTCCACTGCGCTTGCCTGCGGCCGTGCTGCGATAATGACCGCCGGCACCATGTTGTAGAACTTCAAGGAGCCCAGCGGAGCGCGCAGCACAACTTGATCACGTGTTCAATCCAGAGGCCTAAGGGGAAGGGGGGGTGGGCGGTTGGGCCATGTAACTCGCAGCTCGTGGCTGCGCATTGAAAACTATGCGCAGCTGGCCGCGAGGAGCAAAGGCGGGGAGTGACATCATCAGCTCGCTTTAGCAGTTAGATTTTAAAAAGATGTCAGATTGGTGAACAATTTTAGTAAAAAACACGGGAAATAATGAATCAATTTTTCAGATGAGGGGATTTTCGACATCATGAGGTAAATCTCGACTGGAATATGTAAAAACGTCACAGTTACCACGTCGGGTGTTCGAGGAGCTGTGTATCACATATGAACGCACACACACACACACACACACACACACACACACACACACACACACACACACACACACACACACAAATGCATCCACATCCAAGATCAGAGTTTTATATGTTACTAGACCAAGTGCAGACCCGTTGGGTGTGCTCCCCCAATGGTGTGATCCCCCAACCCAATATTCCACCATGCACCCGTCTCCTCCAACAGAGCTGAAGCCGTTCCCAAATGTAAGATTCCAGCACTCCCCTGCCTCCCTCAGCATTGAAAAAAAATTCCAATTGCACCTTCCCTGCCTGCTGCAGCAGTTCCAATTGCTATACCAATTGGCCCTCCCCCTCCTGTTGAAGCACTTGCTGTGATATCCCATTGAGGTGAAATGTTCAGAGTGTTCCTGCCTTGCAACTTTGTTTTGAAGTGTGTTGGAAGCTGATAGGAAGGAGCAGCGAATCAAAAGGAAGAAAGGCAGCCGGCAGCCGGATGGACGGAGGGCAGACGGCAGCCACAGACCTTTATATAATAATAGACAGATAGATATATGATTAACGGGCTTATGGATCCTCTGTAGTTTTAAGTTAAACTGCTGCTGGTACTGTGATTGCAAGATTTGATCCCAATATGTACACACTCAAGAAGTCTCAGCTTTTAGCTGTGGGTGTGTGTGCGCTAACTAAAAATAACTAAACTGAATGTATGATTAAGATGCAGTGTATTGAAATTAATAGAAATTCATCTACAATAATTTGAAAGCCGAGGGCCCAAATCATTCTATTGAATCCACAGATGAAAGTTAATGAATCCATCAAGAACCTGGGGAGGGGACTGCATGAAAATGAGATTTGTCCATTCATCAGGGTTTTTCATGTTTACGGCATTTAACCATATTACATATTCAATATTATATTTTATTAATGAAGGTAAGGTAGCAAAGCTGTCTGAAAATTCTGGAAAAATTGAAGTCGAATACACCAGCTTTCCCGTGAGAACCAAGAGAATTATTCTATTTTTTTTTATGATGTCCAATTTGCCTTGAAGACAAATTGATTGAGAATGGGGCATTGCGATTAAGGAATTGCGATTAAGGAATTGCGATTCCTTCTAATTCAGTGTGGTTTTCATTAGCTTTGACACAATTGGCTCAGGGATGCTTGTTTGTGGATATTGGTTACTATCCTTCATCCCTTGTGTGTATTGCTTATTGCTTTTTGCCTTCAAGGCATCAGAATCTCCAGTGAAAGAAGATTTAGTTCTTTCTGTGAGTTATGGGGGAAACAGTTTTATTGGTTAGAGAAGGTTATGCCAATCACTTATTTCTTCACCACTTGACCTTGAAGAAAATGTTATGAAAACTAAGATAGAATTTACCCTCACTGCAGGGCCATGCTATGATCAAACTAACTGCTAAAACTGAAGCCATATCTAATTGAGAAACAGAAACATACCAAATTTCTCGTTATTTTAGTTCACAGATATTTTTTGCAGGCTCAAGCACTTGGTTTATAAAGTGATTTATGTCACATTTATGCTCTACCTTTGGCTGCAACTTTGTAGCACAATGTTTGGACCATATTCATGATAAGCATGCAGCATAATATACGCAGGCCGAGGCCCAACGCAAACGAGAAGAACAACACGTGTAGGAAGGAACTGTAGATGCTTGTTTAAACCAAAGTTAGATACAAATTGCTGGAGTAACTCAATGGGACAGGCAGCATCTCTGGAGAGAAGGAATGGGTGACATTTCGGGTCTGGTCTGAAGAAGGGTCTTGACCCGAAAAGTCACCCATTCCTTCTCGCCAGAGATCATGCCTCTCCCGCTGAGTTAATATAGCTTTTTATTTCTATCTTTGAGAAGAACGACACCTCATGTTCTGGTTAGGGACCCTGCAACCCAATGGTATGATCATTGAATTTCCTGATTTCAGGTAATCCTTACCTCTTGTGTTCCTCTTGTCCTGCTGAGTTAATTATAGCATTTTGTTTCTATCTTTGAGAAGAACGACACCTCATGTTCTGGTTAGGGACCCTGAGGGACATGTCTGTCCCGCTGTCCCCTTCCACAGGTCTGCCTCTCCTACCTCACCCCTTTGCGTCTCCTCTTTATATTGCCTATCTCCACTCTCCAGTCCTGACACGCGGTTTTGACAGAAAACAGCAACAATTCCTCACGCTCTACAAATCCCGCTCAACCTGCTGAGAATGTTTAGCTGCTTCAGAATTCAGGACCTGCATTCTCTCGTGTCTCCACGCAGCATAATTTTGTTTATTTTTATCCAGAGGATTGGAAAGGCCATCTTTAATGATGAAATAATTTGTTGTGCATGTGAACTTATTTAACATTGAAGTTATGAAATGTTATATTGGCAAGGAATGATTTAAAATAAATAGTGTAGAAACAGAGAAACAGTACAATATCCCTAAGATAGAAACAAAAACCTGGAGTAACTCAGCGGACAGGCAGCATCTATGGAGAGAAGGAATGGGTGACATATTGGGTCGAGACCCTTCTTCAGACTAGAGTCTGGGGAAAGGGAAACAAGAGATATAGAGGGTGATGGAGAGAGATATCGAACAAATTAATGAAAAATATGCCAAAAAATAATGCTGATAATGGAAACAGGCTGTTATTGTTGTACATTGTATGTCTCCGGGGATGGGATTGGTCCGACTCCTTGTCAGTCATCGACAAAGGTCAGCGATTGATCCAGACCCCTGCGGCGTCCATCACATCACTGCCTCTGTGGCAATCGCAGCAGCTTGGAGTTACTGCCACCATTTTACAAAAGCAAGCTCAAGCTCCCTACCCCCTCCCTTCTTCTTCCCGGCCAGTGATGTGATGGACGCGGGGGTCTGGACCAATCACTGACAAGCCTAGGAAAAATCCCATCCCCGGAGACGTCATATCCGTTTGGCGGCTTTTTGACGTCATGTCCGTTCTGCGTCTTGTCTTTGCAACGTGGTGTCCATTCGGGTTTGTATCCTTTCAGCGTGATGTATGTTCAATATCTTGGCATTTTGGCGCAATGTACTTTTGGCGCAATGTACTTTTGGTATCTTGGCATTTTGGCGTGATGTACTTCTGGTATCTTGGCTTCTACTTCTTGGCTTCGGCTTCTCGTCCTTCGACATCCCGTCCGCACACGCAGCTGGTACAGTTGCTGCCGCACAGAGCCAGATACCTGAATTCAGTCCTGACCTTGGTTGCTACCTGTATGTAGTTTGCAAGTTCTGCCTGTAACAATGTTGGTTTATTCTGGAAGCTCCGGTTTTCACCCACCTTACAAAGACATAAAGGTTTGTGGTTAATTAACCTCTGTAAATTGTCCCCCAGTGTCGGTAGGGAGTGGAGGTGAGAGTGGATAGCATAGAATGGTGAATGGGTGATCAATGGGCACATGGACTCAGTGGCCAGAAGGTTTTGCTTCTATGCTGTATCTTTCATACAGTAATTCTTTAATTCAGTCATTCCTTAGGGTCAAGGATAATGTGCTGTCTTTAGAGTTCTGTGGGATCTAAGATGTCTAATGAAGCCAATGTTGGACCTGCAGACTTTGTCACGAGGGGTTGGAGCTATTTGATGGTGTTGGTGTTGGTTTGGAAGGTTGTGTGTTCTTCCTGCTGTTTTTCCTGTGCTCCTATGTGCTTCCAACATAACGACTTGTTCTCAATGTCATTTTGAATGCTCTTGCTCTTTTTTGAGCAGTCACAGGCTGGGGATTCCATATTACCTTTTCCCAACGAAGATTTAAGAACATCCTTGAATATTTGTTCCTGTCCACCAAGTAACCTCTTGCCAATACTGAGCTTGGAGTGTCAATGACGCTTGCTGCAGAGGAAGATGAACTCAAGAGGACATTAAAGATGCTACACTTGTCATGTTTGTGCATGATTTTGCAGAGACAACATTGGACATATCAGCCCTGTGCTTTGAGCTTGCTATGGGAAGTCTGTGTATCAGAGGCAAACAGAAAGGAAGGGGTATATGGTGCCCAGTAGATTGTGATTTTTGTGCCACATTTGAAATCTTGATTTCATGTCTTTCCACTACTGGAGATGATGGTGCATGGCATCACGGATATCTGACTTCTCAGAGACAATATTTCTAGCTATTCAAAGTCAGAATTTCCAGGGTCACATCATAAACTTCATAAAACTGTATGACTCATTTTATTGCATTCAGTGGATGAGTAGATGTTCCCTTATATATTACATATGCCAGTTGTGGTCTATCTACTGCAGCTTGTTGACTGATGTTAAAGGACTTTGGTTCAGGAGTAGTGGGGTTACAGTTTGAACAGTTTTCCACTTGTCTATAGATTGGTTGCACTCCAACTGGAAGTTTGTTACATGCGAGATGTTGCATTGTGATGGTTAAGATTCAGGAAAATGACGGGTTGAAAATGTGGCTTTGCGTGGCACCAGTTTATCCCGAGATTGGGTTTGTTGTGGACCAATTGTTTAAGATCACAATTTACATACAAACAGGTTGCATGCTGTACTTACCAACATGTTGCATGATTTACATACCAACATGTTTTGTTTTTTAATTTAGTTTAGAGATGCAGCATGGAAACAGGCCCTTCGGCACACTGAGTCTGCGCCGACCAACGATCCCTGTACACTAGCACTATCATACACACAGGACAATTTACAATCTTTACCAATGCCAATTATCGTACACACTGGACATCTTTGAGACAGGGTGCACACGGGGAAAACCCATGCTGTGACGGGGAGAATGTGCTAACTTCGTACAGACAGCATCTGTAGTCGGGATCAAGTCTGGGTCTCTGGTGCTGTAAGGCAGCAACTATACCACTGCACCACCATGCCATCCTTGTATGCTTTATATACCAACATGTTGCAGATGTAAGAGAGGAATTTCTGTAGGCAGGAAAGATTTTGAAAGGTGGTCTGTAACCAATCTGCCAATCCTGGTTTGGAGGTTGCTGTTGGGGGTCCCTAAATTGAAGTTTCTTTGATAAATCCAATATTAAGAACTGCTGCCATTACTGAAGATTGCAACTGTATGCAGGACTCCAAGAAAAAGCCGCAGGTCCTATACACAGCTTGATATATGCATTTTTACAGAAATTAGTTTTTCACTTAAAACCGACCTACTGAGCATAAATTTGAATATTGTGTAGTTGATAATGTAAAGCCTTATATATAATTAATATTTTCAATTTATTAATTCTACTGTCACTTCTATTAATATAAGAAATACTATTATAATCTAATGATCTTTGAAATATGCTGAGGGTGTATCGTAAATTATGTAAAATGATAAGTGGACTGTGAAATTTCAAGGCAAGTGCACACATTTGAGAATTCAGATGTTCTAAACTGGAAAAATGAATGGGTTATACTGTATTATTGCTTTTCAACTCACCAATTAACCCTGTACATTTTGAAGGGAGCTTGAAATATTTATTTGGAATATGATTTTAATATTCACTGTTATATTGGTTTATAGATCAAACCATTTTTACTATACATTAGCATATGCTAAGAAAGCAATTAGCTTCCATGTATAATTTAACGTTAGAGCAACATTTAAAAGTTATGGTAAAGAGCCTGTCATGTTGCCTTGGCATGGAGCAACCTTGAGGCAAAGTGGGTAATATAGCACAGGTAAAAAACTTGGGAGTGAGGTATGTTGGTCTTGATGATCATTTGAAAGGTGCTCACGGTAATCTATTGTAATTTACTGTAATTATATAGTATCTTTGAGGTTAGTGGCTTGACATATGGACATTCACAACTGACTATGAAATGGAACATAGGACAAAGAAAAAAGTACAACTCTGGGGCAGGCCCTTCGGCCCACAATGTCTGTGCTGAACATATTGTCAAGATGAACAAATCTATTCTGCCATTCCTTACATATCCATGTGCCTATCTCAAAGCCTCTTAAACACCATTATTGTATCTGCCCCTGCCACCCTCTCCATGGCCCTCTGTGCAAACAACTTGCCCTGCACAACTGTAAAACTGTTCCTTGTTCATCTTAAATCTATACTCTCTGGTTTTTTACATTCCTGCCCTCAATTTCAGAAATGTAAAACTATTTTATATATAGATGAAAGTCAATAAGGTATAAATACGAGGTAAATAACATTTGATCACTTCATACAGTCTCATTGGTCCCGTAAGCACAAAGGATTTTGCAATTCAACACGATGCATTGCTATGATGGTAGACAAAAATGCTGGAGAAACTCAGCGGGTGAGGCAGCATCTGTGGAGCGAAGGAAATAAGCAATGTTTTGGGTATTGCTTAAACATTTTAATCTTCATCTTTTAATCTTAAACATTTAGTTCAATGCTTAATGCTTTAGTTTAGTTTTGTTTAGAGATACAGCGTGGAAACAGGCCCTTCATCCCAACCAGTCCGCGCCGACCAGCAATCACCTATACATTAGTTCAATCCTACACAGTATGGACAATTTACAGAAGCCAATGAACTTACAAATCTGCGCACTTTTGGCATGTGAGAGGAAACCGGAAAACTCACGCAGTCACAGTGAGAACGTCCAAACTCCAAACAGACAGCAAGCCATAGTCAGAATTGAACTTGGGTTACCGACGCTGTAAGGCAGAAGTTCTACTGCTGCACCACTGTGCCATCCCAACTTCATGTCCTGGAAATTAGATTTTAAAAGAATGTTGACCTTTGAAGATTTTTTTTGTGTCTTAAATATGCCATTTTAAGAATAAATCATTTTACTGATTTATTCAGAATGCAGACAAATGTTCAGAAAGCGACTGTGGCTGTATTTAGATAAAGTGCAGCCCATAATATTGTACCCGAGGGATAGCTTTGCTTTTTCATTTTGTGCAGATGAGGAATGCAGTGTCATTATGGCTTTGTGCAGTTTTTAATTTTGCTTCAAAACCTCACATGTAATTATGGCTTGCAAAGAACTTATTCAATATCAAAATCTGAATAAAATTAACACTGTATTTGTTGTAATTGCAAATGAGTGGTTAGTGATTATAATTACATTTCCTTCTTATGATTGGATTTTTAAAAGATTTTATTCCATTTGTGTGATTTGTTTCCTATTTTCAGATAGTTTTCCACCTTTGTCAAATTGATTGGTCAGTCTTATCTAAAGCTGAGTTATAAATAGGGCTCAACAAAAACTATGAATCACTAATATTGCTGAAAAGGAAACACACTGAAATAATGCTAACATTTATTTGATTAATTCAGTTTTCAGTCCAATTTTTTGGCTTGACATGGAAGGGTTATCATATGAAGTGACATATTGCTTAAAGGCAGCTAACATTCCCTAGGGTAAGAGTATGGCTAATGTAACTGAGATACATAAAATATTGAAATGTTTTGATAGGCTATACTCAGAGAATTGATCTTGTCCAGTGAAGAATCAAAATGATATACAGCCAGTCTCCAAGTTACCAAGCAATCCTTTCCTGAGAATTGTCCATTAGCCAAATTCTCTGTATCAGAAACGACCATTTTTCGTAGCTACCCATATTGTGTTGCTGCACATACACCTGCTATAATTCTTTAATTTCCTCAAATATTCACCCTAACCCACCTATAATTAAACAAATCCAACATTTACTATTTTTGTTCATTATGGAACATCACAAAATATGTTATTATTACTTGAAAAAAGCTTTAAAAATGTATACGTAGAAAATGTATAAATGTAGAAGAATTTGCATTAGGTTGGATTTCCATGTCAGATCATCTGAAACCCAAGGGATCCCTGTATAAACAAAGCTAACTATTTAGAAATGAAATTATGAAATGTTATTTTACATTCAAATACTGAGTAGACACCTGTATTAATTTCTTCCAAATGGTCACAAATATATTAAGTAATTGGGAGAAAATGATGCTGAGGTAGATGGTGGCACAATGCCAAGAGGCTGAATAATGTATTCCTGGTTTTAATATTTCTATCCTGCAGATTATCGCACCTCCTGACACGGCAGGTTGTTGCAGGAAGGAGATATTGGGCTTTGCCATGGGAGGATTCCAATATTGCAAATGAGATGGGTCGAGATAGAGCAAAGTATCACTGTTAGTCAATGATACAAGGATTAGGGGACACAGTTTTTAATGATGGGAGTATGTGAGGAAAAGGTTATCTGCTGTAAGACAATGGCAAGGTGAGTCAGTCACAGCTATCAAAAAAGAAATGGGCAGGTAGGTTCTTGAGGAAAAATAATTTTGAAAGGGTGCAAGGAAAGGACAGGGATTCAAAATATTCAAAAGAGCCAGCAGGGACCCAATAGGCTGTCTGGTCAAATATCATTACAATTCTATGAATTTATTCAATGATTTATGACACCACTCCATAAACTTTCTTTTCTGGTTCCGATTGATTCTCCGCCAATATGCTTTATTGTGCAAAAACAGTGCACTCAGTTTTCTAAATATTCTATTGATTATCTTGCAATCTTGACACTTTGGCTATCAATAGAGTTAGAGAAGCATGCCACACGAGAACCAGCCCTTTGGTCAAACAATGCTTGCTGATCAAGGAGCCCTATCCAAGCTGTTCCCATTTGATCATGCCTATCCCTCCACCCGTACCTGTCGAAATCCATTATATATATAAAACTCAAATCCGTCCGTCCGCCTGCAGTACGGATCCCTTCCTGCCTTTCGATTCATGCCCGATACTCGCAGATGTCCAATCGGAATGGCCGATGCTCGCAGATGTCCAATTGGAATGGATTCATTTGCATGTACGGCTGCCGGCTGCATTTCTTCCTTTGATTCATTGCCACGCCCAATCCAGACGCTCAATCTCCGAGATATTTTCCATTTCTGTAGAGATTTCGCTTTTCTTTCTAAGTATCCGCTCCTCATTTCATTTCGTCGTGTTGAAGTACATGTTTTTAATCAAATCCTTCTCCCCCCCACCCCCCCCCACCCACCCCCATGTATTTCAAAAATAAACAGGCTTCTCCATTTACATGTCAGCTTCCAACACACTTCGAAACAAAGTTGCAAGAGAGGAACACTGAACTTTTCACTGCTGCAGCAGGCAGGGGAGGGCTGCAATCTTACATTTGGGAACGGGCTCAGTTCCAATGGAGGAGACGGGTGCATGGTGGAATATTGGGTTGGGGGATCACACCATTGGGGGAGCAGATCCAATGGGTCTGCACTTGGTCTAGTGTCTTTTAAATGTTGTTATAGTGCCTGCCTCAACTACCTCCTCTGGTAGCTCTTTCCATAAATCAACCAACCTCTGTGTGGAAAGGTTTCTCCTGAGGCACCCATTAAATCTTTCAACCCTCACCTTAAATTTATGCCCGATCGATTTCCATTCCCTGGGGAAAGAATTGTGCATTCACCCTATCTATTTCCCTCATGATTTTATGCACCTCTATAAGATCACCCCTCAGTGTCCTGTGATCCAAGGAATAAAGTCCTAGCCTGCCCAACCTTTCCCTACAGCTTGGGACCTTCAAGTCATGCAACATTCATTCATGGAAGGTGGTCTTTGAGGGGAGGATGCTCCTCAAACTGCAGAGCATCTTGGACAATATAGCTTACCCCCTCCATGGCACACTGGTCAACCTGAGGAGTACCTTGAACAACAAACTGGTTCCACCAAGATGCAGCACAGAACGCCTTACGAGATCCTTTTTCCTTGTGGCTATCAAACTGTACAACTACTCACCCTTCTGTCGTGGAGTAGACTGACTCGCTTCCCTTCCCCCCCTCACCAATCTTTGCACATTCCCAATCCTTTCCACTCGTCACTTTAATTTCATATTTCATGGATCTTGTGTTTTATGACTGTTGGCAGATCAATTTCCCTCCTGGGCTTAATAAAGTTCTATTGTATCGTAGCGTACATCCTTGCAATTCCTCTCTAGATTCTTTCCAGCTTAATGGCATATTTCCTATGATAGCGTTACCTATACGGAACACAGCAATCTAAGTGTGGCCTCAGAAATATCTTGTTGAACTGTAAAGTAAAGTCCTACGAACTTCTATACTCAATTCCCAAGAGGGCCTGTCCCACTGACGCGACCTTTCAGTGACTGTCTTCGACCTTCAACCTCGAGGACACTCGCCTGAAAAACCTCGCCCGACCACACACACACACACACACACACACACACACACACACACACACACACACACACACACACACACACACACACACACACACACACACACACACACACACACACACGCGCGGGGGCCAGGGAAAGCGGGGGAGCCCTGTCTGAAATTCACACCCACAATGAACAGAAAGGTAAAAGACGGCTGCACAGTGTACGGTAAGTCCTTTAGAGGGCGCGGAAGTAGGGGGGGGGGGGGGGGGGGGGGGGGGGGGGGGGGGGGAGAGAAAGGGGGAGGGGGAGGGGGGGGGAGGGAGAAGGGGGGGGGGGGAGGAGGGGAGGGAGGGAGGGGGAGAAGGGAAAAGGGGGGGGGGGAGGAGGGGGGGGGGGAGGGGGGAGGAGGAGGGGGGGGGGGGGGGGAGAGAGAGAAGGAGTGGAGACACTTTTAAGAAGCCAGCCAACATCATAAAGTTTACTGGACGTTTTATATTACCGGTCGGTTTTCCTTTGGTCCTGAAAACTCCAATGAGTCAATTAAAATGCCTGGTCAGCAAAGGAGATTGCCCTCGACTGCCTGTAACTACATACCCCACTCCACTGCACTATGAGTTCAAAAGAACCATGCCGACCAATTTTTACTTGCGGAAATGTTTTCAACATGCTGAAAAAATTTTCTTGGCCAAACTGACGCCGCGAGTATGCGGGAACTTCTCTCGAACATGAAGGAGAGTTCCAGTGACCTCATAGGTCCTCCTAGGACCACATGTCAACCACACTGCGAGTTTGAGTTGAGGGCAAGCTCTTCTAAACTCGCAGATTAGGTCACCGCAGTGGGACAGCCCCTTTACTAATGATGTTGCGCCGGCTATGGTAAGTTGTGCCTGGGTATTGTTCCGACGACTGGTAATCATCAAGAAATGGTTCCTGTGCAATTTAAAATACAGTAAGCAGAGTGGCTTTACTTCTCAAATAGCACATAAAAACAAATACTAATAGGTTTAATTTCTACACTATTAGTCTTACATGAAAGTGTGTGATTTGAAGATTTAGGTGGTTATATGCCTGATGTAATTAGAATCCTTAATTCTATTTTAATTTTGGAGGAGATTCCTGTCAAATATTCTATTGGTTTATGAGGAAACTCCTGCAGTGGAATATGCCAGATAACAATTAGTTTTATTTGCAATAGCATAATTTGTTGTTTTTTGAAAATAATAGTATTTTAATTTTTGTGAATGAAATTAAATCTAGCTTATTTACTATGAAGACGATCTGGTCAAAATCTGTGTTATTTTAATAATCACATTGTCTTTCTCAGGTGTTAATACTGTCGCCTTGTTGTTCTATTCTGTATTTAGTTGAATTTTATTATAAGAAATGTTAGTCCAGAAGGAGTTCTTTATCACAAGGGATAGGTTGAATAGAATTTTGAAGCAATGCAAACTGAAGTGCAGCTGTTTGCCCATATGTATTTTTAACCCATAAATCATTCTGTCTATTATCTAATGTCTATGCATCACAGTACAAGCTCTGACTTTATGTTGAACAACAAAATGGAGATTAAAATCTCCAACATATCTTTATCATAATCTCAGATCATAATTTGATACAGTAAAAATACAATTGGGATTTGAGCAAGCAGTAAATTTATGCCAATGTATCATACATTCCAAGGACAATTTATTCTAATCTAGAGACCTCATTTAGCAACTGAGCTAATATAGCTACTTAAACTAAGCTGCTAACTGTGTAGGTGATGAACATGTCTATGTGATGTCTACGCCAATAGTCAGTTCTTCATTGTGTGGATGTATGTATGTATGAGTGTGTGTGCTTGTGTGTATGTGTGCTTGTGTATGTGTGTGTGTACATGTGTGTGTGTGCGAAGTAAAGTGAGATTACTTTTATCTGAGTTCAGCTCAATATTGTAACTTTACCTTCTTATATATATTTCACATATCAGTGGAGCCCATTGATCTGAAATGTTTTCACTGTAAATGAGGAATCAAGTGATATGAGATTAATGCAGGAAAATGATGCTGAGGTAAAAGATTAGCTGTGATTTAATTGAATGGTTGAGTGCATGTAAGGGGCCATTTGTTTTCCTCCTGTTTCTATTGCTAATGTGCTTACAGAATGATCACCATCCAGCATTCAATTGCAAATGAAGTTATGAGTTTAGAAATTGGATTTCACTTATTTTGGTGTAAGTTGGTTGTTACATTGACTGATAAAGCCTATTGGCTCGCCTGCAAAATACACTGAAAGGCATTTGAAACTGAGCTAGTCTCCTTTGCACAGAGAAACATCTATTCATATTGGAAGCTCAATCAACAATGCAGTTGAAGTGCTTTTCTGTGCACCATTAAATCATCCCTTATACACTTCTCACAACAGACAGGCACCAACAACTCA